>NC_137660.1:19613076-20213076 GCF_963422515.1 Blennius ocellaris | reverse complement strand
AAACTGCAGCTGTGGACAGTGTCTGTTCCGAGGTGGTCACTCAGGACAAGGCTGCCGCAGACACAGCGGCGTCAGACATTGGCCCGGTGGATGCCGCGGCCTCGCACGTCGACCTACTTGACGAGAAAGTCGGCGCTGCAGATGGGAGCGGCGACCTGGCCGACCTGGACGAGACCGACGTGACGTCGGCGGACGCCGAAGCTTCAGCCGAGACGGAGGAAACTCAGCAGGCCATGCAAACTATTGCACAGTGACTCCAGTCCGCTGCCTCCGACCAGCGTGTCACTTCACCTCAGCCATGTTTCGTCACAGCGCTGATCACTCCCAGTTTTTTCACATTCAAGAGATTTGTCGTTTCTGGCCGGCTTGACCACATCCAGTACTTGATGATGTTTAGTGTGACTTTCTACATTTTATTTTCCAGATTCACGATTCGAGGTTCGTCCCTCTCCGTGTGTCTTTTAGATTCCCAAGGTGACCGTTTGGAGTAATGGAGGAAAGCTTTCGCCTCGGAAAAACCTGGGCTGGTCCACTGTTTAGTCTAGACTGACGAGCTGCACAGTGTCAAGACGCTGTCAGTGCAACAATTTTTGGCATCGTTATAGTTTCATTGTTTTTTGACGTTTTCTCTCTGCGACCTCGACAAAACCTCAGTTCCATGTTCCAGTTATTAGCAGCGACTGTAGGAAGTAATGCATGCGATTGAGGGCCACTCTGTACAGACTTAGACCAACTTCTTGGCCAGAATCAGTGGAGAGGAAGTGATCATTATCAAATAGTTTGGTCTGTGTTGTGCAGCAGTATCATTTAACCTTTTTATGTTAATCGGAGAAGGCCAAATGGGACCTTTTTAATAAATTGTCTTTTTAAAATGTTGCTCACGTAATGTGAACATGGCAAAATACAAACACATTTTGTTCTTTTCCAGTGTGTTGTGACGTTTGTTCGCTCTGTTTGTGTTTAATCAAGGTATAACAGTCGGAAGGGAAACGAAGGCCGTCTATCTACCTACTGTTTATACTTACATGCTTACTTTTTTCCATGATATAGTTGAAACTATGAAACCACTGTATGTTTTAGATTTATCACATAAAAACTGAACTACGTCAAGTCTATTTGGGTTTTTCTTTAACTTACGTCAAAAGGACAGTACTTAAATGATAGATTCCATAAAGTCTGATTGAAACAGGTTTATATGTAGTGTAAAAATAACTGGATTTTTTTTTTTTTTTTTGGGGGGGATTACATGTTTTTAAGGTGGACCCTTTTTTTTAATGCTTTTTGTAAAAAAAAAAAAAAAAACCTGATTACTTTTTTTTTTCTATTTCTGGAAGCTGATTAGTAACTTCTTATGTAGGATCATGTGAAAAGGAGACATTGTGTTTCATGTTCTGTAGAACAAACATTTTGTCAGGGAAGTTGTCAGCAGATCCTAACTTAATGAAGAATGTCTTTTCAGGCTTGGCTCTATTTAACGAAATGAAAACATGTTTTTATTACTCGCAGGCGTCTCCACTTAGAGGATTACTTGGGTATCGTACTTCGGATATGTAAACTGATGTCATATGAAGCACATGTTAGAAACTAGTTTCTTATAATTAGATTTTTTTTATTAACATTTTTTTTTTACGGGGACACATGAAAAGCAGAAGCATCACTGTTCAGATTGCCCAGTAACGTCCTTACAGTAAACAGCCTTTGATATATCTGAGAGAGAGCACAAGTTTTTAGGCAGCCCTTTTTGTTCTCCCCCTCCCCCCCCAAACTTCTCTAACCACACACACACACACACAAAGCGCTCCCTTCGGGACATGTGCCAGTCAGTGAGTCTGCTCGCTCTGGCAGGAACAAGCCTTCCTGTATGCTGAGGAACAGCTGCTCTTCGTCGCCGGCTCACAGGTGGCTGTGAGCTTGCTACTCTGTCCCCATTAATAACACAAGTGACTCCTTTTCTCCCCTCCTCATCATCCTCATCTTTCTCTCTTTCAGACCTGATCACAGCTGCTAATAATAAGCTCCTATAGCTTTGTGAGATCAGAGATCTGCTTGAGGACGTGATGATGCGGTGAGTCACGGAACGGTTGTGTGATCACACTCCTCACAGTGGCATTTCCCAATATCCTGCATATTTTAGTGATCGGTGATAACGAGTGGAAGCCGGATGCGTCTCGCAAGAAAGGCGGCGTGCTGTGGTGACATGTATGTGTTTTCACTTTTGCCATTTCGGTATGTCCTCGCCGCTGCAGTTGAGCAAACACGCACTGAGTCAGTTTGCTGTTTGCCTCCAGGTGAAGGCCTGCACCACTGTCATTGTGGTTGAGACTTTCGCTTGTGGGAAGGTTTCCAGGTTGGGTTTATTGTTGATGCTTGGCTTTTCAAGTGACTTGAATGTATTCAATGGGAAGCCTAAAGTCCCGCTGAAGTGTGTCATGATTTTCAGTTTGTGACGAGCAAAAAGGAGAAGTTCATTTCAGCACATTATTGCATATCTGACACATGAATTGAACCACGGTAAGCTTTAGTGCAACAGTTAGGCAGTTGCAGACTATAAAGACTTGACAGATGTTTCACATTGTTGCTCTTCAAACATGGAGAAAGACACAATTGTTTTGTAGCAGACCATTTGTTGTTTTAAAATGATCCTAATCCCTTTTTGCGCCATCAGCCTCCTGATAAATAGGCCAGACCAAAAACGTCTCACAAACATTTTACAATATCTGTGCCTTGAATATTTTTACTCTCTAAGGAAAGTTAAGTTACCTCAGATGCTCCTCCAGCTCTTCTTTCTACCCCATTGAATAATAATGACTGTAAAAGCAGACCTTGCATATCAGATTACATATATATCAAGTTGCATGGTGAAGGTGTTAGAACAAGTCAGAGGCACAAAAGCAAAATGCAAGAAAATACTCAAAACGGTGACAAAATTCCACTTGGAATCACAGTAAATGGATACGTTGCAAAATGTCACATCAATAGAGCAAGAATGTTGCTCAGACTTGTGAACCTTTGGTAAAACGACACGTGGACATGACATGCTTAACATTCACACAATTACGAGATAATGTAACACATTTTTTTGGGCACTTGTGCTCAACAGATGAACGATTGTTGTGCAACAGCCGGGCGACAGTTTTGTCAGACAATTGAGAGTTTAAGACCTCTGAGGCCGATTTGCAAATGAAATAATACATGCTCAACATTCATGCATGTTTGAGGCTTTGTGAGAATATTAGATTTTTTAAATGTTTTTATTTGCAGTTACAGTTTTTCAATGGATTGTGGTTCTTTTGAATCCAGCTGGTAACTGATCATAATAACTAGGGACTTGCACTATATTTTGAAGAATCGTGGTTGTTGCTGTACAAGGTGTTTCTCTTTTCATGTGCCTTGCCAGTGTCTATCTCAATTGGAGAACTAGGCCGGCGCAGTGTCAACATCTGGCTCGAAGTAGTGCTTGCTGCCTGTTGAGAGCCATGACAGATGGAAAGGGAGCGTATGGCTCAAACGCTTCCATCTTGGACTGTGCCGCAGTTGTCTTCCCAAAATAGCCTGCATTCTCCGGCCTTATATGTGCAGGCCTTCAGCGTGTGCCTGAGGGGGCATCATGTATCTAGGCCACACAATACAGGCTGTGGGCTCATTGTTGCAGCCTACCAGCAGGCCTATCGCTGCCCCGGGGACGAGGGCTCTCTTTTTTTTGCCTTGGGACACCTCGCCATGCATCTCACCCAGCTCAACCGGGAGTGTCTCCTGCACCTTTTCTCCTTCCTGGACAAGGACAGCCGCAGAAGTTTGTCTCGTACCTGTCGTGGGCTGCGTCGGGTCTTCCTGGACCCGTGCCTCTGGAATGTACTCCACTTCAGCTCCCCTTGTCAGCTCAGGAAGGACAACTTTATACTGGGGCCGTCGTTGCGTTACTTGACCGTCTGCTGGTACTCCAGCAGGGTCCTGCAAGTGTGCAACATTGAGGACTGGCTGAAGACCTCATTTCAGAAGGACATCTGTAGCAAACATGACAGACTGGTCAGCACGTTTCTGACTCATGTCTGCCACATGTGAGTGACTGTGTGTGGTATTCCTCCGCTTTGTTGTCTGTACATCAATGACTACTGACAGAGGGTTTTCTCTAGGCAAGGCAGCTTTGTTCATACTGCACATTTTAATAACAATGCCATTCAAAGTACTTTACGTCAACAAACACGGACATTAATGGTCAGGTTATGGTGATGAAACCGACCAACACTGGTTTGAAATAATAGCATGTTGTTGTGAATGCATTGTCATCCAAAGCAGTGCTTTTGGGACAGTCTGAGCAGTTTTAAACTCACATCAGTTGATTGACTATGGCCAAAGGGCATGTCAGTTGGACTGGAACTTTAAAATGATGGAATAACAACCTACCAATAAAAAACAACGCAAAGGTTTTTGCATAGTTAAGTTGCCAAACAAAAAGTTCTAGAACATCTATGGAAACTATGAAAAGGCGGAATCTGAAATCCTCTCAGCCACAGTGTTCCGCTTCTAAATTATATTCAATTTCTGTGGCCTTTAGTGTGCACATCCCCTAAAAGAGTATGACTTTTTACTAGCATAAAAGTGATTCGTCAAGTATCCCATGGTTAGAAGCATTATTTCCTTCTCCTGTTCAGTTTTGGGTCACACAGTTGCTCTTCTGACTCCCACTGGACTCCACAACAGTTGTTTTTAAAAACTTGCAGTGAGTGCCCCCCTTTGACCCCTCTTGTGGGCTTGTTATTGCCGGCGGCCTACATGTTTAGCATTCCTGCTCCAAGTGAAGGTAACATTAACATTGCTGTGGCTTCACCTGTGTTGTCTGCGTTCCTGTCTTCTTTAAATCGCATGTGTCTTTAAGATGATCAGACACATTTTGGGGAGGGGGTTTCCAGTGTCAGTCACACCCACTAAAGCAAACAAAGTGCTTCTCATTTAGAAACACATGACTTAGTCAAAGTGCCATGTTTAGCTGCAGGCAGCAGGGAACAGAATCATTAGAAACAGATGGTGTATCCGGAGCTGGCTTTAGAGACAGAAAAATGACACATCTGTGGGATATGAGACTGATTCTATTAACTAACATAACTGTGGTCGCGTATCAAATTATATTTAGTGAGTGACGTGACAGTTGGATTTGATGGGTCACTGCAACGTGCTGTCTTGGCTGTTGGCCTTGTGTGCGTGGCCGGCTTCAGGCAGGAATCGGCCCGGAGAAGCGTAATGAGGTCTCTGGATAATTTCTTCAAGGCAGCCAGTAATAACCGTCGATACGAGGGGAGCTGGGCCGCAGCAGCTGGCCGGGATAGGAGGAGGAGAAAGAAAAGTGGAGGGTTGGCTCAGTGGTGTGTCGTATGACCCTGTGAGGATTTCCTGTATTGTGAAATCCGAGAGGTAAGACATGAGAGCTGCGAGATGAGTCAAAACTGGAACCACCCACTTTGTCTGGGGCTGGTCTCTCGGTGCCCTGAAGGCACACTCGGTGCATACTGATAAACCCTCCCAAATTGTCTGAGGCAGAAGGGAGAGCGAGCGCACGTGACAGAGTGGGCGGGGACAGAGAGGAGCTGTGGGGGTGATAAAGAGCGATTTGCCCAGAGATCCTCCCAGTCAGCTGCGTTCCTGAGATTTATGCAGGCAGGTGGAGCCTACAATTGGCTCTTTGTTGCTGTCAGAGGAATGAACATGTGCGTCTGTCTCTGCCTGCCTCTTCCTGGATAAGGATCCACGCAAACTCTGACGCCAAGCACATGTCTATCTGTTTTTTATATCTCCATGGAAAAAAGCTATAAAACATAGCATGTCTTCTGGCCCCTGTAAACTGCCATTTGCACGGCAGTTCTCCTCAAAGGGGAGATTACAACAATGAGTCGGTTATTAAGAAGTCAGTTTTGATCGTCTCGTGGCCACGGTGTTGGAATTACGCAACATTTATTAGCATGCTCAACATGGCATGTCGTGTGGGTTGCACAGTGGGTGGCATAAGGAGCTTTGGCACGAGACTTTATGTTTAAACATTTCTGAACAGATTCAGTCCAAACTTTGACACACACCGTTTGGCTCAATTGATAGTTTTTCTCTCACAAAATGAGAACAAGCCCATGTTGGGCTGTTATTTAAGTAACTGGCTTTAACCTCAAAACCTTGAGCTCATTGCTGAAAACCATACTTGAATTTGAAAATAAGAAAACAAAAAAATAAACTGAAGACTCCCAGAAATTAGTCAACCCTGTTTGATGCTAATCCTTAAAGGGCTAAAAGAGATTAACAATATGACTGAAGTCCTTTTAGAGTTCACGTGATCATTTGATCTAACAAAATGATTATTAAGAAACCAAATGGGTCACTACAGAGATGATTACAAGTTGTTGATGTGGCGTTCTGCATGTGCCCAGAAAACACCAGGCTGCCCTCTCACTGCTTTTTTTTTTATAATGTGACCTACATGATGGTACAACGAACAGAGGGCGGCGACCAGGGGGCGGAACTTCCTTGGTGGCACGTGGTGGCACCTGCCCTCTGACCTCCAATCAGCATTGGTGTTGAAGTCACGTTAATCATTGCGTAAAGATGCCGCCCACCATTGTTTTATAATCCTCAACCGTGAAATTTGTTGACTGGATTCAGTATGTCCTAGATTCACTTTGAGGATCGTTCTGTTTGTTAAAAAAAAAAAAATGACAACAAAAAAACAACTCAAATAAATATTACTTCATAACATTTGGGGGCCTTTTTTTGTGTATTTGGCATGTTCTTCCTGTGGGTTTAGTTTTTTGCCTCTAGTTTGCTCCCACAATCTAAACACATTATTATACCTATATGCCTTATTGATGACGATGATGATGTCTCAGTCTTCATCCTGTGGACTGGGCCTCAGTCCAGGGTTTTCTCTACCTTCATATGTAGTCACCTATCCAATTCCACAACCCTAATATTTGGATGAAGCCATATAAAAGATGGATGGATGGAAAACTATTAGTTACTTTCTCTGGTCAAATCAAAAATGTTAGTTTTTAATTGTAGAAAAGGACTTTGATGTATTTTTTTTTTTTATTCCTGCTTGTAGGAAGGGAAAGCTGGATAATGTTGACAGATAATAATAATGGAAAACATCATTTACTATTCATCAGTCAAATGAATATTTTAAATATTCCACATAAGTTGACTTGACATTATATGTGTTTTATAAGTCACATCTATGAATCAAATAATCCAAATTTTGGGGTTGTTCATGGTCAATCTTTTAGTGAGACATTTGCCCAATTTAGAGAATTTTAGAAGTAGAGATGATGAAATATTGGTAAATTTGATTATTGTCAACAGATTTCAACATTTAAAAAATGCCACATTAGTGAGTTTATTTGCATTTTTTAATATCCTCCATTTAAAGTCAGTACCTGACATTTTGAAAATGTTCTTCAGGAACATATAACGGGTTGAAAGACAGACAAGAAAAGTCATTTTAGAATAAAATAGTTTTGCTCATTGGAAGAATATTAATGTGCTCCAAAATAACAATGCATGAGTGTGTGAGGAATTAATAGTTTTTAAATTATGTTATATTTAGTTTAGAATAACACACAGAAGAGAGGGGAAGAGTGCCATGAGAGGGCGGATTATATAACAAAGGCTTGTTTTTAGTTTTTTTTAAATCAGTGTAATATACTTCCATTCACTTCATTCTGTTTCCTATCTGCGCTCTGTTCAACTTCACCGTCAGTAGACAGCAAATGAATCTAAATAGAACAGTCTCCTATTAGCTTAATGGTCCACCCCCTCTTAATTTTGTTAATGTCAATACAGTGCAATCACGGCTGCCTGATAAAGCCCATGCCACGGAGCACATGGATCGACTGTGCTCTTGCATGTTCAGGGGTTACTGGGGCAAAACCCTCAACACTTGCCGTCCATTGGAATATGTTTAGCTCACGTGTGGTAAAGTGGTAGGATTACGTAACTCTTTATATAATCTTCAGTGAACATGAATGACACCCCGATCTGTAGCCATCTGAACAGTGCTGCCGGCTCTGTGCTGCCGGCCTGCCAGTAGGTTGCAGTGCACTCCAAAATACTGAGTAGAAACGTGCAGTAAATACATGCAATTCACAGGAACATTGGATTTTCAGTCTGAGGGGTTTGCTTCTAAAGAAAGTACTGAAATGTTGTGTACTTGTGATGTTGTTATTCATCAAACATCCTGTAATTGTTACACGTAATAGTCCCATACCGCATGTATTCTTAAAAGCCTTTCAGAGAGCGGAAACGCATTATGCCCCTGTGGGGGAGTTTGCTAAGAAAAGACAGTTTGGTGGAGCTCCGTCACTATACAGATCATGTTGCCACCTCTTTGTGATGTTGTTTACCCGACATTTATAAGCGGCTCGGATCGAGTCCCCAAATCCAAACACTTCTTTTTGTTACCTGAGTATTTGAGTATCCACTGGACACACGCCAAAGGCTTGTCTTTGCTCAAACTGACTAATCTCCTACAGTACTATACGGTATGCTGAGTAAAAATGCAAACAGGTTTAGTTGTCCATTGTGTGTCTTTATTAACAACTCTTGATGCTTTCTCCACTGCAGGTGTCCCAATCTGCTCTCACTGACACTGTCTGGCTGTGGACACATCACCGACCAGGATGTGACCTCCGTGCTGCGGTGCTGCAGGAAGCTGCGCCGCCTCCACCTGGAGAACTGCGTCCGCATCACCGACAGCAGCCTGCAGGCTGTGGTGGCTCACGGACACAATCTGGAGGTGGTCATGGTGGACTTCTGTAGGAACATCACTCAGACGGGGCTGCAGAGCTGCAGGGAGATGAGGCCGGCCGTCCAGCTGAGCGCAGAGAAAAGTGCTGATATGATCCCAGACAGCCAGCCCGAGGAGAGGCTGCCGCACCGCAGGGCGCTGCAGAAAGTCCTGCAGTTTTCCTGAGGGACGTGCCTGGCATCGTAACACACAGGGACTACGAGAAAGAACACCTCCCTTAAGAATTTACCAAGATGCTTTTGTTCCTTTTTTTATGTTTACAGATGCGTTTTCATACCTTTTTTCTTGACATGTTGATTGTGAAAGGTTGTAAGGAGCTGTAGTGTTGTGTTGCCTCACAGTATAAATCCCCAAAGAGGGGTAAAGACTTTCCTTTGAAGTGTTTGCATGTTTATTATTTTCCTTTGTGTATTTTTATAAAGGTATTCCTACCAGAGAAAAAGTACACTACATGTACGACTATTCTTTGGACTGGAGTATCTCTAGCTTTTGCAGGTTTACTTAATCCAATGACGCTAAAGTTACCGATACTCCAGTTTCTTCCCTCAATTCAAATACATACGTGAGCTTTATTGGTCATTCCACATTACCAAATTGTTTGTGATGTTTTCAGTGCCTCTTTGTGCTACAACTGTGATGGACTAGTGACCTGCTGAGTTACACTCAAGCCTCCATGGCCCCAGTTTAGATTACTCGCACACAGCCTGGGGTCTTTTTGCTGTTCATTTACACTAAGTAGCTTTAATCCGTCCATCCAACTTCTATGTTGCTTTAACAAATGTAGGGTTGGCAAAAACTAAGATATTTGTATTTTATGAGAGATTATGGACCAAAGTATTCCCAGAGTGAGACCGAGTGTCAAGCAGCCATTGGATAGTACTCGTAGTTTCTGCTTGCTGCTAAGAGACTCCTACTTGTCAGATGTCAGGTTGTCTTTTTTTTTGGTCAGGTATAATTTACTGTGCAGACATTACCGTGTCATACACTAAGTCAGCTCATTTCCTCAGGAAATTACACACTCATCAGAACTGTTTTCTTCCAAAGATTTTTTTTTTTTATCCACGAGTTTAGGACGATTTTGGTCAAATGTCACACGTGCCTCCTTCAAAGGAACTACGCGCCGTACAAAAGAGGAAGACGTGCAGGGTTGTCACGTCCGCCCAGGAAGAAGGGTGCTCCCAGTGAAAGAAGCTATGAGTCCGAGCTCTGATTACTATCTTGTTATGTAAGACAACAACACATGAAAGTAGGTTGATTAGGTGTGTCTGTATGCGAATGCCACGTGACAAAAAACACATCACAGGCTGCTGCTGCTGCTGCAGGGAACTTTCTGTTCCATGACGTCTTCACTAAAGAATGACCAAAGAATGAATGAATGAAAAACATCGTGGACAGGTGGAGACTATAATACTCATAGCCCAGTTCAAGTATTCCTCATTTCTTCATTCAATTAATGTGTAGCCAGGTGTGAGGCTTGTGATCCACTTTAAAAAAAAAAAAAAAAAAAAATACCCTACTGGTAGATTCAAGTGAAACAAAGATATATTACAGAAATGACTCTTAACAAATCTTTCACAGGCGTGTGATTTGTGAGGAAATCAGAAGAGATATCTCTTTACCTAGAATCCCTTATTTCCTGCTTTATTTCTTAGAATACATAAAAACGTTGTTTTTTTTGTCAAAACACATGTTTACCTCTGATGTATTTTAAATGTAACTGTAAAATAATAATGTATCTCATCAGATGTTACCAACAAAATATTTGCGTATGTGATTCCAAAGGAAGCCCAACATCAAGCAAAATCCGCTACTTATATACTGTAAATTTAAATTCACAAGGAGTTGTGTTATAAGCTCCGCTTTCAGTCTTGGTGCCTCAGAAGTAACAACCACAATATCTGTGGATTTTAAAACTCATTTAGTTTATGTGTTTTGTCTGCTGGAGAAGTAGCTTTAATGGGTGACGCATTAATACCCTCCTATCCCCCGCTGCAAATGGGACCGTGATAAAAACGCATGATTTCTCAGTAAAAGACAATGCAGTTGCAACATTCTAAATGACTATAGAAATAACACAAGAAAAAACAACTTCAGCAGAAAACCCTAACCACAGGAGTGGGACGACAGCAGGACTGTGTTATGAGAGGCAAAACTATACTGAATGAACTAACAACTATTGCTACATTTACTCACACCACTAAAAATCTGTGGGAGTGGATAGAAGTGTTTAAGAATATATCACAATGCATTTTGTTCCAACAGAGAAAAGTCTTGAATTAACCCCCTCCAAAAAAATATAGATCTGCTTTTTTTTATTCACTCAGAGAATTCCTAGCCAGAGTTCAGGCAACAAAAGCTATATTATTTACTGTCATACACTTTGCTTTGAAAGACATTCAGGAATTATGTGTTCCAGGTGGGGGGAGTCCTGAGGCACATCCGGCTGCCTGCAGCACTCCAGCACAATAACAGCACTCAGAGGGAGACATGTTACTGCACGACTGTATCAAAGCATCGCCGCTCCGCTTGCCTCAGCAACGAGTACTGTTTCTGTGGCTGTGAAATATTAAACTAATGCAATGTTGAAAGACCTGTTGCCCAGATGCATGTCCTTAAAAGCTCTGTATTCTACTTGGAAGGGTTCAACGTGAGGCGGTCGCGGTGCTTACTGGTTTCTGCTGCAGCCTTGAATGACTTCTCACTCTTAGGCTGCTGCTCCAGTCTGCCTTGTAAATAAAGTGTCTGGGCCCAGCCCTCACTTCACAGGAATAGAAGGGAAAAAATTGTGAACAAAAGAACGTATTTCTGCTAAAGTGGGTGTGAGGGGAAGTCACAACCTGAACTGCAGAGCCACTTTCTATCCTTGTCATTTGGTATTTAAATGAATATGCAGCGCCACAAACATGTAACAGTGAAATTTCAGCGTATTTGGTATTCAAATCTGAAACGCTTTATAAAATGCAAATGTTGTTTGATAAAGGATTTCATTCAGCTGATTTGTGTTCCTGTGCTGGCTTTATTGTTGCTTTACAAAGAGCTTCATGCAAGAGCTGAGGAAATATAAACCCTGCAAGATCAAAAGTGGACCCCCACATGTGTCTGCCTCAGCTGTAGAGCGTGAAAAGCCTCAGACTAGTTTAAGCAGTCCTGAGACGGCGCAGAGCGGGTTAGGGGGATGGGGGATGGTGGGGTATAACACGTCTTCAAACGGACCACACGTTTCAATTAGATCCCTCTTTTATGAGAGCCGTTTGCCAGGGGTTTCATGTTGTGGAGCGCTTAAGCTCGACGCTGTGCTAACAGCTTTCTGGTTAAAGCATCAATCAGCATGAAACAAATTCACGTTGCCACTTCAGAAAATATGTTATAAAGAAGAGATGGATAGAAAAAAAAAAAACATCCACTGAATGGCCTGAGGAGTGTTTCATTTGTCATGTTTTCATCTTATGCACTTGACACTCCATCACTGAAAACACAACGTTGTCGAGATTCATCATCAATTTGCTAAAATGCTTGATTCACCACACGGGGTCAATCTCTGAAGATGCCTCAATTTCTGCGATAGAGAATTTACAAGTAACATATGATGATTAAATGAATAACTTCACTAAAAGTCTTTTCAATCATGGTCAAATCATTATTCAGTATATTACTATTTCTTTATTCTGTTCTCACCACTGTCGAGGTTAACTCAATAAGAAGTAATGTTTTACTGCAAAACTATACATGTTGAAAACAGTTGTTGTCTTTCTTTGTTCTCCTCCCCGAGACAGCTGATATGAGATCAGTGTTTATAAAAGCTGTCTTCATGTTGACAGTTTCTCTCAGCTGTTTTGTTGATGCTTCCACTCGCCATTTATTCGCGTCTCAGTTTGTTCCAAGGCCAAATGTTGTGCCAAGTTCTGCATGAAGAAAAGAATATCCTCCCCTGAGTGTTTGCAGTTGAAAACACTGGACTCCAATAATGACAAATGATTAACTCAAGCAGGCCAGAATAACATGTGCGCTCTACCGTTTAACTGACACCTAAGTGATATAACCTCAGTTGACTTTGAATCAGTAATTAAACTGACCCACACAGCTCTGTGCACAGTGACCATTTATAGTAACGCATTTGTCACAAGGAACAAGCTGGGTTTTTTTTTTAAATAGTTCATTTTTTTATACTGGTTCGACTGATTACCTATTGTATGGGCAGTATTTTGATGACGCGGCTGGTTGAATTTGAGCTCATTTCAAACTCTTCCTCACATTTGAGTCTTTCACAAAATGACTGCCGTGCAAGAAGAACAAGAACAATAGCGGAGCAATAACCTTAAAAAAGAGAGTCAAGTACCCAAAAAATACATTAACGCGGCACTTGGAAATGAAAACTTTCCACCACAGTCATATGGGAGAGAGCAAACAAAATCAAGGCAGGGCTTGGGAGTCTGCAGGTTTACCTCACATGACCTCCAGAGGGAACGCCGTGTTCTCTGGGTCCTTACTGGCTGGAGCCATTTCAAGTCGCAACAGAGCAGGTTTTCAATTCTGCTCCTCTGCTGAGAAAAAAAAAAAAATCATATGAAGGGTAGATTGCAAGAATATGATTGGATTTGTTACTGTTGTGCCATTAGAATAACAAATTTCATTAAAAATCTCCAGCCTTGGGAAAAAGCTAATTCTAATCATTTTTTTAATTAGTTGCTCTTCTCACAACAGATTCATTACGTGGCGAGTTTAGGGACCATGATGTTAATGATTCTTGCATTTACTTGGGTAGCCTTTAGCATTTAAATGTGAATCCAAAGAAAGACTTAATTATTCTCATAAGAAATTATGTGTTTGGCTTCAGTTTCCATCAATACAGCGTTTTGCGCATTATTGTTGCAGCTGACAGCAGCAAATGAAAGCAACAAAATAACATGTTGAAAACTGTTAAATTCATGCAACATATTTTCATGAGTCTGTGTTGCTCTTTTTTTGAAGGAGGGGGGTTGTTGTTTTAACTCTTTTCCTGCACGATGCCACTGTTTATTTTAGCTTCTCGGTTTTCAGTAAATGACTCCTGAAAGTCGTCATTAAGACCAGATGGAAATGTTATACTTGTGGAGAAGATCGCGTAGACTAATTGTGGTTTTCGAACTGCTTTACAACAACTGTGTCTCATTATGGATATGCCTTTTTTTTTCATTGCAAATCTCCAACGTTGACCACAGCCCTATAGCTGTGCATCTCTTTGTCAGCATCACAGTTTCCATATGGAAAGGAGTCAGTGTGGTGCAGACATAGATCACGAGAAAGGCAATGTCAGGTAGCTATCTACATGCTAAGATAAAAAGGAGTCTGATTATTGTCTTTTCAACTGGGAGGATGTTGGTTTACCAAAAATTCCACTTTAAAGAAATACCATTTGTCATGTAGACACACAAATGCTTTTATTGTGTGGAGTGATGTAACATTGCCTCAGGGCTACTGTGGGTCAGATGACCCTCACAAAACTGCAAGTATTTTTACTTTTAGACTAACTACACCACAGGGCATGACCTGAGCACGACCTGAGCTTGAGCAGTGGTGGGGGTCTGAAGGCATTCTGCACAAGCAAACTAGAATATTCAAACAGTTATAAGAAATCTATTCAGTCATTTTCATGGCATACTTTGTCCATAACCAACATGTAGTTACTCTGACAGTTCAGAACAAAACATTGCATCATTTAAAGAACAAATCCAATATGAATTTTACCTCCTGAAACAAAGCTGCGCACCCCAGATGACAAACATGCATTTTTTTTTCTTCTTTCAGGTGATTAGTGGAGCTGTCAGCACTGTGTAGTCAAATCCAGCAGAAGTTACATCAGTTAGTTGGGGAAAGATGCTCTAAAGTCTGAATTGTATGGGAAATAGGAGGGAACACAATCTTGAACAAATGACATCAAGAACAAACAGCATCGAAACAGATAAGAGAAACCGCTGACTTGCAGGCAGCTGTTTTTTCTTTTGTTTTGTTTTTTAAAGATGAGCTCATGTTTATTTACTGCAGTTAGAATAGCTGTTGCAGTGGATACATACATGTTACTGACAGTTTGACACTTCCATGTTGAGTTATGTCAGGGTTAAAGAGGCACTCTTTGTTCAGCACAGCAGTCTAGCTCTGCAGTAAACAGGGCGACTCTTCACTGAAGGCTACAGCTTCAAGTAACGCTAAAGCTCAGTGAGACAGCAGCTCCACAACTCCCACCTATTTTCACTGACAATAAAAGGATGAGAAATATACCCATCTTAACTTTAGTAAATCTTACATATTTTAAAATGCCAAGCACAAACATAGTCATTATCAATGAATGCGGACTAAAGTATTTGAATCCTACATCTGCAACATTAAACTATATAAAATGAACACTTTACATCCCGCCTCTATTAGCTCTGGAGCCTCCTTATATATAATTTCCCTCAGGATGACAGTAGGCAAAAATAAAGCATGTTATCTTTAGGTTTCAAGCTGTGAGAAGGCCTTTGTGGAGCTGAAAGCGTGGGCCTTTCCCCTGTGTGAAATATGAGCTGATAAAGACAGGATGCTTGCAGCAATAGGGGGGGTGGGGGGTGAATAAGTGAAGAAAAAAAGGGGAAGAAGTCACTGTTTGAGCCCTGAAACCTGAAATCAGCAGTTTCCTGACAGCCTTATAAGGTCAGCCATGGGAGGCATTTCCAGTATCCACCTACTGATTACTCACTCACGGGGGGGTCGGTAAGAGGGGATGTTGACGTGAAGGACTGCAAAGAAAAAGAGGGAGGATTCATGTTTTGAATTTCTTTTCTTTTTTTTTTCTTTTTTTTCATTCGTAGGATGGACTCGGGTCGAAGCTCTCCATCTCTTTCATGACACATGACATTTGATCCTCATACCAGATGTAAAGTCACTAATCAGTATTTGTGCCGCGTGTGTTATGACCCCCCCCAAACTTTTTATCACCAGAGTTCAGGATTGTAACGTAAAAGTATAGACTGCGTGCTCTGTAGAGGGATGTGTAATAAAGTCTAGACAGAGTGAGGGAGTGTAAACAAGTGGTAATCACATGTAAGTATTCATGTGAGCTTTGAACACATTCAATTTCTGCTGTGCAGCTTCAGTTGCTTCGATACTTGCAGCCAAGAGTACGTTGTGTACATTCTGTGTTATGTTTTATTTCTGTAATTTTCAGAATAAGTTAATAAAAAAAACAACATATTATTTTTCTCCTCTGGCTTATTGTTTATTTTTTTCCAGTAATATCCATGTATAATTTAGGAGAAAATGTTATGAAAATAGCAACATACGATTTCAATAATAATTATATAAAAATACTCGGGGGGGGGTACTTTTCTGCAGACATGCAGAACTTGGCGTAACATCTGGTCTTGAAACAAACTGAGACATAAATTACTGATGAATGGAAGCGTCAACAAAACAGCTGAGAGAAACTACCAACATGCAGACAGTAAATGGAAAGAAACAATTCTCATAATACTGTACTCTATTCTATTCTATGATGATATGTCCCATCTCAAGTTAACAGGAGTTTAGTAAAATAACAATAGAACAATAGAGAAGTGTCATATGAAGACATCTCTGAACCAGACAAATCTAACATCACCTCTGAAGTTCGATTAACTACCATCTAATTTTGGAAAGGCAATTTGGACGCTTGTTGCAGGAGTTGTGTGTCTGTCCTCGGGCTTCAGTCTGCAGATGGAGAGGCTGGCTTAATAATGTAGCAGAGCTTTGAAGCCCTTCTCTTGTTCCGGGATGCTTTATTTTGCCCACTTCCAGCAGGGGTAACTCAAAGGCTTCATGCCTGAGGCCTCAGTCCTTGGGTAGCTCTCCGGAGCCTGTCTTATAGCACAGGCCATGCTTGTGAATTATTCAGATAGCTGTGGGAATGTAGTTACATCAATTCCTCAGGTATTTCTCTCAATCTGGAAGTATGGGGCAGCCGAGAGCTTCAAATAGAATGATATTTATGGCAACGTTTCCACTTCACTTAAAACAGTAAAATAGAGCCCATTTTTAAACGAGCATTCTTTGCCTAGAAATCTCTCCTCCACCCCACTCCTATGCTGATACTGTGTGAGGTGTTGTGCAAAGCAACACAGCAGAGAGGGAGACAAACAGCGACGATGCAGAGCAGCATCCTTGCAGGGGGAAGTGGAAGGCCGGCTCAAGGACACACGGAGTCCAGGGAGGTGACAGTGCTTGTGTCTGTCACAATTTGACAGCCAAAAGGAAAGAAAAAAGAATGAAAGAAAGAAAGAAAAAAAAAAAAGCCAGGCAACGAGACGGCAATGCAGGAACCGCAACACAGATGGAGGTTCGACTCAGTCGCTGGCAGTCTCTCACCTCCCACTTTCACACACTGTGAAACCTCATCAAGATTTTATCCTGGTTTTATATCCAGTCTTCACAGAGAGAACTCCACCTTCATCTGTCCTCTGAGTGAACGCTACTGATTGCACAATCCCAAAGTTGCATTTGTAATATTTTCTGGAGGACAGAGGATCTTGTGTCTAAATTCAATAAATTCACCTTCCTGGCATCCGCACAGATTCAGTTTCTGTATATTGTTCTAATCACAGTACCTCTTCCTTCCTATCAAGCATCATGTAACATGTCTGACTAAAAACGGAGTAATTCAATCACCGTGCTAATGGCTTCAAGGAGCGGATTTATCTCACCACAGATTCAAAAGGTGGGCGGTTATGATCAATGTCAGGAATAAGGCTTTATGTGGACCTGTGCCGCCTTTACTTCAGTCAATAACACGCTCGTAACTGATTACTATTCTGCATTTAAACATGTTTTTGTGAGCATGTTGCTCTTGTTGATGAAACTCTAGTTGAAGTTGCTGTCTCTCCCTGTCCTGCACAGTCGACAGTTAGCATTAGCCTCCCACAGTGCGGGATACATACGTAAATAAACATTTGCTTGTCTTTCTAAGAGCCATCTGCTGCTGTCTGCACATTGGTAGTTTGTCTCAACTGTTTTTTGTTTTTTTTTATTGCTTTTTCCTGCAGTCATTCATAGATATTAATTTATCTGTTTCATTCAAGAATCAGCACTAAGTATGACGGCGAGGGATTGTATCCCTCTCGCGGAGCAGTGGTGACTGATTCATTCAAACAGACCAAATTAGCATGTGTCCACCACATTGGCCCACCTGATGCCGAGCTCAGCGAATCCGTCATCAGGCAGACCCACACAGCGCTGATAGCTCAGCTCGTGTCCCACAGCAACGCTACTATGTGCACACTACTGAGACATCCCCAATAAGAGAGGCCACTAACAGGAACTCACAACTTACTTTTCCAGGGAACTACTGTAGGGTGGGCAGATAATACAAACCAAATATTACTATCAAATTAAATATTGTAGTATGATCAATGGAAGGCTGCGGTGATTTTGGTGACACGGCAGGGAATATCAGTTATGTTATTAGGTATTTGTGTGGTATTTGTTTTCGCTTTTGCAGAGATTTGTCATTTCAACTTTAAGGTTTTTTGTTATGGCCTAAATTATACATAACAAAAAATTCTTTATTTTTTTGTAAACCCAAACAATTACTACCAAAAATGACTGGAGTCTGAACATAAAGCTAATTATAATGAAACCTTCTGATGCAAAATACAATGAAATATCAGAGAAACCTCTGTTATAGCTGTCACATTATGCATGTTTTCACAAAGTCACCTGACAGCATGGCTTTGAGGTTCATGCTCGTCCGCTTGCTATATCAGGGTCTCAGTGTTGTATTGTGTCCACGACTCTTAAGATATCTGTTGTGTAAAAAAGTCAACGTTTTAATAAAAAAATGTTTTAGAATTTGCTTGTTGGTTGAGCAAGCTGGTTTAGAGCCTCATGCAGGCTGGTTTTGGCGCTACAGCCAGTTCTTTAACCTGAAATGTTTTTTTCAACTTGATCCAGACTGTTTGGACACTGACCCCACAGAAACAAACTATTTTCATAACAATATGTATTTATGCACAGATCTCTCTTCCTCCCCTGATACTTCCAGTATGATCTAGTAATTCCAATTTTGATTTCCCTGTGGTTCCTTGCTAACTTGTTTTGGCCTGAGGCACACATGAAATAGGAGGCAAGAGCACTGAGAAGTGGGGCTAGTGCTCCCCTGCGAGCCAGAGGATGGGTCTATTTGTGGAGCTATTTCTGTTTCTGTCTGTCAGAACATCCACAAAGGCTGCACAGCTCCGACCAGAGCGCATGTGAGTGAGTAACTGGTGCAGCGAAGGGAAAGACAACCGGCGGTGCTCCTCGCCTCGGCATCAGGGGAGGGATGAAATCAAAAGGAGAGCTCGATGTGAAGCAGCATACTGAACTGATATATCGCGCACCGCATGCTGTTTGCTCGTCCCTCCGTGTGGCCCGGTAATTAGAGGATGAGCACGAGGGCCCTCTGTGTGTCTGCTGTCGATCACAAGCTGCACAAAGAGGTTTCATACTTGGACCGTGCTGACTGGCCAACTGGTTGCACTCCACAGGCGATGTAGGAGGACAGCCAGCCTCCTCTGACGTTAGCATGGACCGAGGACAGCGCAGCAGATGACATGTGCAAACAGAAGTGGGAGGCTGAATGAAGCGCGCTTGTGAGTCACAGCATGGGCACATGAGGAGCTTCTTCTAATGACAGGCTTTCAACTCCAGCTCGTAATATGTTCACTCTTTTGTTGTCAGCGCCAAAATTGCCGAGGAGACATGGTTGGAAAGGATTAGAAACACAGACGTAAAAGCTTTCCAACCGTGCAAAGGTGAACAAAAGAGGATCAGCAACAGCAGGCTGATTCGTCTCTTTGCTCATTGTCTCACATGTTCAGCAGGGGTTATTGTTTAATATATAGCACTTCATTAAATTCAAAGGTGACATGTCCTATATACATGTTGTAAGGTGAGCTAACAAAAGCTATGTGAAGGGAGCACCAGTGTGCCATTAATCTGCACGTATATGATGGTAATGACGTATATCATTGTAATGTACGACCACACATTACCTGTCCACACGAGAACACAGTTTCACGTAAACGCATCATTTTTTGTTGATCATCCACGCGATGGAAATTTCAGAAGCCCGAAAACGGTGGCAAATCTAAAACGCCGTGGATGGGCAAAGACGCACATCTGTGTAAAACAATGATGTCATCGCTCCCAAAGCAGCCCTTGGCTCATGTTGACAGGGCATCAGTGCTATCATCAAATTAGAAATGCAGTTACAATTACTGGAATTGAAGAGAACTTGTTTCTCATTAAAAATAAAAGAAAACTGTCATAGAGCTGCTGTCTCTTCCTGTCATGCTCTTGCCTCACAGTGCCAGACATGTATTTACAGATCATAATTATAAATGAAGTCATCCTTTTGAAATGGTAGTTTTACCTCAGATATTTGTTTCATCTTCTCATCAAGAGAATGGTGCGACTGATAACGTCATATATAAAACAATAACACTTGTGTATTGTGCCAATATGCAGTAAATGAACTCCACTAATTTGAAAGACGTAACTGTAGTAACCACATCTGAATGCTATAAGTAACTTTAGTGCAGTGCATCAATGTTGGTTTCATGCAACCTCTTTACATAATTATATGATATCTTCTGCCTCCTCCTTACATACTTGATCATTATTTGTTCTGCATGGCTGCTTCATGTCACTAAATTTACAATAATAGTAAGTGGAGTTGATTCATAATACTATAGTAAGTCGGGCAGTATGACCTAGAAAAAACATTCAGTGAAGAAATTCCTGTGTATAATCAAATATGAAATTGCCTTGTTTCATCGAATGGAACAAATTATTCAAGTTACTTTTGAAAGGATTGAGGTATGAAACGTTCTTTATAACAATATGAAATCATAATGGTTTTGACGTGGAAATGATGACAAAGTACATTTTTTATTTTATTTAAACAGACTTTGCACTGGAAACTGGTTAAATTATAGTTATTACATTTTCAAGTCACTTTGTGACGGACGATTTAGATTTCTTTCATGCATTGAAGATTGAATGAAAACCGCTACTATTGCCAGGAGAAATCATCTTCATAGTGCTACAGCACAATTTGACACGTTTCACATTGGACCAAGACCTCTGACCTGATCTGAAGGATTTTCTGGGTGATATATGGTGCTGCTGTGACATTTTAGCTGTCTTTCTGTGAACACGTTGGAAAATGAAATCTCTGACGGGTCAGGCAAGACCTCACATTTCACATTGTGCCTTGTTACATTCAACTTAAAAGCCGATGCCAGAGGTCAGGGCAGGTGTGGTAAGAATAGCCGGAGGGTGTCTCTCGTAAATACCTTCCTGCTCAAGCCCAAAACTGAATAGAGGTACAGCAAAAATGTCCATCTGTCTTTTGGGAATTTGCCCAAACGTCAGGCCATTATTACACTTCAATAAGTGTTCACCAATGACAAAATGGAAAAACAGTCATGTGCTCTGCAAATCTTAATAAGTCAACTTCACTTTGAAACGTTTGTGAAATACCTTGAGAATAGCAAGTAATGACAAATGTTTGGATTGTGATCTGTATGTTTGACATGGCACAACTTTTTACACCGACTGCCTTCAGCTGCAACCTTGAAAACAACTTGGGAAAAGTAAGTAAAGGGCCTTCAATATACCAGTTTGTGTGGTGTCATATTAAACTGCTTTGTAGTTTTGTATAAAAGCAGAATATATATCTAACTGCTTCTACAGTGTCGGCATGTCCACATAACGGCCTCTCTCGTCACTGCTTGTCAGCTAATAGCTGTTAGCCCCATGTTTGACTCACAGCTAATGGCTGCCTGTAAACATTATTCTGAGCTCAACTTCTGTTTTGACAAACATCCAGACAGACTAGCAAACAAATACACCCAAATTAGACTGAAACCTAAAATTCAAGTCAGCAAGCCAACGTGGGGAAAAAATGCCTGGCCTGTTTGCTACGGTTATGTGAATAATGATACAGGTGCTGCATTATTTATAGTAGTATCACACTACTCAAAAAGCAACAGCTATTGTCAGCTTCAGACACTTTACAAACCTTACCATAACGAATAATGTCCAAATCCTACATAAGGAAATTAGTGGCAACTGTCCACACATGATATATGCACATATATGTGATATACTGAATATAGTATATGCACAGTACAGTCCTGATATGTAATATTATATAAACTTTGAAAATATGCTTACAAAATGAAAAGAGCATTTTACATGAACATGTCAAACATAGATTTTGTTTAATTGCATAATTTAAGTTAAATGTGCTGTTTGCTTTGAGTGAAGGCAAAGTTTGTTTTACAGTGTGGTTAAAATCCTGGCCAAACTGGGAATTTCCTTTTGGGTTGATATTATTCATTTCAGCGGTCTATTAGTCACTCAGAAAACTGAAGACATGAAGTTCAATAAACAAACACCTACTCGTGCTGACAAGTGTTTGTAAGTTGTAACCGCGGATTATTAATGACGTGTTAGTTGACTTACTCTTTGGTGATCTCATTATGTGGTGGAGCTCCATTGGCTGAGCCTACATAGTAACCTGTGTTTGTAATTGATTGATATTCACAAAGGTACACAGTGTATTCAAGATTGAATCAATGATTCAAAATTAACTGAACCTTCATTCTTATGTGGAGTCAGAGTTTATTCATGGCAGAAGGGGGAAATGTCAGTCACTCTGCAGGCAGCTTGGACCAGAATCAATGTTTTCACAAGGGATGAACAGAAAAGCTCCACTGAGACCACGGACAATGAAAGGTCACAGTGTGTTAAGCTCACAACAGCAGCACTCGGCCACGGTACCTCTCAAGTGTTTCCTGATCAGGTGTGAAAGGGACGATGTATCGCGACAAAGCGTCAGTTGTCATTTCGGGCGTAGCTTGTGACTTTTGCCAGGGCTTAATGCATTTCTCTTTTAGGTGCTGAAGCTCATTACTGCCATCGATTATGATAAACCTCCACGATGAGACAAATCTGTAATGAGATTACGTCATGTGGGCCAGGTCTTTGTGGAGTGGAAACAGGAGCTTTTAAATCCAATTTTCCATTCATAAATACACACTACTCCACTAATTGGTTTCTCTGGGGATGGCTGAGAAAAATGGGATGGTAACACAAACACACGACGGCAAGGGGCTTTACATTTACGATCATGCCGTAGTGTACATAAACCCAGTGACCTGCTGGTCGCCCACCCATTCCATTCCCTCCCCCCCCCACTCCCAGCTAAGAAATACCAGCGTCTCAGCTCCTGAGCTCGGCCATCTGTGACACTTTGAACCTACTGACTAAGCAGGCCTGTAAATTAGACCAAAACATTTGCCTGAGACCTGTTCCCCTGAGGATCAGCTGTCAGACTCAATGTGCTTAACTGTGTTTGAGGCCATTTCCATTTCGTCCACACCCCTTCACCAAGAAACACGTGTGTCTGAGCACTATAGCGCAGAGCATCAATGTTAGTTTCCACTGCATCACACAACCTAATTATAAGATATCTTCTGCCTTCTCCTGACATACAGGATCATTATTTGCACTGTACCACGGCTTCCTGTCACTAAATATACACTTAGACGGTGACATTTTTCCGTTTTTCTCAATTTGCAATAAAAGCTGTTTTGAAGGCTCCATGACATTGATATTTACAAAGAGATATGCAGTCATGAGTGGAGACAGACATTCATCACAGAGGAAGTTGAGAAGGTATACCTTGACAAAACCAAAATATCACAGAGGGACAGGCTAAACTCGAACCAGCAAGCAGTCTACGAAAATACAAGCATGAAGGGAATTATCATTTCTCAGATACAATATATCCTCAGTTCAAATTTACAGGCTTAAAAAGATGGAGGTTGTTATAAAAGTAAAACTCTGCTCCTGTCAAAGAGTAGGAGATTTACTGCACGGTAAACCGTTAACCTGTGAAACCATGATCGCGCTGAGCTGAACTCTGCACAATACAATTCAGACCTCCTCCCAAACGTTGACGTGCCATGAGGGAGGCTCGCGCTAAAATTAGGTATCTGTGTTTCATCCTGCCTGTGAGATTTGGACCCAAAGTCCACAGAATACCCCTGCTCCACCCCCACCTTCTTTATACCCCACCCTGTCACCACCACTCTTTAGGATGCTGGCAGGATCATTTGCGCTTGACCTAGTTAACGTCTCTGGAGAGGTGGAGGGTAAATACACACACAACTGCTCCTCTACACCAAAACCTGAAATTTTCCACACTTTCCACACCCAGTTCATGAGCCAGGACATGGGAGGAGCCTTTTTAGGGGGAATATATCAAATGCATGGAGAACAACTCTATATACGCAACAGCCTGGTGAGACATTGACTCTGTATTAAAGCCAGTTAAAAGAAATGTTAACACTTCTTTTAACATTTCTTTAGTTTGAAAATATTCTCCTTTATGAAATGATTATTGTTATAGTTAATGAACTCTTCTTGGGCTATCTTGGATACTCTTCAAAACAATGTTTCAGCTTCTTGTATCCTTAATAAACAGTAGTTTAGTTAAAAAGATAAATGTAAGTCAAACAGAGAAGCACAATGGCAGCCTGACAGCAGTTTATTTTGAGAAAAGGCTTTGAATAAGCAGCAAAATAGCATCGTTACAACAGCACTATAAAATGTACATAAAATAAACACATGTTTTTGCAGCTATGTATTCCTTTTAAATGCAATCTTTATGCTAAAGGTCATACTATACGTATATACTCTGCACACATGCTGCAGATGTCTTGAATCTTTGCAGCTGGTGGCTGCAATGAGAGAATGATATCTGACATCTGCTCCAATATTTACTTTATCACGTAACTCTCACATGTCACGTGAATGCTGTTTAGTTGTTCCATAGAAACATCGCCTGGTTCTTCCACTTTATATTCCAATTGCCTCGTGTATGATTTATGTATTTATGTATTTTTCTAATTTATTGTTCGTTTATCTTTTACACTGTGCCTATGGCAACATGCTCATGTGACAACACTCATCATTCTTAGAGATGCAAAAAACTAAATAAATAAAAAAATTAATTAACACTCACACACACCCCTTTTAAATCAGGGGCAGACTGAATGTTTCGCTGGGTAAACGGGGTACCAAGAGGTAGTATCCAAAAGTGGCAAACAGGAAGGCTACCACTGATGTCTCTCTTTAATATTTAGATGAAGTAAAGCATGTTTAATCGTTCAGCTTGTATATTTATTTTCATGTTGCTTTAGTTGGCTAAGTTAATTCTCTCTCTTTGTGAAAAGGGAACTAAAAATTTTTTTTCACTGCCAATGTCAATACGAGGTTGGACATGTCCCTTCAGTTTTATTGTTCTACATCAACATCTGGGGGTTGGTGTCCCAATCTTAAGGTGAACGATTCAATCCCACATCCCACCCAGACAGTGTGTGTGTGTTCTTTTAGCAAAACACTGAGCCTCTAGTTCCTCACTTGTATAATTGTTTGTGCTTTTTTGCGTTGCTGAATGAATGTGATTGATTGTATAACCAACACTGGGATGGCTGGAGCGGTGTATATATTAGTAAGCTATTCAACAGAACCCTGAGCAGCTGAAGTGGTGCAAAAATCATCACATCTTGTAGAAAATACGTATATTATTTTATTTGTACAGTCAAAACGTTGCAGAGATTTTCTCAGGATGAATTCAAGAACATAATAAGACTACCCCTAAACTTCCTGTTAAAATTACAATCAAGATTAACTTTTATTTCTCCTTTAAAATACAGTGACAGATGTCATCTTTAAACCATGCTTGATTGTCTAGAACCACACATAGTGGCGAGTCACATTGCAGGGTCTTCATGCCCTCCACATGCCACCATAGAAAATCTGCTGTTGCTTCAAACAGGAAGTAAATTCCATCAGATTATGAATTTTTCATGGTGAGACGCTGCTTAAACAAACAGGTTTAAGTAAGGGGATAATCCCATGAGTAAAGAAGAGGATAAAGAACAATCATCAAAAAATTATGGGAGAAGTGAAGGCAGATGAAACCGAAAACAAAAGAAAAGAAACTTTAAGTTCAAGAAACACAGAAGACACACAGCCTTTGAGCTTCCCCCATGTTGTGTGTTCATTCCTTTCATCGACCTACATTCATTTCCTGCAGACTTACTCTGAAATCTACTATAACTTCTGTTTGCCAAACTCATAACGTGTCTTCACCTGAAGCCCTCAGGATGTGAGTGTGTAAACACTCCCCAGTGACAAATATCCATCCATGTGTCTCACACACAGACATATAGTATATTTAAAGGCGCGATCAACATAATTCATCACTGCTCTACTGAATGTTATCAGGCACGTGTGATCTGGGTGACATTTCTGTCCATTCACATGCTGTCAGGCTTTAGTTTCATAAAGAAACCGAGTAATATTGTTTTGAAAATATCAATGCAGGAACAGCAGCAATTCATAACAGTAATAAGAGTGAGCTGACATGAACAGCAGGCCATAACCAATCCCATCATGTACACTTGTGAATTTAAGGACGTGAAATGTCAAACATGTCTTCATTGGGGGAAAGCTTACTGACATGTGGCTGTTTCAGAGTGTGACTTTCTGCTTTTCGCACTACCCCCAAGATCCAATAATAGATTCATTAGCATGCATAGACACTGGGCTGAGAATTCATGCATGTTGGTCCTACTTTTATAAACGTTATCACCTGTGATCGCTTAAAGGGGATTTTAATATGTGTAAAATAAGACCTGTTGCATGAAAGAAAATGATGGATATTAAATGTAATGTACAGTGAAATTCAACACGTGTTGTGCATGCGGGCTGTCTGCTATTGCTCTGAGGGACATGCGACTGGGACACAGCCATCATAAATATTATTGATCACACCTCTGCTTCCCCTGCTATGGCTGCTTTGGATACCAGCAATGTATTACTGCGGCTCATAAGTCAGTGATAATAAACTGCATCTTAATATGCTGTGTGTCTTAATATCAGGCCACTTTAAATGGAATCTGAGTTCTGATTAAACAGTCCAAAAATTATGATGGATAATCTCAGGCACAAAGCAAACAAACTCATACATATTATAATGAAACACCCGGCTCCTGCTATCATGAGGACTCCATTAACCAACTGCTGGGTCAACAACCAGAAAATCTTGTCTGAATATAGACGACAAAAACATCTCATCATATTAGTGATTATGCCAGCGGTGGCTCAAAATTGCAGTGTGAATCATGCAGCCCTTTGTTTTTCTTGACTGCTGTGAGTTGTTCCTAAAGCACATACTGTACTGTACAGTTTGGTACACTGCAGCTCACATCTGCAGTCTTAGTCACGCCGATAGTGTCTATTAAACAAAACATTCACACTTTTTGGCATTTTCACACTTTTTAACACCAAGAAAATCTGTTTATGCTTTGATTGCAAATTTTACTTTAAGTCTGATATCAATATATAATGGTGAGACTATCGTGAATTTGCCACCATTCGTGAATGACTGTTTGATAGTGTTACCAAAACGTGACTTACCGGTAATTTATTTCACACCTACAAAATGTGAAGTCTACACAGAAAGACATGACTGATGTACATGTCTTTCGCCTGAATGGAAAAGATGTATAAATAAAAATAAGAAGCAAATGATAAAAAATGAAATGGTGGAAAACATGGTTTCTCTGGCTTATATGAATCACTCAACTATTTTTAAAGTCAATATTTGTGTAACATCATCCGCACACATCCAGAACTCGGCGTAACATGAAGATTTATGAATAAATGACAAAGAGATAAATCAGGAACAAATCACTTGAGCACCACTCACATGTAAACAGCAGCAGACAGCATTTAAGAAGGGAAGAGACAATAGTTCTCCAGCTATTCTACAGCAAAAGTATTTAGTACAAAGATATTTTGGTGATTGTAGCTCTAATTATTAGTACATTACTGCAAAAAGTACTGACGTTACAATAACGTGTTACTTCAAAACGTGTTACTCCCATCCCTGGTCAAGGGTTGTGCAACCCAGTCGACCACAGGGGCTATACACTATGTTTTCTTTCTAATTATAGGATTTTTCCTTTGAGAAGGCACCTGCTCACAAACAAACACAATAATAATATAATTATAAAGCAACATCAAATAAAATGGCTACTACTTATATATAATAAATGGCTGTTTTATAAGAGCATCACGTTCAAGTTCACGTGAAGTGAGGGGGCTCCGGTACGTGTTCTCCAGGCAAGATAGGAGGACATGAGCGAAAGATGGAACACGACAAGAAAGGTTGACTGAAAGAACACTGAAGGAAGTGGAAAAGGGGATGTGAAATGCCAGAAAGGGCAGTGAGGGGGCACGAACAGGATTAGTGCACTGTATAGAGAGTGATAGGAGGTGTGTGTGAGTGAGAGAGAAAGTCGGGGCCAGAGGAGTGAGGGATTGTCACGTGTATGCCCCGAATAAGCGTGGAGCTGCAGCGGTGCAGTCTCTGGACACAGCAGCAGCAGCAGCAGCAGCAGCAGCAGCAGCAGCAGCAGCAGCAGCAGCAGTAAGTCAGACCCTGACTCCCTCAGGTCCCTCATGCTCCTTCCACATGTATTTCCTGTAGCAACCACTCACTGACACCTGTCCTCCCCCTCGCCTTATCAAGCCTCATCCTCTCTCCGGCACCACAGCTCTCGAGAATATCACCAACTTCATGAGGATTGCTTGTACAAATCACAACTATCTTGTTGCAATGATTTTTGCCATATTCCCACTCCACTCATAAATATGTTCCAGTGAAGCTATGGGATTTTGAATGACTTCTTCTCGGCGCATGTATTCTTGCTGCACAGGCTGCTGATGCTGGAGGGCTTCACTGTAAATGTGTGTGGTTGACATTTGAAAAGCATTACACATGCGCCGTTTCATTCCCGCTCAGGCACAAGGCACAATAGCAGGTCCACTCGTGCCCATGGGCGAACTATAGGGTGCAGTCATCACTTAACGTGGCATCTTAGTATTTCTGTCTCAAAAGAGGTGACGGAGTAGAAGCTAACTCCTCTCTCTGTCACTCTGGACCCCGGCTCCACTCCTCCTTCTCTGTAGAAGAAAGCTGGAAAGATCCCAGGTACTTTTATCGCTCTAAAAGGTTGGGATGACAGCCAAACAAAAGAGCCATAGTCCTAATGTGGGCCTCCCAATGTTATGCAATTATATGACTGCAGCAGCTACAGCACAATAAAAAAAAAAAAAAAAAGAATACGTAGAGCCCACATTGAAGCTTTTTCACTCCCATTGGTGAGGAAGGCAGAAACCTCACACCTGGGGCAGGGCCAAGGACACGTGTTAGCCACAAACAGCCCCCACTATTAAAGATCTGTTCAGGGTGGAAATTTCTGAGGTCTGCCTCTTTAGCCACACTGCAAAGCAACTCTGAAAGGATGACTAATGCATGTCTGCAAATCTGCTACGGCAGTGAGTTGTGACTGTGAGATATCTCAAGGTAAAATTGCACTCAGACATTTTGCCTCCCGGATAAAGTCGCTGTGACTTTACATCAGCTCCCACACCAAATATTATCAATCACATTCTGCATAACCCCACAATACCAGTTTCACAGGTGCCAGAATATATTTAAAAACCAATGCATCGTTTGTGAAAAACATGATCATCTCCGGTGTTGTTTGGTCCTAAAAAAAAACTGTGAAGATTAAAGATTTTTTTTTTTTTTTATTCATTTCATCTTCCCACCATAATACAATGAAAGAAGTAATGGCAGAGTTTTACAATGACAGTTACCAAGATGAAGGCTGATTTAGATATATAGCAAAAACAACACATTAAAAGAAGAAATTTGGCCAAAAGCACCCAAATTAAATACAAAACTTTAGTTTAACTTTAATTAAATGTATTAGTTAGTTTGGTAAAATGTAGAACAAGAGTATTTCCAGTTCCATTTATGTTATTACTGATAAGTACTGACTTAAGTAATTGATAACGGGACAAAAGGTGTTTAAACTTCTTCAAATTGAGCCATGAACAGAATAACCTTGATTGACAATTGTTTTCTTCACATGCCTTTGGATAGTAAGAGAACAACAGAGTAGAGTTCTATAAGATGTAGTTGTAAATAACATAAACCAAATAGTGTTGCAAATGGTAACTGAAATGTAAATGATGAAAAATTAGCTGAGGTCTGTGTGTGTGTGCAAGTATGGCCATTTACGTGCATCATATATGTACATTTGAGAAGTGTGTGCGAAATGGACAATGCAGAAGAAATATATGGAAATTTGATTTCAGCTCAGCTTTCATTTAAAGAACAGATTTGGTTTATATATGACAGTATCAGCGACATACAGCTGCGCATGAAAGTTGTGGAAAAGTGGTACACTAACTTTGAAAGAAAAGAGAAGTTGTCCCAGTATAGAACTCTGTGGTACACCTCTCTGTTGGATCACAAGATCAGTTTTTTCCATGTCAAACTGAAGCCAACAGAAAGTAATTTGTCTAACAGGAAATAATGATCAAATGCTTTAGTTAAATCAGTAAAAGACTGCCCATGCTACCTGAAAACGCCACATCATTACTATGTAAATATGGCAGAAGATTAGGTCTTGGCCAGATAAGGTATTCAGGAACCACATATCTGAGAAAAATACACACATGCCTTAATATTTAGTAAGATAACCCTTCACATACAAAGTGATAGAATTTCAGGAATGCTTTGTTGAAGGATTTTGTTGGAGTTTGTCATTGATTGTGACCTTAGCACAGTCGCTTCACAGCACCGAGGTGAGGAACCATATCAGGGTCTTTCTGTGTACAGTTTCATTTGGTCCATTGTGTGAATAGTTTTCTCCAACAATCCAAAGAATGACATATTTTTCACATTAAACATTTTGTGCTATAGGAAGATGTTCTATAATCAAAAGTTGATTGAATGATTGTTCTGCTGTTAGGCATCTGGTGATTTCTCATTGACGGCAGGTGTGGAGGATTGGGTCTGTTAATGCCCCATGATGGACAGGCAGCCTGCCCAGACTCGTTCTGGCAGGCCTCATGTCCAAGAAGTCCCAACCTGGAGCGATGGATGGCTGCACGACATCTGTTCACTGAATTAACATCCTCAACAAACTATTTTATATTTTGATATCGTCGAAATCAATTTTTCCTTGGTTCGTCATTCTTCATCTAATCAACCTCGTATTGAAAATATACCCCATAACAGCCATCAAAAACATTTAGCTAACTGACGTCAGATCTTTTTAATGACATGAATCAAGTGTAAGTAAATGGATTGATAAATGAACATTACAAATATCTATCATCTTGCTTGTGTATTCTAATGGCCACACAATAATGGGTTTTATCATGAAAAAAAGTCTCGTCAAATCTCTGTCCACGCCACGTTAGAGCGGGCCTGTGATGAAGTTCTGGGTCAAAACTCATTGCGAAGAAAGAACGCTAATCATCAGCTCCCCTCCTAGTGTGGTTGGATGGTTGCCTACTAAGAAATTATCAGTCCATATCACATCACTTCTAGATAGGATCTCACACTAAAACGCCTACATGATGATCCCATAAAAGTGGTAGCAGAGGGAGCGTGGGTAGCTCTACATCAGACATAAATTTGGCGACTGGCCTGTTGTCAGCCATCTCATCAGCCATTTCTCCACAGGGAGTCTCACAAAAAGGGTTGGTCAACCTATCAAAAAAAAAAAAAAGAAAAAAGTGCGATCTCTACCCAATTACCTGCTTGTATCATACGACATGGCAAATACGGTTAAATGTCCATGTACAACTGTCAGTTAACAGGTTCACTTTTCTGACTTCTGCTTTTTGTCCACATGAAAATCCCCTTACATAACCCCAGCCTTCACATGAAGATTATCTTATACTGCTGCTACAAACTCAAAATGTTACATCATCTGGAATCGATCTCAACATATTTGCTGAAGGCAAAGATAAGCTGCAATGATGAATCACAACAGACACTCCTAAAAGAGCTTCTTGAAGTGGAAATCAGCCCTGTTTCTGTGTCTCTATGAAGTGCATATTGGCCCAAGTTCCAGCCCAGTGAAGGAATTATTCAATGTGCTGCAAAGGCAATGCTTGTGGTGAGCTCACAGTCCTCTGCATCATGCGTAGCCCTCCTCATCTGTGCGTGGAGAGCGCAGGCTGAAGCACTTACATAACCTAGTTAAAATATACCCCAGTCACATGTAACATTCAGCCCTGCAGATAGATATCCCACTGTCGCTTGAGCTGCTCTGGCAGCCGTTCAGACATTAGAGAGAGTATAAACACGCACACACACGCACGCACACACACACACACCGCCATAAAAGATTTGACAGTAATTCGCTGCCAGACATTCTCTGCTGCCTGCATGTGAACTGTCTGTGTGGAAAATGGTCAGGGAGCTTCCTCTCTGGGTGAAGCACATGTGACTGAGTGAAGTTGGACTGGGAAGAAGTCGCACAGGGAGAGAGAGGGTGCATGGGGGGGGGTTGTTCCGGAAGTCCAGCCCTTTAAAGTCACAAAAATGCACTAGTGTATCACTTCTCCTCCGACTACATAACCTCGATCGCCAACACTCAATGCGATTGGTGCACGTACAGCTGGCATTTGCTCCCTCAGCCTCTCCGCCGCCCCCCCACACTGCTGCAGCGTGCCCACACTGCATGCAGTCACATTTCTGGTGAGTGGGTGGGGTTAACTTGCGGAACTAGCGTTTACTGTAACACAATGACATATCTGGAGGAGTGGAAGACACGTTTTCTAACCAAGATTAACAAGAGTCGCGGGGTCCTGACATGGGGAAAGCTCTGTCCAGATTAAGATTAAATCTACAGCGATTTCCAGGTTTTTGATTTTGTCATGTGGAGCATCTGTGGATGTCATTATGGAAGCAAGTGTTTTTCTCTACTGTGGAAGCGTGAAATTAAAACCCAATTCACAAAGTTATGTTTCACCTCGACTGATGAGCACACAGGTTTTAATCCTTTACAGAGACAGACCCTTATTTCATCAAATAAGAAGTGACTTCAAGCAGCTGGTCCAAGGCTTTGCAGGCGTCACGGAAAATAATTATGTAATCCTGTGAGGCTATCAGTTGCCGCAAGAAGAGAATATTATGTACCAACATCTATTGTGTCCAACCAGGGAGCGTCCTCCACAACCGAGGCACGCTGTCATGGCTCACATGTTGGTGTTTATGTTTGTCTTGCCTGCAGCAGGTTTTATTGTCGCAGTTGTAAACATTCCAGTCGGACTTCTCCTCCCCTCAAGCTCAAACTGAAACCCGTGGCTGGGAAATGCTCCTGTTATTAGTGGTGAGCAGTCATGATGCTCATAGTGCTGTTGAGAGCCCAGCTGAAACTGCTGAGAAGAGGCACTCTGATGAAACTACTGTTGTTTTGCTAAAAATGTACTTAACTATAAAGGAATGTGCGTTTCGCACTAAAAAAATTACAAAAATTCTCAAGTAAAAGTACTGAGTTGAACATTCATAACCACAATTTATTACAGTGTTGAGAGCAGCGTTTGCCTCAGTCGAGATAGATAGATAGATAGATAGATAGATAGATAGATAGATAGATAGATAGATAGATAGATAGATAGATAGATAGATAGACAGACAGATTACTTAATTGTGTCAATGAGAGTATTTGTAAATGTGGTACTTCCATCCTTGCCTAATTTCAAAACACATTGTGTGTAATGCACACAATATAGAACACACACACACACACACACACACACACACACACACACACACACACACACACACACACACACACACACACACACACACACACACACACACACACACACACACACACACACACACACACACACTTTTGCACAACGGCATTAGGTCCAGACCTGGAGGTTAGGCCTGAATCCAGAGTACACCAGGCTGAGTCATATGTACAGCTCAGGGGAGAGATGCCAGTAAAACAAAACTCACACAAACATGTTCTCCAACCAGCTGCACCCAAACACTCTCACATGCATGTCCATATCCCCTTGCAACATACTTGCGAGTCATATGCGGCACCAGGGGAGGGATTGGGGGTGCTGCCGGTCCCCCTAGGATAGCCAAAGAACCCCCATAGCAGACCCAAAAAATATTATTTAAAGTGGTTTGATTTTTTTTTTAATGTGTGAAGATTATAATTTGTTGCATGGCTAACGAATAAATGTATTTAAGTATTTTTTTTTTAAACTAAAAAGCAGTGTAATCTGATTCAGCCAATCGGCACAGCTGATGTACTAACCTTTGAATGTACTACTTCCTGTTATTACGAGTGGATTTTTCCTGGTGACTGCGTAACTCACTAATAGTAATGGAACATGGAGCACTTTTTGCAACAAAAAAACGTGACAAAATCACTGATGCCTTCGCTCTAAACCACAACAACCGACATATCGTTTTATTATAACATCTCATTTTTCTTTCAGTGGATGTTTTGGTTACTGGCAGCAGGAGTTAGTGTCTTTGTGTGTGAGGCCCAAATGAAAACTTGCTGTGTTTTTTGCTTCCTGCTGCTGTTGAGGATCCATCAGTGACATTCTAGTGTTAAAGTTAATATGTGCATATTGTCGGCGTTACAGTAGAAAATAAACTCCCCAGCACCAACACTATAAGATCAAGCTCTCCCATAGCACCCGCAAATTAAAAAAAATAAATATCTGGCCACCGTTGCAAGTCCATACATGATCAGTCCACGCAATTGTGCCCCACACACCAGTGTGGACCAGTAGATGTTTCGAAAAGTCACACAGTTTGATAGACTAAAAACGTATTCTGCAATACTGTAAACAGTTTACACGTGTGAAGCCCTTAAAAGACCACATAACATCTTAGTTTGTCTCAGACGATCGAGTGACGTGTGGCACTGATGGTACCCCACGCACACGTGCTGGATTTTTCTTGAAGAGAAGGACTGATGTTCACTGTACGCCCTATAATGAAGTGGGTGTGAGTCTCTGAGTAGGCTTTTATTTTTTATGAATGAGAGCTGGAGACAGCTAGTCTCCGTGGGATACAGACTGAGCCAGCCTCTCTGACAAATTGAAAATCGCAGTGCCAGTTTGCGTTGTGTGACTCAACTCAGCTCCTGACAGGAGAATGCACAGATAAAAGAGGACCCTTTTGTGAGAAGACTGCAAATTGCTTCAGTTGTTCTTTATGCGAATGACAAATTGCAAAATTGCCGCTCGGCTGAATGGAGAGGGATTATTGTTATATAAACATTCCTGGAGATCACACAGAAGATTTAGTGAAACATTCAGGATAATCCATGGTTAAACACTTTCAGCAAAAGACAATTGAGCACCTGTTACTTATATAAATGTGAGCCACGGCTTCTCTTCATTGTATACTGTGTGTGTGTACTGTTTAATGTGTGTGCCCAAAATATCTCTTTGATCCTAAAACAAATGTCGATGTCTGTTTCCTGTGCTTTGAAGATGTGATGTATTCCACAGTGCTATGGTCGCCTTGAAGACAAACAAAAAAGGAAATGAGAGTTTGCTGGAAATGTGTAGGAAGTTCAATGTCGTCACAAAGTCTGGGGTCACCGAAGGAGCTGAACCCGAGGAGCAGGATGACATGACACTGTTTATGAGATATTCAAAGGATTGCTGCATCTTACAAAAAAAACATTCAAAATTGAGCGTTCGAGCCTGGCTGTGTCATGTCACCTCGACCAGGTTTACGGGTGCTCTGGTATTTGTGGAGTGTATTTCCTCAGTAGGGTGCAATTAAGTAGTGGAGTGTAAATTCCTTGTCTGGACACACAGGGCAGCTCCGTCCCTGGTCATGCCTGGTCCTCGTTTTGACTGCAGCACATAAAGTAACCCCATATCCTCCTCTATGATCACTTACCCACAAAATTGCCTTGAGGATCTAATTACCATGGTCCAGTCCCATTATAGAAAGTGCTGTGGACAGTCCAAGATGTTGAGCATTTCATTTCAGACACATTTGCACCCAGCCATTGAAACCTTCTTTGGCTCAGTAAGTATCTCACAGGGTGTTTTTGTCACATGTGACTGACTCGCTCTGGTGCATAAATGTGCCGTTTTAGATCCTGTTTGTCCTCACTGTCAATACTGAGCTGGTTGTGTATTGGGAGTGGGTGTCTCCCATATGCACGTGATCCAAGTTTGCTGTGAAGAGAGTTCGTGACTCACTGGCTCCAGGCTCAGGATTCTTGTCCAGCCTCTGACGGAGCGCTCCTAATCCCACCCTCTCAGGCAGTCAAACAGAGGTCTTGTGAGTCATCAAGCCTTTACCGTCACAATGCCTAAAAAAAACACAACAATAAAAAAAAAAAAAAAATGGCTGCAGAGTGAACACAATGTGCACATCAACTCAGTCTTGAATGGAAGCCAGGGTAGGTTTGTAAAAATTGACGTAAGATTGATGTATTTGACAATCCCAGCTATTGCTGTCATTACAGAGTGAACCCAGGGTAACACACGATCACCCGTGCAAACACTCAAACCCATGAACAATTTTGATCAGTTTTTGACGTAACGTACGTTCATTCAAATTGCGCAAGAAAGCTCTAGCCCATAATCCAATTTGTCCACTTGTGGAGCAACGTCACAAAGAACCACCCCATCATGCCACCCTTGGAATTCTATGAATCTAAAACTGAACAAGTTTCCAGCCCATCAAAGGACAGATACAGAGAGACAATCACATACATTCACACACATAGTTCAATTTACAGTCATCAATTCAAATAATATGCGTTTTGGACTGTGGAAGACACAATCACGGCCACACACGAGGCAACTCCAAAGAAAAAGGTCTCTCTCATTGTGAGCTGAAAGTGCTAGTCACTAGTATGTATCACCCTCACTGGGAAAGGCCCTTCTGAAATGGAAAGACAGGGTTGTGGTAGCCTAGAGGTTAGAGGCAAACTCGTGACCAGATGGTTTCTGGTTTGAACTCCACTATTGACATGTTATGACTGTGGGTCCCTGAGCAAAGCTCTTCACAGCTCCCAGGTGCTAAACCACAACAGCTCCATATACAGTATGTGTTTTTGAGGTTATCCGTGAACAAGATTGACTAACTGTACAGAAATAATCCACCAAGGTTATTAATAAAGTGATTTGAAAACTTAAATCCACTATATTTTTCTCCCTGGACACAAATGATTATACAGGTAAAAAGAAAAACACTGTGTAGACATTTAGCATGAACATACATTTAAATATTAAGAACTATCAATATATATACAATTGGTCAAAGTCCTTTTTCCAACAACAGTACATGTACTTTGCCGAAAAATTATTATCCGGACCACCTGACCAGATAATCTGACTTTAAATCGGATCTGCTTGAGTGTCTTGAGAGGAACCTGGTCGTTGAACAACCACAGTTGTTGCTGAAATTGCTGAGTGCGCCTCGAACCGTGCGCGCTCAGCTGGCTGACATGCCTGAAGTCAGGCATCACCGTCCAGATGATATAATGGGGAAGAATGCCAGAGCAGAATGACCAAAGCAAGCCCTGGGTTGACTTTTCGCCCAGCTGCTGAAATGAAACCGATCCGCGTGTCCACGTGTTGTGTTATTTCCATGTCATTTGCATACATGTAAACCGGCCGCGCCTATTGCTCCGCGGCTGCACCGAGCCACGACGTTGATTGGCCCTCCGCGGCTCGCGGCAGCAGCCAATGGGAGCGCGGCTCCGCGCTGGTCCCGCCCTCCCAGACACGTTGCCTTGGGAGAAGCAACACGGGCCCGATCACTGACTGTTCTGCCTCCTCGCTCACAAGCCGCACGTCCAGCACATCAGCTGCTCTCTGCCCGACAGTCCTGCTGGATATACCGCTGAACAAAGGACACCGCAACCCGGGGAAGGTAGGCAAACCTCCGCCCTCCTTTAGAAGAGCCAGACCCCCCCACCCCCCTCCTCTAATAGACGCATTGTTTGTTTGTGTGAGGATGAAACACCTGAGATTATCTTAATTTAAAACAATCATCCAGAGGAATTTCACAAAGACGTGGTGATCGAAAAAAAAAAAAAAAAGAATAAGAAAAAAAAAAACCTAAACAGTCTGTCTCTTGTATTGAAGATTTCTCTATTGGTACAGTTTGTGCGTTCGACTCCTAATCCCATGTGCGTTTCTTTCTTTATATAATCTGAAGTGTGCGTGATGCCAAATTTACTATTGACTGATGAAGAAGTCTATTGTGTCTGTTACTCAACTCATCTGAAACCTGCGGGTACGCGGATACATCACATCTTTCACCTCCGCGTGTTTTCCTCTTCTTCTTCTTTTTTTTTTTTTTTAATCCTTCCCTTGGACCGGAATGATTTCCTCTTTTGGGACGAAGGAATAATCTCATAATTAAAAGATCAGTGTGTGTTTGTCATCTCTAGTTAGGTGCCCCACCTACACAGGTAGGTGGGGAGGAAAGGACACAGACTAGTTTATTTATTTTCTATATTCCTAAAAACACACATTTCTCTGATTCAGATTCAAGAGATCGTATTGTTATATTCGAGGAAACTGCAGCATCACTTCTCAGCCTATATTTGATATAGAAGACGCAAAATAAACATATGAAAGATTTGGAATAAGTGAAAAACATAAAATGCTCACGTATAATGCTAAAGCTATCATCAACATACCCAGTGGGTATTGGATTTAAAATCAGAAACGACTGTAGGCCTGTGAAGTGTGTTAAAGGCCTGAGATAATTTAATATTTGGACAAACGTGGTCTGTGTATGTTTCGAAAAAAAGGATAAGAACATTGAAGGAACAAGTTCTGGCACTCATTTGATTGATTTTCTCAGCAGAATTGTCTTATTTCATGTTAGAGGAAGCAGAGTGACAAGACGCTTTTATTAATTTGGCTTCTTTAGAAAAAATATTTGACAAAGATTATTTTCTTCTGGGAAGTGTGTTCCAGTATAAAACTGTTCTGCATAATTCAAAAAGGTTATGCACACATCTCGGTGTTTGAGACAAAAGGTTAATCCTTGAAAAAAAAAAAATCAAATTCTTTGTGTAATGTTCAACATCTGCCTTGAGCTAAATGTAAACCACAAAAAAAAACCCCACAACATTCAGAATTGAAGTCTTAACTTATTTATGTGTTTTCTTGTGTGTTTGCTCCACCCTCCTCTGTAACAATAAGATCAGAGGTGGTCATCCTGAGACAAAGAACAGGGGAGCAATTAACTCTTCTGCCATCAAATCTCTTTGGAAACAAGAGACATGGCAGCAGTGAACCCTTCAAACCCCCCAAAAGAATCACCCTCCTGAAATAAATGCTGATCGGACTTCCTTTATGCACGAATTGCAGACAAAACACCGTCAATAGTCTCAAAGCAATTCAGCATCTGTGAAGAGGAGTTTTCATTGACCAGGCGATCTTCCATTGTGAACAAACGGTGCCAGTCTCCCATTTTGTAAAATCTTTTCTTTCCCCCCCCCCCCCCCCCCCCCCCCACCCAAGCCCACAAGTGTCACTTGTGTCGATAGGAGGCCTGCAGTCCATTGAGGCGCTGGTCGCCATGGTGGCAGACCCCTGCCCTGGCTGAATAAACAAGCTAACAATGTTTATGAATGGTGGTGGTAGCAGCTGGCAGGCCGGTGAGGAAAATACTGTGCCTGGCCACTGAAAATGTCGACAATTTATTTATTTATTTTTTTTGACAATAATACCAGACAGATAAAGATCCGTTAAGCCCGAGTGTTTTGAGGACGGTGCAGGGCCGCTCCGTGTTTGTGTTTGATGGTGGTTGGCCTGTGTTTACTGGCTCAGGTGTTGCATCTGCAAAACAAACAGGTTGTTGTGGTCTCAACAACTATGGCCTCGCCGCCACCATCTGCTCGGAGGGCTCTGCTGCCTCTCTGCCTTCATTTCATGTCTACTTTCTGGAAGGATTTTTTTTTTTTTTCAGGCAAACCTGCAGGTTTTGCTCTAGGACAGTGGTTTTCAGAGGGGCGAACCCCCCTCTTGGGGGTGCCAGAGAGCTGCAAAGTGGGCTCCTTTGCTGGAAATATCTGTGGGTCAGGGGAGTGCCATTTCTGAGGATTATTGTTATTCCTTTAGATTTTTGAAAAGAAAAAAAAAAACAATTGAAGGGTTGAAATGTTCGCATTTTACTAAAACGCAATTAAAATCGACTTTGTTTGAGAGAAAGGGAAACGAATCAGTTTAACAGTTACCATAACAAACAATATAATAATAATTTACCAGATATTGCACTTTAAGATCACATTTTAATGGATCCTCACAGCCAAAAGCAATACCTTGTTCTAATATGCAAAACACCAGGAAGTCGTAAATGAAATGAATACGAGGCATGTGCAACATGAATGTTGGGAGTCACAAAGTGGTTGAAGGTCACATTTTGGGGAACGCTTGTATGAGGATCATTCAGTGAGGTTTTATGATTACAAGGTTTCAACATGTAACCTCGTGCCTCCTGTTTCTAATCGTCATCACTGATGAAACCTGGGAGTTGCATTGTTTCATCAGTAACCTTGTCTGTCTTCTTCTCTGCCAGGTCAGTGATGGTCAGTGCTAGTTAGAACCTGCAGCTGAGGATGTCTGCTACAGATTCGGACAACTCCATTGACTGGCTGGCGAGTGACAATGAGGAGAGCGAACAGGAGTTCGACTGTTCCGGCAAGCGCAGCCAGGCCGAGGCTTCGCCATCCCCCAGCGCGCCTCCTCACCTGGGCCTCTCCGCCGGCCGCCGGCGCAGCGAGCTGAATGACGACGACGACGGCGACGGCGACTGGAGCGAGAGCTCCAGCCAGGGATCTCCCGGCTGCACGGAGACGTGGGACCGAGGAAGCGCGACTGGACTGCGTAAACCGCAGCAAGGAGGAAAGCTGAATGGCAAAAACGCCCAGCAAGCACTGAAGAGACCGCACGGCTCAGAGGAAGAGGAGTGCAGGGAACGGCAGCTCAACGCGTCGGAGAGAGACCGGCTATTCAGCAGAAAGGTGAGCTCCTCTCTGACTCGTGTCCGTTTTTTTTTGTTTGTTTTTTTTCACATGGGGTGGTTGACACTATGAGCCAAGCTGGAGCATGCCCTATCCCCTAGTTCGACTCCCCTGCTGCTTTTTTGCAGGGTGCTTCCGTCATATCATTTCCAGTAAAGACTCCCCTCCCCCAATTTCTATGTAAAGAGTATTCATCATGCTTTTCTGAAAAACTCGAGTCATCCTGTTGTAAATCAGTAACCTCATGTCGGGCTTAATCAACATTTTTAACAAATTCAGAATCGGTTGTTTGAAGCTGTTTTACTCATTGACCTAAAATGTATACGTGCATTTTTTTTTTCAAATTCTTTCCAGTGTATGGAGCTACAATGCTACATTCATCCACTGTCATCAATCTTGAATGGCCTTCGTTCAGGGCGATACAAAGAAAGTAAGTCAGTCATTTGGTGCCTTTTGTTTTGAATCTCAACATATCAGCGCTGTTTAACACAAGTATTTCCTGAAGGAGCCTCTTTGTGTCCTCCTTTGGGTTTTTTTTTTTTTTTGGAGACGGACAAAAACAATAGAGTGCATAGACAGCGTGCCAATCTTTGTAGAATATGTGTTCCTGAGATTTGAGAGTGAGATGTCTGAAACCTGTATTGTTGTAGGACTATCAAGTAATCACAACTATTCCTGTGTGTGTGTGTATTTTTTATGAAAGAGCCTGTATTGGGTGAAAGTTGACTTACTGCCTGCACTGTTTTGAAAGTCCTTTTTGAGCGGTAAAATCACTTTTTTTTTCTTTTTCACTTTGCGAGGAAGAAAATGTCACAGTTTGGCCTTCTTAAAAAAAATCCTTCCTGATGGTAGTGAGTGGGAACAAACTGTACCTCCCCCCCCCCACACACACAGACACACACACACACATCTCCTGCAAAGCAGCTGCTGTTTGTAGCTGTCAGAGATGTATTGTAAAGGCTCTTTGGAAGATAACCTAATGTTATGATAAGCTCTGAAACTGCTTAGTTTGTAATCTTGTTCTAACCCGGACCTCGGGTGACCTAACACTTCCTGGCCACTCAAACTGGAGCCTGTTCCTCACTCGTGTGTGTGTGTGTGTGTGTGTGTGTGTGTGTGTGTGTGTGTGTGTGTGTGTGTGTGTGTGTGTGTGTGTGTGTGTGTGTGTGTGTGTGTGTGTGTGTGTGTGTGTGTGTGTGTGTGTGTGTGTGTGTGTGTGTGTGTGTGTGTGTGTGTGTGTGTGTGTGTGTGTACGCGCACACACACACACACACACACATATCACACAACCCATCTGCTGTACAGACTCAGACCTGCTGTCACCGCGGCTCGTGTGGCTCATGCGGCAACTTTCTTCTCTTCCAGGACTCAGCAGTTTCCAAGAGAGTGTAGCCATGGACAGGATCCAGAGAATCATGGGTGTCCTGCAGAACCCCTACATGGGGTAAGTGTCCTCAGTGTGACCCACATACCGTTTCCTCCCCCTTTTCCACCAGTATCGTATCGTCTTGGTTGACCTTGCTAAAGGTTGAATGACCCGTCTACATTCCATGGGGGGGTAAAAAGAACAAACTGTTGAATATATTTTAATTCTCCCAGCAGTGACGTCAGACAACACTGCCTCTTCATATTCCCGTCTCACAAGTCAGCAGTGTGGTCTCCTCGCAAATTACTGTTGTCTGTCTTTACAGGACTTTGTGTCCAAGCTAAAGCGTTGTTTTTCTTTCTCTAATAATTGGTTTCAGCGTTTAGGCTGATCATAATATTCCCACACATGACGTCTGTTACCAGTGCACCTCTGGCGCCAATTTTTCTTGCAAAGTGCTGCTTCAATGCCAGTAAAACTAAAGAATCAATTCAAATGTGTGCCTTCAGACTGGACCTTCATACTACCAACACTCAAGAGGGTCATACTGGTCAACACTTAATATTTATTGACGTATTTTCCTATGTGGCGGTGTCGCTAATGTGAATGCAAATAAATGTTGAGGCACATGCTATCTGTGCGCCATCCAGGCAGAAAGAGCCGGCGTTCTAAATGCTCCTGTCAAGTGCGGTTGCAAACCAGGATTTGAATCTCCACTAAAATCCATCTTCCAGCAGGGAATTACAAGTGCTTTAAATGTGCTTCACTATCAGCAGGTCAAAGTGGTCTCCATTTTGTTTCTGACACATGGCTCACAGCAGGTTACTCCCCCCCCCCCCCCCCCCCCACCACCACACACACACACACACACACACGTTCAGGATAAATTTACTGCAGAGATGGGTGAGTCTCACTATAGCTGGGCATCTTGTTAAAAATGTATCAGGCTCCACTGTGGGAGCTGCACACTTGTGTCTGCTTGATTAGCTCTCCTCTAGCCAGACGGTATAATGGAGTATGATATTACCCCTTTAGAGGAGAAAGTCCTTGTCCCTGTAATGTGATCATTTTGCTGTTTTACAGTTGGAAACTGCAGCCTTTTTCCCTTTATGTCATTCTTTGTATGTGCAAATTAAAACGGATTTTATTTTTCTTGCATTATCGGATGCGAAAAATTAATCTTGCTCATATTGTTCAGCTGTCTGTGAACCTTACTTTACAAAATCCTATCGGAACAAAAATTTTCAGGGGTGTGCACGTTACTCGTGAGGTCCTTATTTGAATAAATACCTCATAAAAAGCTGTGTTTAATGATGGTTGGTGCCGATTTATCTTATGCATGAGTATTTTGACACCGTCATGTTTGGTAGTAACTTGAGTCACTAATTAACATCAAATGGCAGTAAAACTCCATTCCGAACAAGTAGGGGGAGGGGGACCGTTCGCTCTTCTGTGAGCAGAGCGAGCAGACGGCAAGCGCAGTCATTGGAGTGCTAAATTGAACAAACTGTCCGAGGTGTACGGTGGCGTTCACGTGCAGTTTGGCAGAATTAAGTTTACTTAATTGCACGCTTCGTGTGCAAGGTGCTCTCTACACTGGCCATAGTGTTCCGCTGGGGCTGTGCGGCTTTGCGTCAAGGTATAAGATGTAAGACAAACTGCTGCTGAGTCTGGCACAGACTAATTGGAGCCCTCACCCACCAGCTGCTTCCTTCATATGGGAGACAAAGAGTGGGTGTGGCTGCCTCCCTGCAGACAGCCGGGGCAGAGGCTGGAAGGTGGACGACACCCCTCCCTCCCCGTGCCTGCGCCGTGTTGCCAGCTGGCGGCCCCTGCAGCGACACAATGGCAGATAGGATCAAAGTGACTTTTTTAGCAGTCACTGTCGTGGATAATCTTTCACATGAATTTAACATGCTCTGAATGAAATGCAGCAAGAAAGTCCTGATCATATGACACCGGCTAATCCCCCGCCGGCCATCTGGTTTTGTACGAGTGGGAGTTAATGGGACGCTGACTGCGCCCACCTCCACAGAAAACTGCTTCAGCCAGTTTATTTTCACAATGACGCTGCTGGAGACAGCGTTGTGGCTTTGGTGTTTATATTTAGCGGCGAGCAGGGCTATTATACATCAGGCCACGTGTGAGCTCCAAACATGTGAGAAATGTACTTACCACAATTTTCCCTCCCTCTCATGGAGTGCAGGCTTAGCAGAGTGAGAGCGCGTGTTCACTCGCTGTTCAAGATTGCGTATTTCCTGTGCACGTTTAATGGAGAGATAAGATTTCATAGAAACCGCTGGCAAGATTTTTGGTAGATTTACTCGAGATCCGTGCATGAGCAGGCTGAATAAATGTTCCTCTTTGCTTGTTTCTTTCATTTTTCAGGGGGAAGTATATTAATATCATTCTGAAAATGGAGGAAATGCTGAAGAGCTGGTTCCCCAATGTAAAAGTCCAGGGCCAGCTTGATGTCACACACACAGAAGAAGCTATTCCCACCAAGAAACTGAAGGTAAGAGTGTAGAGAAGAAAAACAAAACAAAACAGAACTGTTGTGTAAGAGCTTCTCAGTCAGGCAAGGCCTGCTGCCAAGAACATATGGTGACGACACGGTGAAAGAGCGACTAAAATATCTATTATTATTTAATCACAAGTCCGGGACTGGGAAAGGAGGATTAAAAGCTATTTTTGCGCAAGGTATTACTGGAGTCTCAGGTTCGCTAAGAACAATGACAGAGGAGAAAAGGTAATTTTGGAGGAGTGTCCCTGCGGGGATAAGAGGGGTCAGAATACACTAGAACATTCTTTCACGTTTAATTGGTGAGGATATATTTCTGTGGCTCATCGTGACACACCCTCTTATAAACAGGAATTTCATGTTCCTTTTTTTTTTTTAATTGACTCCAGAGAGGGTGTAACTCAATTTGTAAGTGTTTAGGCTGTAAACTTTACTGCTTTAGTCAATATGTTTAATCTGAATAAAGAATTTTAATTGCCATCATAATTTGAAAGTTGCTTAGCGTGGCACCTTCCTTTGTTAGAGTCTTTGAAGTCAAGCCAAGTTTAATTTTGCAGCACAAACAAACAAATGAAGGATAATAACTGAAGTGAATAAAAATGAGGAAAGAGGAAAATATGAAAGCAGCAAATGAAATGATGAAAAGTCAACAGTAAAGTGCATTCAGAGGTGAAAAGAATACTGAACATTAAGTACTGAACATTAACAAGAGAAATAAAGAGATTAAAAGTACACACAAGCGATTTTCATGCTTTGTTTCAAATGGCCTCGTTTTTATCCTTTCAATGTTATATTGCATTGCAGTTAGCAGGATTTTGTGTTTCAAATGTAGATGTTTTATGAATGCATCAGATCAAAGCACGTTTTACAGGAAGGTCTCAATCAGAGGAACAACCGTGTTAGTTGTTAAATCCAGAAAAGATTCTAATATTCTATCATTTGTATACAATAGCATTTTTATTTTATTTTTTACAGTATATGACTTGTCAATCCTAGTCAAATATAAGTAAAGTATTTGTAATTAAAGCACAGTTATCCAAAAATACTTCTCTATTACATTGAAATTAAAAATAAATTGCTGTAAGGTCAACAACAAGGAGCTGACTTAAGTGTGAAATATGTCTGGAACGAATTGGACATTTGTCTAATGAACAGAACAAAATGGGCTTTTTCTGTATTTGTAAGAATTCTTCTTGCGTACTTTCATGGCCATACCATGTGTCAATGTTGGTTTTTAGTTTTCATGCCAACATGTGGCAAAAGCAAAAAAAAAAAAATCTGTCTCGCCTATTAAAAATAACAAGATACTTTTTCAGATCACTTATCTTGGGAATTTCTTTATCTATATGGCCTATTTTTTACAGACTGAAACAAAAAGCCTTATAAGAAGCTGATTATAGATGGCATGCTACAGCCGGAAAGCTTCATCTTTAAACTGTTTGTGATATCTACGAACTTCAAATACTATCAGCAAGCAGAGAAATGACGTTTTGCAGTTATACCCGTGGCCGTGGTCGCCTCAGGGACTTGTACAAGATTCACCAGTGTGTCTCTCATCTGTAACATGAGCTGCTCTGTACTGTCAAACACACAGTAATACTGAGCAACTGTTAGATATCGAAAGCCTGAAGCACTCACACATTGGCTTGATTCAGTTTGATTTTATGACCAAAGAATTGGCAAAATAAATCTTGGAATGAGTGTTAATTGATTTTTTTTTACATTTTTGTTCATTTCCTGCAGCTATCTCCAGTGACCATTGCTGCAGCGGCGAGCCCCGTCCCTGCCAGTGACCCTCCGGCCGGCGCCAATGCCCTGAGAGTCACGGACCTCACTCCTCCTGGAGCGTACTCCGCCAATAACCTGAAGTGGCTCCACACATCACCCATCTGCTCCCTCACAGCAGAGCAGGCCCAGGCTGGTCCCAGGCACCTGCTGCCCCCCAGAGACAGAGACCTAACGCAGGACAGCGCCGTGTCCTCCAGCACAGACGGCAACACTAAGACTGACTCGGCGCCCCGCGGCCCTCCGCCGGGCAAGATTAACGCCCCCTGTCTAGAGAGGCTCCTTAAATCGACAGACAGCATCATCACGCGGCGGGGGACTGGGGGTTTGATGGACAGCAGCTGGTCCTAGTCCACGCAAGAGGGCGGGCTGTCCGGCTCTTCAGCAGCACACGGCCCAGCCTCGCCTTGTCCACCCTGCCGGGGCAGCCAGTCAGTTTGCTTTGCTCATTCCAGCCTTTCAGGAGCGACGGGAGCCTTTTTTAAAAGGGATGTCACCGATTCCCCTCCAGTGGGGGAAGGAGTGTCGACGAACATGTTGTACTCTCTGTCTGGCAACGTGCCCTCTCTGACATGACAAGTGTCTGCTTTACTTCCCTTCTGTTGACTTATCCTTATTTTTTTTCTTTCTTTTTTTTTAAACTTTTTTTTTTGTTTTGTTTGTTTGCACTCTTGGAATAGCATGTGTGAGAGTTGGAAGGATAGATTTCACATGGCGAGATAACCAGAGCAAGTATTTTCACAACTGATTTGTTCCCACTGGCTTGTAGATGTAACAACACGGTTTGAGTATCTGTGAAACTGCCATTATGCCTGAAAGGGAAAGAGCTGCAGGAGAAGTTTGCGCTGGAAGGAAGGATCCTCAGACATGTCGGTGGTCTACATATTGATGCGCTGGAGAAAAAGAAAAAAAGTAGAAAAAAAACAAAAACAAAACGTGAGTGAAATGTGACGTTGGCCTCCTCCACCTCCACCACCTCCCATTGACTCCACTTTTTAGGTTTATCGATGTGACTGTTACTCATTTGTATTCTTTATAAATAAGTCTTTTCTGGTACAACTGTTCTACCTCAGCGAGCACCACGTCACGGTTAGTTAGTAGGAATGTGAACACTAGACTCAAAGTCTGGACACCTCACCAGATGCGCGGTTGAGCCCGGCGGTCTCCGACAGCCGGGTCCACAGTGCAAGTCGATTCATGTGTACAAACAGAGGATGCTCTCTCTCTCTCTCTCTCTCTCTCTCTCTCTCTCTCTCTCTCTCTCTCTCTCTCGCTGGGGATGCTCCTGTGGCCTGACTGGTGTCCTTGTAAAGAATGTCAACTGCAAATTTCTTTCTTCCCCTTTTTTTTTTTTTTTTTTTTTTTGTTCAGTCTCCCAGTAGAAGGCGAACAGTGCCTGTAATGTCAAGCTGTGCCTGTAAGCCGGTTCAATAAAGAGAGAATCGTTTAGTATACCTGCTCCTCTGTGGGATGTACAAATCAGGAATTCTCGCTCTCCTGCCATTTTCCTGTATCAAGTAAATTATTCAGATCTTGCCAACTACTTTCTGTGGTGGAGTAGAACATTTTACTATTTTATTTTGCCACAGAACTGGACAGCGCGTATGTTCGACCAGCAGAGAGGGACAAGATATTTTGTCTGTGTAAATCTTAGAAACAAAGGTTGTCATTTTACCCTGAAAAGTGGCCTTTATAGTGTGAAATTTTATACTTTCAAAATAAATGTGGTTATATTTGTTTGATGCAAAAAGAAAAAAAATGGCTTTGAGATTGTTTCATTGTGCACAGACATTAACATGCACTAACATTCACACATGATCAATTCAGAATCATCAATTAAACTTTGAGCAACTGAGAGCAAATTCACACACACAAAGCCAAAGCTTGGTCTGGTTGAAATGTAGATTTTTTCTCAATGATCTAAATTTGTAAATTGGTGTGATACAAGTAAAAACTGAACCAAGGATTCAAACTTCTATTAAAAAGCTGCCCTCAACCTGAACTCAGGAATCCTCTCGCTGTGAGGTGAGAGTGCTAACCACTACACCACTTATTACATTCTCCAGTTTAATCATGGTTCAATTGAGCAGAATTGCAGTGCATATATTATCTTTGTCCACTCACTTCATGTTGATTGGAAAAAAATCATCAATGATTTCTAATTAAATGAGAAAGAAAAACCGTTATGATGATGTGTATGACTGAAAATAATTTATAAAATGGCCCATTGTCGGTCTCAGTACTGCATCAAAGAGCTACAAAGTGAGGGGCGCCGGCTCATATATATCATATTTAGACCGATTACAGGGTGACTTGACAGGGAGCACTCGGAGTGAGCTTACTTCCTGTGAGTAGAATAAGATTCATTGTAGGAGTGTCATTTCCAGTACTTTAGTTCTGCAGCATGGTTGAAGTAAATTGGTATCGCTTCACATTTCTCAGGAATGGTGAGACCAGAAAGGGGAACATTTATTGAGCGGAACAAAAAATCCACCCTGTGGTCCAGAGAAAGGCCGCTTTTGCCCGTGTGGAACTTTTGTCAGGAAAGTGTAAGAAGCAACTATATCTCGGTTAAATCCACTTGTGAAGTTCCAAGTAACTGAAGAAAGCTTTATGTTCTTTCTCTCTGGCCTCGACTAAAGAAACTACACATACACCAATCCTTAAAGCCATCTTCTATATGGTTTTATCCAGCATTGTTTCACAAAGCACATAAGGGCAGCGTACTCCATGTACAAGGTGCCAGTCCACCACATACAGAGACAAGGACGTCCACACACACTCACATTCTCACCTAGTATTTGGAGTGTGGGATGAAACTGGCTCCCACACAGGCTCGGGGAGAACATGCAAACTCTACTGGAAAAAAAAAAGCCTTGCATATCACTCCTGCCAACAATGATTCAATTTCATGACTTCAGATGCAAGACTGCTGCCCTCTGTAGGTGCAGAGAAAAACATGTTATAAGTTATTGGGTAACTTAAATGCAAGTTACTGAGAAAAATACTTTTTTTCTTCTCCTGTTTTTTTTTTTTTTCGGTCAGCAGCTTAATACTGCTTCAGAACCCCTTTTCACTCTCAGTACATACATTTCCACATTCTTGCAAAGCCTCCATGATAACCGCTAACATCAGATCCCGTTGCAGTGGGCTCATGCCAGATCTCCTCGTTGTTTATGTCAGCTTAGGTCAATGAGAACGTGTTGTACTCGCTGAGGGTGAAAACAGAGGTTTGTGGGAGAGCCGTGGCCTGGAAAACAATATGTCAGACAGTTAGGGAAATGTACAAAAATGGAACAACAAGCCCTCTTTATTTATTTATTTATTTATATTTGCGTTTTACCGGATTACACAGCATGGACGCATGCCACTTTTTCCCCACTAAATGGGCTGATTGGGTCGATTACCACACTACAATGTTTTCGTTGTGCTGCCCCAGATCTCATCTCCCAGGGAGAAAGGCTTGATGCTCTACTCGACCGTCACGTGTATGGACAACCTGAGAGCATCCGTGTTGAACCACAGCAGGCACGCATCACCCTGAGAAGAAGAAGTTGTTGTGAGTGTTCTTGCCTTTTCATGTTTGATGGAGTTTAGGAGAAAACTCCTACTTTTTCGATTAGCCAACACTTAGTGATGATGAGAAGTTGAGTTTTGTTTTTTATTGTGTCTGCAACAGATGCAGCTCAGTGAATTAGTGGGTAGCTTTCCTGCCTCATAGCCACAATGTCAGGGGCTCATGTTTTCTGTGGACACACTGTTGTTTGGTGACAGTAAATTACCTGACTAAGTGTGTGAAACTGTCTGTGATGTAAGATCTAAGAGTGGCCCATCCTCCCAAAACCCCTGATGTAAGATCACACACTGGAGATCAGATCATAACTAACACATTTAGATTGATGATGGACGTCTTGAAACGTCTCAAAAATATTCTGGAATCCAAAAGTAATTGTGGAACCCTTGCCTCCATTTAGAAAAAACTTAAATGAATAAAATTCATATGTAATGTATTTTAGCGATGTTTGCTATAATTGGTAAAGATATACAAAAAGGCAAATGGCCTGCATTGATTGTGGTTTGTGATCCTATAAAGCAAACACACGGGCACAAAAACAAACAATGACCATAATAACAGAAGTAATCTGTGATGAATTAGATTTTAATTTTCTCAGTTATTTTCTGGTCAATTGTATTATGTTCACTTGCTGACGTCGCCACTGTAAAAATACATTCTATTCATTTCCACTTTAAAGGTTCACAGAGGGCATGCTTTACAACACTGACGTCGTTCTCCCTCTCTTCTCTCCCCCTCTTTTTTTTTTTGTCCAGACTACAGCTTGCGTGGGCAAAACAACAAAGACTAATCATTTCTGGAGCAGCAGAGATGGAAGCCTTTTGTTAAACAGCATTCAAAAGCAAGTGGGAGAGATAAAAGGAGAGGTGGACAGGGCTGATGGTTCCTGTTGCAGAAAAGCCCGTAAGGAATAATAAATAGGGTTTAATTCTCTCTTGCTGCTCATTTATTGTGAATTGGTCTTGATTTGACCTCCATTTAAGTGTGAAATTAGGGTGAGCTTGAATAGTACTGAGGTGGCGGTGCTTCATTCAGTGGTAATTATTGATATTCACTGTATTCACGAACTCTCCTGGCAGAAAGAATGAGATGTGATGTGTGTAAAATCATTTACCAAACTAACTATCCAATCAGAAAATTACACCATTGAAATACCAAACGCAGGAATGGACCACATCTCATTTAATGCTAAAAGGGACTAATTGCATCAGTATGAATGAAGTCCAGATAATCACTGCTTTCCTGATGCAGACCTTTAAATAATCTTCCTCAACCTGGGAGGCATCTATCGAACCTTCTGCATTGCAACTGGTGTTGATGCTCACTACTGCCTTATAATTTCAATACTATACTGTTATTACAAATGTCATGTGATTATATGTTACGACTCAAAATGATTAGCGGTCGCTATTCTTCCTTCCATCTAAAAGCCAAATTGGCTAAATTAAAATAAAGGTGGCAAAAAAAAAAAAAACCCAAACAAAAACAAAAAAGTCTTCCGTCTGCTATTAAAATACACATTTTGCTGAGAATGTGCAGGTTGGTAGAACGGCAGGAGGTAGTGGAGGGAGAACAGCATGTTCTGAACACTCTGTAACTTTGCAGCAGATTGTCACACATTTCCATTTGATTGCCACAAAGCCAGGGAGGAATGGACTCTTTGTGTTATTATGCACTGCAGCTGATTCATTCACACGCCGCAGAGATAATAGTCCTTTCTGTCAGAGAACAGAGCACCTTTAATTAGGAGACCTGTGAACCCAAAATACATCTCGCTCGATCACAGAAGAGCAGATTATACAAGCGATGAAACGGATGCCGCTTGTTGGCACTGAGGGCTTCAGTTTGTTGGCTTTGCTGTGCTCATGAATGCCAAGGGAATCCCTGTCAGTCTCTCTGTCACTTTCAATCTAAACCGAAACATGTTTCTAGTTTTGTTTCTCTGGGTGTTTTTTTTTTTTTTTTTTTTGCAAAACAACTAATGCAGATTATTTACTTACTACAACAACAACAACAACAACAACAACAACAATAATAATAATAATAATAATAATAATAATAATAATAATAATAATAATAATAATAATAATAATAATAATAATAATAATAATAATAATAATAATAATAATAACTGCACATTTAATTGTTTCCCCATAAATAAGTGCTCAGCAAATGAAGCTGCCCCCCCCGACTTTGCAGCGTTGACATTTTGGTCTCCTGAGACATAGTGACCATTAGTACATTGATCACTGATACAGACAGCACAGGCCTCTGCAATTCAGTAGGGTACAATTGATTTTTGCCGTCTCCAATAGGTTACCCTCATCCCTTCTAAGGGAAAGAACAACGTTCAAAAGAGCACCTTTGGCATTGTGCGTGGCGTTTATTGATACTGAATTTCTCATCATGTTCGGGCTCCTTTCTTTCTTTTTTCTCGTGAAGGGCATACAGTGAATTGTACCTATTAGAAACAGACTACCATACTGTTGAAAAACTTACATCATACAGTATATAAGGACCAAGTCAATGTTTTTATATGTGTGTGTTGAAGAAGTGGATGAGCAGCCTTCAGAGATTAATCATGTGATCACCAAGCCATGACACCACCACCGTCCACATGTTGTCAGCTCGTTACCTGTGCTTACTCCGGTGACAGGGGACATGAACTGAGATGTTTATATTCTTGCGACATGCAGACGACACTTTAGAAGCATTTATTTTTGCTAATCCGAGAACTCCTTTGGGTGAATATATATGCTACATGGAACTCCCCATTAACATGTACTCAGAGGGGAATATTTAGCATTATGGCAATACATCAACGTGGATGTTTGGATTTATTCCAGACCACAACAAATTCAACAACCAGATTGAAAGTTCTTTGCTTATAACTAATTTAAGATGAACCTGTGAAAACAGAATGGAGAACGATAATTACGATGGACGTACTATCCTCTATGTAACTTTCACAATGTAACAGCCTGAGGCAAAACTGTGACATGGGTTAGCATTTGCAGAGTCACAGTTTTCCTTTAAGCTTAGTTATACAACCTGAATTAAAGGTCAGTCTATCAAATGACATGTTTTACCCTAAAGGTGCAATATATGGGCCATGTACTGGTGTAGCGCACGGCACTCTTGTTTCCCAGAAAAAAATATGTCCAGTTCCTCTCTTGATGAAGCCTTTCTTTGTTTGCATCTTCTCTTCATGCATACATTAGTTACGTATTCCAATTTCCTCTAGTTTTAAGGTAACCTATAACCCTATAGTGCCCAAGGATGTGAAAATGTGCTACTGCACATCCCAGGTGCAGACGACCAGGTTCACTGGTTTCGTAAAACGATGAATGGATGAACGATGCAGTTTTATATAATTCCACTTTCTTTCAGTTTTCATTTATTGTTTTTAGTTAATAACGACCAAGAGCTCCACGTAGGCTGGCTGTCGCTGGTTAACTTGCTCACCTCAGTTGCCGTGCCAACAGCACAGCACATAAACATCAATAGGATGACTTCATGTATATTTTTCTTTATCAGCTAAAATATTTCTATCAAACAAACATGTGCATACTGTCCCATCAGAGGAGACTGCTCCCTCCTCACTATTCTAGTGAGGAATACATCTCATCTCCCCTGGGGTTAACTGTGCAAATATCAGCGATGCACTGAAGGGAATGAAGACTACTGACAACAACTTGCCACTCAGTGACATATCAGGAGTACAGAGCCACAACCTTCCCCGTTAAGTCTCATTTCCAAGAATAGTGGGACCGACTGTTGCTCCTGTAGATATGAATAATGGAAGCCGGCTCCAGGAGCTCATTTCAGAGAGTGATCATCACGCTAACGTGTGGCCTAATGATCACACAGATAAAGTGAGAGGCTGGCATTCATGATTAATGCCCTCAGGTCTGTCTCCAGAGCTACACCACTTCTAGCCACTGTGTACACTTAGCACACAGCACCAGCTGCATCGAGGAAAATAAGAGGAAGACACAGTGTGACGTGATATGTGTTACAGCTGACAATGTTGGTTTGGTTAGCTAATTATGAATACGGTGAGTAAAATGCATATAAACTTCACTTTTATATAACAGATATATGTTTGCTAACATATTCAGAACAAGTTTGTAAAGGTAAACGCTTCACCACTTCACTTCAGCTTCTGCAGACTCAGTGTGTTTATCAGTTGTATTGCAAAGTGTGTGGAATAGTGTAAAGACAGAAGGACGGAGGACAGAGGACAGGGCAGTGTGTGGTGGAAGGACAGACAACATGCAACAAATCATTATGTGTATGTGAACAGAGACAAACACACCACAAACACCAATCAGCAAGTGGAAGGGAACCGGAGAGAGACAGGGCAGGACTAAAGTAAGGATAAAGAAAGGTCCAAAAAAAAAGATAAAACTGCAGATACATTTGGAAGATTAAAAAAAAAAAAAAATACACTATATTTATTTATTTTAATGTGATACATGTATAGAAGCCAAAAGTTAGCTGGAGGCATATTATATCAGACAAAAAAATATTCCATTATATATATTATATATATATATTGTTCATTTATCCTCATTGTGGAAAATACGGGGGAGAAAAAGGTTTCTTTTTTTAGTACATCTAAAATAATTACAATAAGATAAAAATGGTCATTCTAATTAAATTCAGACAGAAAATTTCACATTTATTATTCATGTACAGTACCTAAAATACATAATATCTTCAAATAATCTTTATCATTTGAAGTTTAAAGTCATGAAAATCTGAAAGAGAAACTATTGGAATATTTCCAAGCATCAAATTCCTTTTTCTGTTCTTCAAACAGATCATAATTAAAATTCCAGAAATGCTTCAGACCTTTCAGTTGATACATTATGAGTGACGCAATAACCAACACAAAATTAACTTTGCAATTATAGTCTAATTTCCCTAAGATAAACCGGTGTAATCATGGACGTAATCCTTATTAGACACCTATTTTTACAATTACATGTCATTAGTACTTTTTTTAAATGTCTATATTACGTCCAACCCGAACCCAGTTTCCACCCATTCAAATCTAGAATCACCACTTGTCTCACACTTTTTCTTCTGCAGTACTGAAGCCCACTTGGCTCATTGAGTATTGGTATCTGCTGACCACTAGATGGCGCAATTATAACACACAAGAACTGCATATTCTCTGACCAACCTTGGATTTGAACGTTTGAAAGCTCCAAATAAGACTTCATACAAACAAGGAGTGGCAATGTAAATATTGAATTATGAGTTTTATTCCTTGAAACACCTCAATATTTCACTTTGATAAAAGTCACTCTTCATGCAGTGAGGAAGCTCATATTCAACAGTATGTTTCGATTAAAGTTTTGATTTCAAGCATCGGCATGTCTCATCACTTAGATTTAACCGCTCGTCTCATACAGTCGCATCTCCTCTGAGAGAAGTGATCAAAGTTAGCATGATTTGTGCTAAACTCATCATCGCATATCAAACCTGGGCCTCCTGACGCATCACTGACTGACTCGGACTCTGCTGTAAACATATCTTGGAGGATGTAGTCCTGAGTTGCCCATATGCAGCCTGCGACTGCTGACAGCACACCTTATTTGTCTGTGTGAACAGATCATCTGTGCGATCATCTCAGCATAAGTCTGCCGGTATCCCATGATCCCTCAGAATTGATCCCACCATCCCAGCTGCGACTGTTACACGAGATGCTTCAGCCTCGACTGTAATGGATGACTGGAAGGCATGTCATCGCAGTGTCTCGCAATGACAACGCTACAAAGGACTCAGCTCATATATCAGCGAGACATGGCTGAAATATTTGCAGTCACCAGCCTGGTCCACCAGACCAGCGACACCCGCGTGCATGATGTTTCTCCCATTTCATTTGTTGCCAGTAACTCACATGCTGTCATTAAAGTTGGGATCTGCGAACGCAGGAGCAGGGTACTGCCGTTACAGGAATAATTCAGTTTGGTGTAACACACACCCTGTGACTCCAATGCCAAGTCTGCTTGGATGATGAATCGAGGATCGCATTGGTGAAGAATGATGCAAGCAATACAGGGGCAGGTTTATTTCTCAAAGTGTATGTACAGTAGCTCATGTTTATACAAGGTACATTATCGTGACATAAACACACGAGGAAAAGAAATACAAGAAATATAAGAACCTGTGGGATTGGTAGAACTGAGTTTTAATGTATTCCTCAGCCCTTCACGCCAGTCCTAGTTTTTCCTGTGGACATTTTTTTACAAATCCTGTGGCTCCAGTATGCGACGTCTCCTGCTGCCAGTGTCCATTCATTTACAGAAAATGTGCATCACTACACTGTTTGATTATCTGTGACCTCTCATGGGCAGAGACCTTTTCCCCCGTTTCTTGCCATTATGTCAGCTCAGTCCATTTCGATGTTTAATACGTTGCATGTGTTTGTTGGGCATTAAGCATAGTTAGAAAGATTATTTGTTTCTATTCCCCTCGCACACAGTCATAAAAACAAACTACTCAATGTATGTGTTCACTTTATAACTGTGTTTCATTGCATCGATAATAGCAGGGCTTTTGCTCAATATACTGGTATAAAATGTTCAAGGCACATTTCATTACAAATTGTGGGTGTACTCAGTCTTAAATGATGATTTCAAAAGCAGCAGATTACAATATGTAAATTGTACCTCATTATTACTCATACAAGTATCCCAAAATACGACTAAATTACTGTGATGTGAGTACTTGCAATGCATGTCTTCCGCCTTCTCCTGTGACGAGATGCTGAAGCAGGAACGAGACTAACGACCACTTTCAGACTGACCCACTTGTTGATTGCGTCTCATTCGGCACCATCTGTGTGGAATCGGCCCACTTTGTGCCACTGCCAAGACGTATTTAGTATTTAGTTCAGGTCAAATTATCCCTTCCAATCTCTTTCAGCCCAAGTGAGCTCGAACAGCTTTACCGTTGTGAGAATGTGGCTGGGAGAAGACCAGCAGCCAGAGAGAGAGCGAGAGACTGCGTCATCACAATGAGTGCACTTTGAAAAAAGAATAAATGAATAAAACACTGATATAATTATACTACTCTTGTTGTTGTGGGGTTCTTCTGCATGTGATCATAGATGGAGAACCTTGAAGACCTGCAGGCTGACGGACCTGTTACACTGCAATGAATTACTGACTTTATCTGGAAAAAAGTGACCAAAAACCAACCATGCTCATTAATTTATTGAACATTCTCAATTTACAATTCACACAGTACGGAAACAACAATGATGGCTCCGTTTGCTGAGCTAAGACACAACTGAGAGTGACCTTAAGACGTTTCACCGATTCATGTGTATTTACACCATAAATACATCAAAGTATGGCAAGACCTGAAAAATACATTGATGGCAAAAGGCAACCATTAGCTTGACACGTTAAGGCATTCATATTCTGCCTGTATATACACATAAGATGAAATGCAGTTATTAGATGACAGCAGTTTACATTGATTTAGCCTGGGTTACTAACAATAAATGCATAGCTCCGCATTGCACGCAGGCTTAAGGTAATGCAGTACTCTCAAGGTTTAAAGTAAACAGTGTGGGTTAAGCAGAACAACATGTAAACATTTGATTACGAAGATCTGCCACCGTCTCGCACTAAAAACCCTTCAACCCCCTTTATCTGTCAATACTTTGGACTAAAATACTTCAGTGTCGCCATCGAAATGAAAGAGACGGGTTCAAACTCTGTTAAAACAATGACTGAAGCACTTTTAAGACTGTGGTTATCAGATGAAACTCTGATTACACTTTGCTTCCTGCCAGTCACACTAGTTTTACCTTCCGGTGCTTGAAAATTGCAAATCTAACATAGAAGCGGATCATAATATCCAACAGACAGCACACGTCTTATTTTGTGGACGAAATGGACAAATTCAGTTGCATTGATCTCAAAGAAAATTGCCTTTTCACAAATACATGCTGCAGATGATCTTTTTTTAGACGAGTGTGAGCTGCAAAGTGGGCCTCAAAAGATGCTGAATCACTGTTTCACAACCCTAACAGAGTCCAAAGACACACGGTTCACTTTGCTCTCAGGAAGTGCTGCTTCTCTTTCTGGTCCTCGGTCTGATCTTCAGTATTTCCTCTTCCTGGTCACTTTCACAATCTCTCTATAAGAAACAAAACAAAAAAAAAAAACAGATTTAAGAAACAGCTTAATCATTGTTAAAATCATCAGAACGTTTTAGATGCCCACAGCACACGAAGGTAAAATGGGAAGGTTTATATGTTCTTGTTTTTGCATGGGTGAATTTTAACACTCTAAAATAAAACCCAGGTATGGAGGCACTTGTAGCGGGATCTGTGAGCTTTCAACAGAGCCAGGAAACTCTTTTTTTTCATCCTGTTTCCTCTCTTTGACTAACATCGAAATACAAAACACCTGCTCCTATAACCTTGAAAAAAACTAATTTTTAACACTCTTTTCACCCATGTACACCATATGTTTCTCCACTGTACTGCCAGTTCACTATCAGATGAAGCACAGCCAATTTTTATAGTATAGGTGTCTATGCAATAAGAATAAATGCTATTTTATCATATCTTCAAATTTGACCTCATTCAAACAGTTTCATGTGAAATGTGTGACAGTGCATTACTACCTGGTCCTGCTCAGGCACCTTCTGGCCTTTCTTCATGATCCGTGTTAAGTGGTTGCACAGAGCAACGATCCTGAATGACAGCTGGTGGACAAATAAACATAAACATTAAGTCAAACTTCTGTAAGGAAATCATCTTGAAAGGCATGAATACAGGTTTTTTTTTTGTGGGGGTTTTTTTTACCTTCCACCTCCGCCTGGCGTATTGTCTCCTAAAGTTCTCTAGATTGACCACTGAGAGCCGCTTGACCATGGCCTGTCTGGGATTCAGAGGCTGCAGACACACAAAGAGAAACAGCTGCAGAGGAAATGTCTCTCAACTCCGCATGAAGTGAATTATGCAAACATACGTCTCATAAAAATAAAAAAAGATCTCACACTCCAGATAATAAGAAATGATGAACTTGAGTATAAAACAAATCATCAATGTTTATTTCAGGATTAACGACGGAGTCAAAACTTCAAAGTGCTCATGACAGGTGAAACGAGAAGTGATGCTAAAAAAAATAAATTAAAAAAAAGTTTTAAAAAAAATCCTTAAATATCTTGTCATAGGTGTTTTGACTGTGTACAAAGAAAATAAATCCAAGAAAAACAATTGAAATAAATTAAATCAACTCCCAATAAAAGTGCTCATTTGAGTCAATAAAAATTAAGCTCTAAAAAATAATGGCATATGTAATGGTACAAAGGATGTAATTTCAAAAAGTAAGAAAATGCATCAATACACAGCTTGAAATCCAGAATTAGATAAAGGAAAATCAATTAATCAAAAAATAAATAAATAAATGAATTTCGAATCCATCCGTTCAATCCTGCATCGTCTTCTGGCTTTGACACAATAAAACCCTTCAATCAATAGTCGCCTTCAATAAATAATAATTTGTTCTAATAAACCTCTTTAATCAAATGAGCAATACATGAATACATCTAGTTTTATTAGTGCCATTCCCATTTTAAGAAAATGCTTGTATTGTGCTATGATTACCTAATTTAAAGGAATAGGTTGGTTGTGCTTATTAGGGAATAAAGTGTTTGCTTTTATTTGAAGTGAAGCTTAATATCTCGTTCCTTTCTGTTTATTTCACAGAAGGCTAAACCAAATTAGGACCAAGTCAGCTCTGTCTTTGCAATTTTTTTACTTATCATGATGCTCTGAAATTAGAAACCATTTGTTCCCCTGAACAAACAGACAAGATGCAATGTGTAAATATAATGTTAAGTTGATTGGTTGGAAATATTATTTTCTTCATTCAATGGCAAAACCGCGTTAGTGTTAGTATTTTGGATAAGCTCAAGCTTTTGGTTTATATAGTGTGCAGACATGAAAAATAGATATCTCAGAAATACAACGTGAGCACATCCTTTTTCCTTTCCCTTTAAAGCATTGTTTGCATTGTTTGTGTATTGTTTCACACAAATAACAGATATGTGGACATAAAGAAATGGTATACTACATCAATAAAAAATATAACCGAGTTGAAATTAAGTTCCGTTTTCCCGGATGTATTATTCAGCCAGACTCTGTGAGAGGCTGTTTGACTTCAGGACACCCGTCCCCTCCACAGGACTGATCTAGCAGCTCCTTCACAGCCTGCTTCACATCAGTGCCGACGCCGTGGCTGTGGACGTCGCCGTTGGCTCCGTCGGGATGAAGCGAGCTCATCACTTCCTGTAGCCACTGCAGCTCAGAGTTCAGCTCCTGCCTCAGAGCGTCCAGCTGGTCCTGCCTGTGGCTGTACTTCCCGCTGATGTTCTCCAGGGAGGCGTCAATGGCCTTCATGTCCTCCTGCAAGACCTTCCTCGTGGCTTCCACTTTTCGAAACTCATGGCAGGCCCGCGAGAGTCGCTTCCTCGTGGTCTCGCTCTCCTCTTTGTACCAGGCCTCTTTTTCGTTGTAGACGGAAAGCAGCGTGTCTATGTCGGCCTGCAGAGCGTGGCGAGCTCCGGCCACCTCTGACAGTCCGGTCTGCATCAAGCCGACGTCCTCCACCACATGGGCGAAACGCTCAAAGTTGGCATACGTGTTGTTCTGAGCCATGCTGGAGTGCGACTGGATGGTGTACTCCTTTAGACGTTTTGTCTTCAGCTGCTCTGCTTTCTTCTCGGCCTCAGGAGCAGCACTACCTTCTTCCACAGGGTCCCAGGACTTCAGGCAGAAGGTTGCAGGGGGAGGAGGAGGAGGAGGAGGAGGAGGGGGACACTGAGTGAGAGGTCTGTCTCATTGTTGTAGCTTGAAAACACACACAGCAGTGAAAATCCCAGCCTTTGTGGGATTAGTGCATGACCCTACAGCATAAAAGCCACGGCAGGTCAGAGGGTAAGGGCACCAAATAACAGCAAACATTCCTGCTGAGTGTGTAACGTTTCCAGGCTTCATGCTCGTGTCCAAACAGGATGAGGACTCCACAGCAAAAACACCATTCACATGCATTCGGGCAGCAAGGGGTGGAAGCAGACTCCTTCAACACAAGACGGTTACATTTCCATGCCATTAAAACACAATTAGTGAGACGCTCCTTCAGTTTGATCTCTAGAGCTCACAGATAAAACAAGACTTATGTACATATATGACAACATACATTTAATATGACAAAATGAACATAGTTCAGCTTAAAGAAGTCTTCCAAATGGCATGAGCTTGTAAAAGATGAGCCAAGGGTCTTGAAACAATATTCTTCAAACAATGTCACACATTTCCTAAGAACCTTGAATGCAAATCAGAAAATTCAAACTAAATATCTAAAACCCTATAAAATAAAATCTCGAGTTAAAAACCAAACTGTGTTTGGATTATACACACAACAGTATATATTCACTGCGGAGCATTAACTACACACTACAATGGCATCCAGGGCATGAACTTCAAAGAATATGTCTTAAATATAGTTAGTGATATTTTGCATTTTAATGACATACACAAAAAAAAAACTACGTGGAAAAACTAAATACGGCACAATCAGTCACTGAGACTCATTTGGTAACCACAGCGACTGTGTTTCTGCAAATTGTCGATGAATATAAATGTTCCACTGACATCCTTGAACTCACTTCTATCTGGATCGATTGGTATGATCACACACAGAACAAACATTAGTCATTGATGGTCAAAGACAACAGCCGCGTTAGTTATCATCACATTCGGCTCAATGTCAGTGTGTGAACAACGATGCGTTTCATGGTTTAGCAAAAAAAAAAAAGTTGTATCCAAGTACCTGAACAGAGTTAAAGGTTTTAAAAGAGGCTAGACTTCTGAAGGTTTATCATAGTTTCAGAAAATATGGTTCGAGAAAAAACTGCAATGAATAATGGAGAAACTACAGCAAAGTATGCTTCCAATAAACCAGAATAAAAACACAGCTAGTGGGTGTGTACTCTGGGAATTTGAGACTGTGGTCACATTTCTTTGGAAATTCAAAGATTGATTAGCTTCTGCTCTACGACGTGACCTTTAAAACCACGTGTCACCTTCCAAATGAAAACCACATTTCCTGCTTTGCTTGGATGTGAAAGTAGTGAGAACAGCATTAGAGAGTATGAAACATGCTACGATGCAACACAAACCAAGCACATACCTTGATCCAGGGGTGATTCAAGGCATCTTGGATAGTCATTCGTTTTCTGAAACAGTGGGGGACAAAAAAAATTAAAAATGAAGGAGAAACTTCAGCGCAGTAAACACTTCCGAACAAGTTCAGAAAAAGACTGCACAGGCCAGTCGTGCATTAGGTCTAAGTCTCAGAGGACACGTATGATCGTACGTTCACAGGAATATTAAGTTTCCTGGAAGTGTATTTAAATGGAAAAACACGTGTCAGGAAACCAGGTCCTTTGGTGCAAAAGAAAGATAAGAATCACTTTTTGTCTGTAATCATTAGAGTAATTAGATTAAGCTCATTTTATTTGGCTCATCACACGGCGTCCAAATTCTTGCACTCAATTCTTGCTTACTGGCCAGCCTTTCACACTGATCTGGTCGGCACATTAGGATTTAGTAGAGCAAAACTCCCATTGCTGGGTTTTGTACTGTGCGTCCAGTCTTCGGCTGCTTGTGAGCCTCCCATTGTTTTACCTCGTGTCCTTTTCCAGGAGCTGTTTGATGAAGCTCTTGGCCAGCTCGCTGGTATTGCTGAAGAGCTCTTCGTCAAAGTCGTAGTTCATGGCAGAGACGTTTCCAAGCGTCTCCTGTTTCGTGTCACCAAGGAAAGGAGACGCTCCGCTCAATCTGAAACAGCGCAAACGGTCAAACACTGGGCAATCCTTTGGAGAAGTCCGCAGATACACTGACAGACCCGCAAACGTCACAACTTACAGTATGTAAGTGATGACTCCGATGCTCCTGTGGAGAACAGCACACGATTAATCCAAAGCTATGCACTGAAGCTGAGGTCGAGGGAAGTAGAAGCTCTCACCACATGTCGGCCTCCAATCCGAGCGGCTCGTAGTTCACAATCTCTGGAGCTGAAAATAGACGGGACATGCTCAACATCACAAACAGCATCATATCGAACACTAATTGCGCCACAGCGCAAACGTATCAAAACAACATATCTCAAAAGGTAGAAAAGAAACTTCTCTCACCAACGAATTCAGGCGTGCCAAAAATGTTTTTGAAATCTGCCCCGGCCTCAATTTTGTGTGCCAGTCCAAAGTCTATGAGTTTGATTCGGGGTAGAGAAACATTCCTGTCCAGCAGCATGATGTTTTCCGGCTGCAGAGATCGAAAGAGAACAAAACACAGAGGGACATTTATCAGAAGATGTTCACTAATCAGAGACTGGGCAACACACTAACAGCAATCAATGTGAAACGAATTACCTGTGAAAAGCTGCCTTTTTTTGTCAGCATCAAAAAAAGACACATTTGTTAGTGTGCAATAATAAATAAAAGTTAAAAACTTGGTAAACTCACTCAACTCAGTAGTGCAAATATGGTGCTTTAGAGGGAAGACAGTTAATTTACTGAAAAACAGCCAGTAGCAACATGTAAGGAAATACCTCCCCCCTGAACTTCTCGTGCTTGTTTTCACACTAGACTTTTTTTTTTTTTTTTAATCCATACACATTTGGGGCAATGTGCCGTATGATTTTCTTTGTCAGGACACAGGCAATAAGACTCCATAAATAAAAAGCAGTTCATTGTTATTAGAATTTTTTCTTTTGAATGAAGTGGACTTAATTCATTAGTTTTAAAAGATGAAAAGTAACTCTTAATAGTGTGCAAATACTGGTAATATTGTAGTGTTGCTGCGACTTTTCCTGAGCTGAGCACTGTGTGGGTCAGTCTAATAACTGATTCTCTCATTATGTTGAGCTGAAGTCACATCAGTTAGTGGGGTGATGATGCTCTTTTATCTTATAAAAGTGATTCCCGAGTTAAAATGATTTATAGACTAATGACGACAGAAAGGAGCAGCAAAAAAGAAGCAGCAACCTACTGTTAATGTCGATTAAGGCAGGACACATTTCATGTTGCTGTCACAATGACTGAGCTCGTTCATCAGTAATGAGGTGCTCATTATCAGTAAACAGGAGTCATTTACCACAGAAGTAACCAACCAGTAGCCATAAGCTTTGGACCTCAGAAATCCAAGATATTTTCAGTTTTGAGAACGGAAATAACCAGAAACCTTCCTGTTTCAGGTCAGTGTCCCAAAGGTAAACTGGAGGCAGCATCAAGAGTCTCAAGGTTAAGTTTTCATAAACACTTGTTTTTGAGTCATTTCAGTGACCAATCCATACACTGGTTCCTGTGCAAATTCACTAAAGATGTTATTTTTTCTAAATGAAATGCAGTTTAATATTTCTAGTCATATTCAGAAAACTGAAAAAGTATTTTCCAAAGGAAGTGATATCATTTTAAATAGGGAATTCTGAGTGTCAGAAGCAACTGGAACGAATAATAGGAATCAGTTTATACCTTGTCAGTACAGAATGTAGTGGTGTTAAAGTAACATATTACTTTATAATGTCTTATTCATTTCCTCCACTGTCTTTCACTGCCGATTTTTTTTTTTGTCATTGAATGTCAGCTGAAATGCACCGAGTGTGAAGAGTAGCTGCAGCAAAACAGGACAGCGGGTTTCACAGAGCGATGTGTGCACCGCTGCTCTCCGAATGTGAAGAGATAACCTTGTGGTGTCGGTATCTGACGTCTGGACAGCAGCCACGGTCAACAGGAAGGATGTGTGAATCAGAACGGAGAGGCTCGAGCAACACGTACAAAAGACACCTGCTATATATAATCGTACGGAAATACATTTCACATAGTGTCTTGGCATGACGTTGCGTCTGTGAAGTTGCTGTAGAGGGAATTCATTTCGTCTTGAGCACTGAAATATTGTCGCAAGCAGAGCAAAGGAGCATGCTGTACCTTCAAATCGAAATGTGCGATCCTCTTGGAGTGGAGGTACTGGACTCCATCTAGGACCTGTTTGATAAACTGAGTGGCCTCTTCCTCGCACAGTGACTCCTTCTGAGCTAAGAAATCAAACAGCTCTCCTCCAGAGACCCTGCAACACACACACACACACACGCACACATAGGCGCACACACACACTTGGGTGACTGTGGGCTCAGATAATCTGGACCAAGGCCTCTCAAGAACTTTATCTAAAGTGTGTCCTCAGGAATTAGATACACAAGTCCTGGATGCCTTAGATATGTTTGTTTGCAGTAACAACTTGGCCCCGTTTTGTCAGTGAATCTTTGTAGGTCGTCTGAAAACTACTGAAAGCTGGTGAAGTGTTTTTAAAGAAGGTGGTTATCCACAACACATCATCATTTGTTTTTTTGTTTTTTAAAGATGGTGTGTCAACCTTCACCAAACAGTGTTTCGACTGATTCACCATTACTTTGAGTTTCCAGCATGTCCTAATTAGACCCCGCGTGTTCCCAGGCCCTCACTGTCACCGGGGGCCCCTCTGAATCCCTATTGAACACGTACAGGCATTATTGACTTTGTGGGAGACATTGGGTTCTTTCTGGTCGGCGGTCTTTAACAAAACACTGCATCCACACACAATACATGTACACAGAAACAAACTCACAGATTAGAACAAGAACACCAGCGTCGGGGTCATGGCAGGAGAGGGATTTAGTTCATGAGCTCTGATCTCAAAGATCCAAAAGACCTCAGATGGTTGATATTTAAATGGGAACAATAAAACATGTTTAACGGTGTGAAGGCGCTAATGATTTAACTCCACTATAAATACACAACACACAATGTGCAGAAATGTTTTGGAAGTCAACAAGTGCCAAGCATCATCAGACTGTATGTGTATAACAAATGCAATGTACACTGGTCAGCCATAACATTAGGACCCTCCTGCCATGAGTTGTATATTTCCCCTTTGACATGTGCTTGTTTGTTTGTTTGTTTTTTCTTTTCTTCATGGTATCTGACTCCTGCATCAAGGAGATTGTTCCCTTGTTGTTGCTGAATCTTGCAGGGACTCACAGTTCGAGGATGAGCACCACATCCGTGCGGTTCTCGAACACGTCGTGCAGCGCCACAACGTTGGAGTGCTGCAGCTGCTGCAGGATGTCCACCTCCCGCTCGATCTCCTCTCTCTTCACGCCCCGTCTGCTCACGCGACTCGGCCGCTTCTTGATGAACTTTGCTGCATATTCGGCGCCCGTGCTCTTCTCTGTGCAGCGCTTCACGATGGCAAACTGCCCACTGCGGATACATAGAACCACCCAGAAGCTGTGTTATTAACGTGATTTTAACCTGCCAAATAATTGAAAACAATATTGATTAAACATGTTAAATTGCCTTTGAATAGATCAATAAACAAATCGTAGTTTGTATTTATTGTATCACCCGTGAGCATTTTTCAGCATTAGCGTACCACAAATTGAGAGATAGATGTGAATGAATTGGTGCTGATCACATTGTAGTTTAGACTGAAATAGGAATGACGTACCTGAATTAACAAACATTTAATACCCAGGATTATAGTCAAGTCTGTACTGAAATGGTTTAATTTTCACTTGGAATTGGATTGGTCCTTCGCTTAAGTGGCACAAATGCTGCAAGAATGTTGCTCACTCGGGATTTGCAGGGCATTCACCAGATAAAATTATCAACTTTTCCTGGTTGTGACAGTCTTGTGATTAACGGAAGAATGATGTATAACAGACCAGACTGACGTGGTGAAGCCTCATTTCTTATTTCTGATACTTTATAACTGACAGCGACTAAAACAATCATGAAAATAAAAGTTCAAGGGATATGTTTGAAAGGCCCTACTACTCATGTGAGGACCTCTGCAAATGTTTTGACATATTTTGGAAACTGGTTCACAAATTATTTTTGCAATTTGTTGCAGGAAAGAGAGATAAGGGGCTATAGGTGTGTGAATACACCACAACAAAAGCAACTATAATGGGGAATCGGGGTTTCTTTAAACGAGGACCGTTTTAAATGTAGTTTGAAAATTACTTCCATCAAGACATTCATTGGACTCAAACAAAAACAAAGCATTTATATAAAAATTACATCAGAATTAGAACAAAGCAGAGTAAAAAAAAGGTCTCAAGGTTCGATCAATAGTGACCCACAATGAAGATACCAAATGATTCCGGACAGCAGGTATGAAATGATCAGGGAAAGAATTTAACTTTATCCTGTATAAAACAACAAAAAAATATTTATAAATATTGAGTTCAACTTTGCAGCAGAAAACAAACAAACAAACAAATAAATAAATAAATAAATTCTCCCCAGTCTTGGTTTTTAATATCGAATACTTATAATATTTTATCTTCACAGTTCTATTATATTCTATTCTATTTGAATGTGCTGTCTTCAAGATCTATGCGATGCTTTTGAAATACCACCTTGTTTTAAAAAAAATTCTTAACACTAAACAACAGGATGTGAACTTACAGACAACAGAGAGGAAGCCGAGTGACAAACACGGCTAAAATATTGTGCTACACTCCATCTCTTCCTGTTTCCTGGTAAGACAGAGAACAATCAGGCAGAGGCTCCGTCCTCCCACTGCATCTCACTTCCTGCCAAACTTCTAGCCATCCTCCAAGCATTCAGTCCTCTGGGGGGGAAAAAAAATCCCCAAACACTGAATATTTCTCAACGGAGGTGTGGCTCATAGACACTCTGGATCAGTGTTTTCTTGTTTCACATGGAACAACCAATATCTGAGTGTTTGTAGCATGAAAGTAAGAAAGCTAGATCACCAGATAACAGAGTTGTGGTCATTTCACTTATCATTAAGATGTGTGAAAACATTGTACTGCACTATTGCCCTGGTAAACTAATGTAGGGAGTTTCTGGTTTTATTACGAGAACCGCACTTGTCTCAGGCTTGATTTAGCCTGAAGCTGCTCCTGCTGCTTCACTCCATCCTTGATGTTGTGGGTTGACCACCTCCCGTCAAACAGTCACACCATCCTGACAGGTTCTTCATTGTAACTGCAGCTCAGTCAGAAGGCTTCCTTCTCATCTCACCCTAAGGCCCATCATTTAAGACAGATACAGGCTTCAACTGAGAAATTGATTCGTTTATGACGTGGCAACGTTCATTTGCGTTTCCACATTAGACTCGCTCACTTCAGATTTCTGACCAATCCCACAATAGTCCTGCTGAGAGAGAAAAGAAATGTCTCCGTTCTTGGTTGTTTGGTGGCTCCAAACGTTTTCTATTGACAGATGATGGTGGGCACTCTGCTCCTCAACACCGATACAACCGTTTTTCCTGTACACTTCTCCAGATATCAGAGGTCTGCTGATGATTTCTTCGACTCCATGGCTCAGAGTTTGCTCTGAAATATACTCATCTACTGTGGCACTTTATACATTCAGAACATTGTCGACCACCTATCATGATCAGTTTTGTCAATATTGAAATTCAATTCAGTTAAAGTCCATCAAACAAAAAACACATCCAACTCACTTGTCGTGTCACATCCAACTCTTCCACTTTCAATTCAATCGACTGTATAATAAGACTCAAGCAAACTCTCCAACCCGACTGAATGCAAGTTCGGACACGCCGTGACACTCACCACACGCTCACCACAGGGTAAAACTGACAATATCAGGCAGACATTTTGTACATTTCAGAATCGACTACCCGCGCAAAGAGTCTGATGTGGCTGTGACGGGCTACCCAGTCTGTGTCAATAGTGAGCTAAGAATAGTCGTACAGAGGCTCATTCTCCACCTGCTCCCACTGCTGGGTAGGAAACGGCCTGCTGAGCGGAGTGGTGCGAAGACGAGCTGCTGGACATCCCACGTGCCATCCGTGTTGTTGCTTCATTTAACAGACGTCACACGGATACTTGAGGGTTTGTCATAAGCAAGATGAGATATGAAGGAAAGAGGTTCTAACCTGCATTGTCTTTCCCAACATTTTCCCAAACCGCAATAATAGTATGGGATGGTCGAGTCAGTTTGCTTTATATGAGGCACACCCTGCCCCGCGCTTTTTCAGCTCTACAACCACATCCAGGAAATATGTTTTGCTCCAAAACAACAGACAATACATTCAAATATTGAAGAAAAAAAACTGGTGCATTTTACAAAACGCGACACCAGAGAAATTAACTTTATACTAATGATCATTAAACCGCTGAAAACTCGAAAGTTTGTGTTAGGATTCATGTGTACTGGATCACATTAGATTACTCAGTTATGTCACTGGTGTGTCTAATGAAAAAGGAATGCTTTGGATGAATGGATATTAGTCCTCCTTGCAGCTTTCAGGCTCTTGGAAATCTATCAATTTGACCACAAAGCCTCAGGTAGATTTTTCATTTAATCCATGCATGAACATGTCCCAAGAGAGAGTGCAGCAGAGACAAAGCTGTAGGCGTACACATTGCAACAATGGGCCACACAGCGTCACATTCATATGCTGCAAAGGCAAAATACAAACGCAGTGAGCGTCTGGGGTGATGAAGCAAGAGCACTGTGGAATCCCAAACGCTCCCTCTGTCTGTTCTATTCACAGGATATCTCCACCCCGCAGTCCTCCCCTGAAAAGCTGACCCCGTTCGACGTGACTGTGATAATGTGAGAAATGAAGAGGAGGGTAAATCACTCAATGAATTCCAGTTGCAAAAACAGACATGGAGGGGAGGAGCAGTCACAGGGCAGGGTGCAACAGCAGTGCATGATAATACGCCTATTAAGCAATACTGACTACAAATATTTGAAAAATCAGAATGCAATGGGAAACCTAATTTGCTGGACTAAAAAGTTTGTCTGGGTGCATAGTCTGGTGTGTTCAAGGATAGATGGATACGGGGGAAAATATACTACAAAACAGTAAAATTCTTCATATATTGTAGATTTATAACAACTAAACAGGGATATTTCCAACTTATTTTGTTGTATTCTTTATCATTTTGGCTTAGTAGACATGATTACTGAAAATGAAATGTTTTAATATTTCACAAAATCAAATGTCAAAAATCAAATCCCCTACTTTTTTTTTTTTTTTCAAACCACTTCTGAATTTCTTTTTATTGCAATGTTTAAAACGTATCAGGTTATTGGTTATGAAAGTAGAAACACCTGACAAAACGATTATCTTTTGAGACGCATCCGGAGCATCCTTGAAAACCAAACGCAAGAAACGTGCTCCACACAAATGTCAGAGCTTTATTGTTTCTGCAGAGTGACAGCGCAGCGAGCGGAGATGCCGGGAGTGGTATTCCGCAGCAGGCCTGGCGTGCCGTCAGTCTTAGCTGTAAGCCGGCTGGTGGGGCTGAAAGTACCATCTCTCTCCGCAGAGTTTCCACTTCCAACAGCTGAAGGTCATTATCCACAGGCCAAGGTTGCAGGAATGCTTGGACAAGTGGCGCCGACCCAATATTTAAACACATTTCTCAACCGAGCAACCTCTGGGGCGGCCTGACAAAGACGGCCAGATTCATAATTAACCAAACCCTGTCCCCAAACATTGCCTTCCAGTCAAAAAGCTGAGGAGGGATGGGGGGGGAGCAACCCCTAACCATATGACTCACTGCTCAGGGAAATACAATTCCTCTTGTATCACTTGTTACCTTGTGCAAATCATTTTAAGGAATTTTATTCGCTGCTTGTGTCTAATCTTTCAACATTTCCGCTTTCAAAGTGTTCAGGATTCTTTAGATTCCTGCGGTTTTATAAGTGCCTCCCTGTCAACAATGTGTCCGAGGAGCCGCTGGGCTGTTTGGCGATAGTAATAAGATGACCTCTGTTAAAGGGGAACTCCGGGAATGTCCAAAAAGGTCACGGTGGATTTCCCTCTGCGGGGGCCACACTGGAAAACAACACATTTCTTTTGTGCTTGTTTAACAGCAGGAATTTTGTTCCTCCGAGATGACGGCACTTCAGGTCCCTTGTCTGTGCTGTCGGTGCACCGTGTAAAGATCATCTCCTTGGAAAAGTTCTAGAACTTTACTACGGCGTTCATTGGCAACACCTGTCTGCCTGACGACTCTCAGCTCTTTTCACATCAACACATCAAATGTGTGAATGCAGCTGCTTGAAATGTAGATCAGTGTGTGTCCACCCTGGGCAGCCTCTCTGAAGACATCCAGCGGACTAATATCATGTTTCTGATCAATATCCTTCGGTATGAATTCCGCCTCCAGCTCCAGACATGATTAAAGTAGTAATAGTAAAAATATTTAGCATATCTGTATGATGGGATGTGAACTTTATCAATCATCCTGCATTCAGTTGGATCTTCAAAATGTACCATTTGCCGGCTTTTTGTTCCGAAGACAATTCAAAATAACATCTTATAATGTGAAAAACATTAGGAAGTCTGAGATTCAACCAAACTAACTTTACGACTTGCTGATAAAGCTTGTGTAGTCCAAGGACACTAGCATCGATGTTTTCAGTCGCTCTGATGAAAAATCCGGATCTAAAAAAAAAAATTTGTTCTGGCATGCCGAGACAGCGGCACGCCCAAACCTACACTGTTCGACAATGACTCACAAAGTTAACACTATTTCTTCCAGTAAACTTATAAATTTTTTTGAGTGTGACGATCAAGTGGAGGCTGCTGGTTCACACTGCGACACTTCCGACTGTGTCATCACTCGGACGGCGAGACAGATACAGGTGGCAGTAAATGCCACGAGTCTCCTCTTAAGTGTTGTCGTACAGATTGGTTTACTGAAAACTGTGCGTCAGTTAGTGGAAATAACTCCGGGGTGCTGCTGCGTGGGGCCGCGCGACATTAAGATCTGTCAACGGGAGGGCTGAATGATTGATTAACTTTCCTCCAGCGAATGGCTCAACAGTTCCACAGAGCACAGGACATCTTAAACTCTCCCTCCCCACAAGATCAGTTTACAGCCCCCTTCATCGAATTTCCACACCCTTCTGAAAGGACAATTGAGTAAGAGTTGTAGTAGTGTGGCGTGTAGGAGGGATCGCTGAACTCTCTCCTAACTGTGGGTGGATTGAGATGCGCCTTCCTGCAGCCTACGATACTATAAGCAGTCACAACAAAGCAAAACGACGGCAAAGCGAAAGAAACGTTCAGCCGCACCAACGATGAGGAAATAACCTCACACTATGAGAAAGAAAAGGGTTTTTTCAGTCACAGACACCTGCGGCTTTTAACCACAGCACCTCGCAGTTCCTGAATCTCACGTCGCATCGAGCACGAAGCTCAGAGAGAAATTGATCCTTTAAAGCAAAATAAAAATCAGCTCAATAACAGCTCCAGACTGTGGACAACAAGTAAACAGGTTCCAAAGGCTTTTCCAAAACTTTATAAACCTCAAACGTTTATTTGATTCAGGTATTGCTTTTGTTTATTAACCTTTAAAGTATTAAAGCGACACGTTTAGAAATTACTGAGATTATTGACTAATGCAGTGCAGATGATATTGTCATTACTATCCAGTACTTACAAATGATTGAATTAATGATGATGGTAATTTAGTTCAGATGTTCAGCAATCAGAACACTGATATTATCCTCTCATCTGCCCCTTTAGCCACTTATGGTGCGTATTTAACTCCTGGAAGTCGCAGATTACAGCACCTCACGACACAATTATCAAATATAACAATCACTCTGGCTCATATCGGCTTATAGCTTAGGTTTTGAAAAACTGTGATTGTTCACAACTTGAAGGGGCAATAAGTAAAGTTTAAGTCACGCCTCTCAGATATACATTTGGTGGCGATGTTTAGCCACCTCAGTATCTCTATCCTTCACAACTTTGGCTCTTTTTGGAGGTTTTGGGTGCTTTTTTGTTGGTGGTTGCAGTCATCAAGAGGAAATCCAGAGTCGATGTTGTAAACCTGCTCATTTCCTCGTTGGTTTGTTAACTATTCGTGCTGCTTATTTGGGTGACTCACTACACCACCTTGTGGTGTGAACTTATGTTGAAGGACTAAACTGATTTGAGTAAGTTGAATAACTTCACTGACTACGGAGCAGGTCATAAAGCTGTCTTTTAGATGGCCTCTGGATAATTGTCTGATTATTTCATGATGTATTACAGTAAAACATTACATATTTGACCTTTAATATTAATTTATTAAACATTAGCAGGGTTGTACAGTTACTACAACAATTATCTGCAGACTTTCGGTCCAGGGAAGAAAAATTTAAAGTTGTACCAATTGTCTTCTGACAATCAAATACTTGATACGTCTTTCCTAGATGTATTTAAATATTGCATGAGGACTGCCAAAGTGAAATGAATATTGTTGCTGTAAACCCTTTCTCTTCTCTCACACAAACAACTTCAACAGCAGCTCTTTGGTCGGGTTGTGTCAGAGCAGCTCTGCAGGCGGTGGCCATTAAATGCTGGGTCAGACTTGGATTAATTGTGAAAGGTTAGTGGTCACTCGCTTTCCTTTAACACCCACTCCATCTGTTAACATATGCCCAAGCTGTCTTTCCTTGCAAAATGGATGAGCAGCTTCCTCAAACCCACATTGCACTCGGCCAGCTTCCTTTACCCCCCCCCCTCCAAGAGGTCACCGTTTCCTTGATGTCTGCTCTGCACAGGGCTGATTAACCACAGTCAACCTTAACACCTCGATCCTCTGAGGCTCAATCAGCTGCTGCAAAGACGGTCGGTCACATTTCATTTTCACGCCTCACCTCACAAGAGTGTCACACACGCTTTTGTTTTCTCAGCCTGTGTTTGCCTTTAAAACTATCTCCCGCTTTAAACTTCCACCTACTTCTCTTGCAGTGACACTCCCAAGTTCAAGCTTCAACAAGCCAGCTGTTTGCATACTTAGATACACAGGAGGACCTCGGTGTTGGGCAGCTGGGGGGGGATTCACATTCTGACTCATACAGTGCATGAGGGATCATTTTCCCGCATCTGACATTAAATATCTCCTTCCACACATACGTCATTGAACCAATAATTAAAAATGATTCTCACCTTCCAAGTTCTTGTCCGATTTCATAGAAATCATCCACATTCTGTTGCTTGAATATGGCCATGCCAGGTGTCTTCATTGATGTGGGTATATCCTCGATGTGCTCCACTGAAGCCTGTTGATCCACCTCTGTCTTTGTCACTCGAGGTCCAACCCTGCTGATGCAAAGAGGTTGATTTTTTTACTGGGGTGAGGGAGAAGTTTTACAACATGTTCCAGCTTGTTTTATAGCATTCCCTTTCTGCACTGTACCTGCTCTCGCCGTTAGTCCTCCTTTCACTCACTGCTGATTAGTGGCTGAGAAGCTCAAGGCTTACAACTGTGTCAAGCTGGCGGTGCAGCAGAGTTTACGGCTTGTAAAACAGGATTACAAATAAAGAAGGAAAAGTGCCTTTCTGGGGAATTGGGGCAGGGCCTGCATTGCGAAATGATTCGTCTGATTAAAAGAGGTGGCTCTACTTGAAACATTGGCTTTGCAATCATAAAACCACGAGTATTATTAAAGCAGCGGAGTAAGAGAATCATTATCTGCATAGTAAGAGAGTAAATATGTACGTACATGTAAATGTATATTCAAAAGAAAACAAAAGCACCTCAAACTTCCTATTTGGTAAGTTTCACGCGTTTCACACAGGTGGCTTTCATTTCATCCCTTACCTGCTGTTGAATGCAGTGCCGTCACACTGAACTTGCATCCAGCCTGTCACAGCTGCTGTGGTCCGTTCATGGCAGTGCTCCTTCAGCGTCTCTGTTGTTTTTCTATCACTTGTGGCTGCTCCATCAGGCTTTTGTGTCAGCAGAGGTCCCTCCCCCTCACGGCTCCATTATGAAACTGCAGCAGGAGGGAGAAACGACTGAAAGGTCCGCTAAACGAACAAACATATGAGGAACTGAAGATTACCTGCTTCTCAACACAACAGCTGTGGAAAAACAAAACCAAAACACATTCAGGCAGCAGTTGTTTAGGAATTTATTATTTAAAAGTTGGCATAATAAAAACATATAGTGGAATACATTCATTTCTGTAACATACAAATGATGGACTTTTTCATTAAGTGACACAGATGAACAATAGACAAGATAAGGCATATTTATACACAGAAAGTGAAATGCAATATGATACACTGAACTGATCTTGCCTTTAAAATTGTGCAATATGCTGCTGGGAAAAGCAAAAGCAAGAAAGAGAAACTGAAGTAAAAAAAAAATTTTTTTTAAGTGTAGCTTATTCAATACAACAGAAAATACAAAAAGAAAAATGCATGCAAATGAGCCTCGGCAGAGAAGGTCAAGGATGCGATCTGCTGTTGGTGCTCTTCAACAATTAACCAAAAATGATAGTGAATCGTAAAAAATTTGGCCACAAGAGACCTGCTCTCACGACTAGAAAACCCCCCAAAAAATGAAGTCGCATTATTTTTAGGTAGAGGTGCGTCTTGAAAATTAGAATACAATGGAAAAGTCCAATCATGTAACTCAAAGTACTAAGAAGTTGTGAAAATTCAAAATGACAGTATCTCAAAATATTTTTTTTTTAATTTGATCAGATGATTTTTTTTTATCTAAACATGAGGCCATACTTATCTCCATTTAAATATTTATTTTGCCTCAAATATTTCGGTTTATATGCCAGATTCAAATATAAATGACAAAACAATTGATTTTTCAACATTCTGTAAACATCTCCAAGTGAATCAAAGACTTAAAAGTAAAATGTAAACGATACATCAGCACACAGAAAACACTCACTGTAACTTTCTCTTAAATCCTACTCAACCGTTTGTACATTGTAAATGAATCAAACAAACATGTTTTGGAATAAACTGGTGTTTGTTGATGGTTTTGTGGAACAATTAAAGTGGTTTTAAGAAACAGGTGCATCTCAAAATATTTGAATACAATGGCAAATGTTATACTTCCATAATTTCACTGTTTTCTTTTTTTTTGACAAACAAACTGAAACATTTCAAACTTTTATCTTCCATCATTTCAGCAAATCGTATTAAAACATTAGAATATTTTATAAGGTCAGGTGTAAAAACTATCACATTGGAAGTCTGAAAAAAAAAAAAGTTTGAAATACTTTTGTTGAATTGGTGTCGGTGTAGATATAACTGATCAAGTAACTTTGCAATGATGTTCAAATTTAAGATACGCCTGTAGTCACAGTGCTCGGAAGCGTCTGAAGTACCTGAATGTGAAGGAAGCTTCCCTCATGGATCATTAATCATGTTTCCATTTTCACACAATCCTGCTGACAGACAGACTTTGCATCGATGCCAAACACTCGGTCTGCTCCTACTGAGGGTACCCGTTACTTGTTCAGCATTAAGTAGGCAAAAGCAACACTGCCACCCGGAGGCCAGTGTGTGCAAACACATCACCAGCATGTAGAGGTGGGCTCAGGGCAGAAACCAGAAAATGAACGTAAACACAAATTTAAGGATAGACACAATAGCGAGAGAAATGTGCTCAAGAAATAAGAAGCGTTTAGTATTTAAATCACTCCTGAAATATTTTGGGAAAAACTGAATAAAGGCAGGCGAAACTTCCAAATAACAGCACATGAAGTGGACTCAAAACATGATGTAGCAGGAATATAATGTCTTGGTAGACATAAAAAAACAAACAAAAAAAAACCTAAATAGTCTGGTCTGTGGTTTACACAACGTGTAATAAACAGTGACATCTTGTTATTGAGCCATTTTCCACCGCCTGCATTTCAAACCATATTCAACTGGGAATGACACAAATATCAACGAAGGCCTTAAGACTGAATATCCAACATCGCTTCACTACCAGCATGAGTGATTTAAGTGCATTAAAAGAAACAGCGAGAATTATATAAAATAAGAATGAGATGTGATTTGGAAGGTAAAGGAGGTTCTGGAACACAAAGAATGAAATATAATGAAAACAAAAAATAAAGAATTCTTTCGGCAGTTATTAAAAAAAAAAAATGTTTTTGAAAGATCACAGCTATGTTTTTAAAAATACTGATTCGGACAGCAAGTGTTGAGTTTGGCATTTGGGAGTGGCAGATAAAGCACATAAACAAAAACAAATAAAAGATCATTGCTACACAAAGTGGCAGGAATACTGATGAAAAGCCTGGAATAGATTAATCCTTGGATTTGATTTCCAGAAAGAATTCGACGTTGACCGTTCAGCTCTGATGCAGAGACCAACTCCAACGACGGAGAGGAAATCTCTTCAAACACGTGACTGGTGTGCAGGGGTGGTTGATCTCTTTGTCTCCATACTGAAGAAAGCAGCTCAGTTGTCCTCCTCGTCGTCGCTGACGAAGCTGCGTCTGTCCTGACTCGTCTCTCTCTCCCTGAGGAAGGTCTGTCGGATGGCCTCCAGCTCCGTCAGCTCCAGCCGGACCTTCTCCAGGTGAAAGGAGCGGCGGTTCTGGATTTGCCTCATGGGGAACGGGTTCATGTCCACAAAGGCAATGTTCATCAGCTTCCTGGAATCGGGAGGGAAAAACAACAACAACACTTAGTCAGCATGAAATGTTCCGTGTTTCTGTACAAAACTATTTCATATTGTCAACAATCTATTCATCTATGAAACCAGAAGATACTGGTCAACTTGTGAAACTAGAAGCTGGTCTAGCTTGGATGAGCCGTAATTTTCTGCTTCTGAACTCAGATAAAAGAGAAGTTATTATCATATTATGACAAATCAAATTACACACAACAATATGTTTACCCACACAAATTTGTGAATGGACAAATGTAAACATGCACCAACAATCTCATTAAAGACACACAATTATTACACTAACCCTGACCCCAATATCAAAAAACCTGAGCCTGCCTTCGCAGGCTTTGCAAGAGGAAAGAAAGAGTTTGTGGAGTTGCTGTATTCTTATGACTTCAATTGTTTTCCGGAAAACCACTGACTGCTTTGTGTCCGACTCCTCAAGAAGGCTTCAGAGCTGTAACTACAGGAATAAATGGCGTGTCGTGTTCATAGCAAAATTGCTTTTTGATTCTTCTTACTAAGAAGCACAGGTTAATTTCATGTTATTGGTGAGTTTCTGCAGGTGATCTTGTGTTTGTTATCTCTCTCCACGAGAGGAAGGAAGACGCCGCAGACACATACAGATTTGATGTAATCGCTGTTTAAGGCCCTTCGCCAACCCATCCGTCAAACAACTGACATTTGAGTCTGCACCAATGTTGCAACGGCAGCTCTTCTTCTCCTCATAAAGTTTTACTTTGTGTCATTTGTAGAATGTTGTGACTACAGCTTGACTGCACTGCCATGTAAAGTCTTTAGATTTGCACAACTCAATACACTGTGTATGGTACGTTGTTGTGTTTGCATCCTTTGCATGGGAGGAAGCTCTGATCTGCTATTTCATCATCTCTCTTTTCTCAGATGTTTTCAGCTGATTCATGACAAAAAGAAACGACAACAGACTGCAGCTTCTGTACCTCGAGTCCAAGATTGTGCGTGTGAAGTATCTCAGATATTTGAAGATGGCTGTGGAGTCCTGCAACTTCAAAAACTCCTCTTCTTTGTACTTGAAGAGAGCGAGGGCGAAGCGAAAGATGATCTGTGGAGAATAATGATCAAAGTTGTGAAATCCACCTCGTGACTTTCCCTCCGACTGCAAACTTTTATGATCCCAATGTTCAGAAGAAAGCTGGGACACGACACATTCGCTCTGTACAAGTAGCAATGCAGCTTACACACACAAAAAAAAAAGACTCCTGTCTTAACAAGTCCTCCTTATTTTAACCCAGGAGAGACTGACACTTATAGGGGTGTGTTGTTGTTGTTCCTGGAGATTTGTTTGGGGGGGTGGGGGTGGGGGTGGGCACTCCTACTAGACAGACAGGCTAATCAAGCCTGTGGTCTTGTTGTACAGTGTGCGTGGTGCACAGATGGCTGTTATGCTACTTGTGCAATGAAAAACAATCATCTTCTGACCGTTAGGGAAATGTTCACTATCGCCGTGTGACAGCTGCTATGAACTGCGGCTGATGAGAACTAATACAAATGCAGCAGGAAAATATAGCACTGCTGCAAGCAAACGATGGTCCGTGCAATTTCAAAGTGATAAAATGCACATAGTTGCTCTATAATCTAGTGAATGCACCAATAGTGTACGTACACATTACCAGAATACATTTAGATAAGATGTCGTCACAGTCGCCACCCCTGATTGAGTGGAGGTTGATGTTGTGCTTTTAAACTTGCCATAGTAGCTAAGTTTGATCAATTACAGTGAAACGAATCAAGTGTATAGGAGCCTTTAGTCACTATATAAAACTTGCAGCAGATAATGTAGAACTGTGAGAGCAGAATAAGCAACTATGAAGCTAAAACAGGCTCAAGAAAAATCTGTTAATGAGTAACCAGATTCAACTGTTATGAGTTACTGACAACCACAGAAGAAATGTTTGTTTAGTCTCTTTCAAAAAGCCCTTCTCATTCCCAGTCGGTCCACAGCCTGTTCCGATTTGTGCTGAAAACCTGATAAAAGATGTGAAATTGTTGCATCACAGTTAATCGCAACACCCTTAAAACAATGAACATAAGATGGTATGGCCTACAGAGACACACTGAGAAACAGTGGATTTATACAAATAGAGAAGTCGAAGATCATGAAATGTGGTTTTGGTCACTTTTCCCACAGATATTACTAGAAAGAAAAATATTTTTTTCCATTTGTGTATCTTCAACAGATTGTTACCAAGTGTATTTCAAAGGGTTAAAGCACAACTTAAACTCGATTTATGTCAAACGAGGTGTTTATTTTTTGTCAGATATCAGTGATCTTCAGCTTGTGGAATGATTGTATCACACGTCTGGCGCAGTTTTGTCTACAGCTCTGTGACCGTGTTGAGACAGATGTGACAGATGTGGAAAGGACATTACAGACCACAGCTTCAGGGTTCTCTCCTTACCTTTGGTCCTTCAAACAAAAAGGCATCCCAGATCTTGAAGAGGATGTCGCTCACCACACTGTCCACAAACGCCACCAAGAACCAGTTGAAGGTGATGAGGGAGAAGTCGACCTTATGCAGCTCAAAGTGGGCGTGGAGGCGCGGCAGCTTCTCGCTCATCAGGTCCTTGAACACGCGCTGGTCAACCTGCGCAAACAGAGCACGAGCCTTTTACTGGGACAACTTTTGCGATGATTGCGGGGTCAACATGGAGGATTGTGTTCGATTTGGCTCAAGTTTTTCCATCAAAAGGAAACATCTACAGAACAACTCGTATCAGGTCTAATCCGACAAACACAACCTCGCTGATCGCTGAGCCGTCATTGCGTTTAGATGAGATCTCAATCACAAACTTCTGAAGTCCCCAATTCTGTCCCGTGTGCTTCAAATTACAATAAAAGCTCCTTTATTTACCTGAGAGCCAAGCAGGGTCTTGGTGTAATAGTCTCTTGGCATGAAGACTTCCACGATGGCGATAAGGCTCCAAAAGGCATCCTCTTGATCTAAATAGAGCAAAGCAATGGCTGCCAGCCTAAAGAAATGACATCCAGTCAAAATGAGTGGGTACATCATACACGCATACAAGAGAAACAAAGGGAAGGAGAGAAACTGGACCTCTGTACCTGTTGAGGCCCTGGCAGTAGCCGATATCTGGATTCCTCCAGGAAAACGCAATCAGGACGTTTCGGAGCTTTTGGATGCCCGGTGCACTCGGGGAAGCGTAGTGCTTGTTGTTGGGCAAAGTACGCAGCAGGTCCAACTCGATCTGCTTTGAAGCCGGGTTGGGTTTGTCCTGGGCCACATTCAGTAGAGTCTCGTAATAGTCTGGTGCCAGTTGGTCGCGAAACTTCTTGACGTGGACGGAGACGCACCAGCGCCACACCTGGGAGCGGTGCTCGTGAGGCACGCCGCAGCGAATCAGGGCCTTCAGCTCAGGGGATCGAGCCAGATCTCGGTTCATGGTGCTGGTCAAGTAGTTTTCCCACTTCACCCCGACGGACACTTCCTGATTCGTCATGGACAGGGACTTCAGCTCCAGGGCTCTCACCTTCGCAACGAGCTTTTCCTCCTCTTCCTCCTCTTCGGGGACTGTCTTGAAGCCGAACACATCGTATTCGCTGTAATGAAACCCAAGGCAGAGAAGACAACAAAGGAAGGAAATCATTATTTACACATGTGACAGTGATAGCTGGTGAAAGCTTGCACGGCAATCCACACCAGTCAGGAGGTTAACGGCGGTCTAAAAATAAATTTTGAGGAGATGAGGACATGAGAGTGTCTGAGTTGGCACGAGAAGAGGCAAAGAGAAGTTAACCAACGAGAACGAGTGTTCCCCGTGAACAAACACAGTCAATTAATGCAGACTGTTTGTTGTTGCCGCCTTGAAATCAAGTCTGTTGATTCTGCAGACTCTACACTCGGAATACATGAACCTCGGAAACATGCATAGACATGATTATATTGGGAGCAACAACAATGGTAGCAATGGTAATTATTGATGCAGAGCAACTTGATTTTAATCAGTTTAGACAGAATTGAAACATCTATTTACAGGACGTCCTGCAGATATACCTGACTGTATTTGGCTTGAAGATTTGCTGTTCATGGTGGTCCGGATTCTCTGCCTGCAGAGCGTCCTCCAGTAATCTTGAAATGACCTCGCGGGCGGGGCTCTGATCTGAAGTTGAACACACTGGTGTCTTAACCTCTTGAAGCAGCACCAAATACTTGCTCTCCACTTGACACAACTTGGCCTCCAGGGCTGTGCACTGCAGCGGAGAGGAGAGGAGAGGAGAGGAGAGGAGAGGGCAAAATATATTGTTTTGTTTCTGCATGGAATTTTAAGGAGGGAGCAGGGGAGCACCAGTTGAGATCAACGCTGGACTTCCCCTAAAACGACTCAGACTTCCTGTTTCTATAAACTGAATATTGTATCATTAAACACCAACCACAAAATAGTACCTTTGCTTCCAATGCCTTTTCTCTGCTCTCAGAGTTTCTGCGTAATACTGTGAGCTCCAGGATCTCCTTGTTCAGAAATCTGTTCTGGGATTTGTAGCCCTGAAGACTGTCCTGAAAAGAAAGAAATTAGAATTTTGTGTAAATAATCACTCATATGTAGATGGATCATAACAAATACAACATCAAAATGAGAAAAACACATTGAGCTGTGAGCTTGTTTAACTTTCGTTTACTCTTTACCTTCAGGATGTCTAACTCCTGCTGCTCTTTCAGGGGCGGTGGCGAGCCGGCTTCGTTGGGGTTCCCACTCTGCTCGATGCTCTGCTGCGACAGCTTCATGATCACTTCGTCCTTGGCCTGGATGGTCTCCATCAGCATTCCCAGCTGGTCGTTGATCTCCCCCACCTTGATTTTCAGGCCTTTCAGCTCCTGTTGCAGGCTGTCCTTCTCCAGGCTCAGACGCTCCATGTGGCCGCACAGGGACTGAATCTGTCCATCCCTTTCCTGAAGCATCGCCTCCAGCTGGCCGATTTCTTCCTGGGGCCCTGTAGCTATCTGCACCAGCTCTGCAGGCGAGTCTGAAGCTGGGGCTGGACGACGCGCCGGCGGCCTGTCACTCTGCGAGGTTCTGAGAGTCTGCTGTAAAAGTCTCACCAGCTCCTGAAGGATGAAAGAAAACAAACATTTTGGGGTCAACGCATTAAGATATGTGATGGTTTTGAACAGAGTTGGCTGGTTATCTCTTTAGAGAACACTCATTGGGATATTGGATAATTTAAAGATTATTTGGGAGAAAATAAACACAAGGGTTCCATATTCATCCATCCATCCCTCTTCAAAACTGCTTTATCCTGTTTCAAAGTAACATACCTGCATTGACTACAGCTTGAATTTTAATCTGAATTGGATAAACTTTACCAAGATTTTAAATCGAGATGAGAAATATCAACAAAAAAAAAGCAAACTATGTTTGACGTTCCAATGAGGCTCCAGTTAGAAGCTCATCAAAGAGCTGCAAGATGTAAACAGATTTTAAATTAGTTCATTCACATTTACAATACATGAGAAAAATGTAATATATCGGAAGAAAACTTTTAAAATATTGCAATTTTTTTTTACACAATAATCATAAGTTAATAGTGTTTACAACTGAATGTGAACAGAATCCACCTATCAGACATCATAAAGTAACATCAAGCTGAGCTGTTTACCCCGGGGTCACTTCATTCATTCACTCCTGTTAATGTTTGACCTGGACATAAACCACATTTCACAGTGGAAGCACACAGACACACACACACACGTTATTTATTTATACGGCCAGCTGCAACCAGTCAGACAACACCAGAAAAAAAAAAAAAAAAGAGAACAGAGAGTTTGGGGAAGTAGCGCTACAGCTGTGATTGTGATGAAGAGGGCTGCTGCTTCCCTACTTCTTGCTTAAGAATGACTAATCATTAGCTGGTTTCCTGTATTACTAAAAGCCACCACATTCTCAAGATTGTGCAAATTAATAGTAAAAAGCATTGCAGTCAGTTGGGCATTTCCCTGATTTGGAGATTAACAGAAAGCACTTTTGATAAAACACATGAAAATTATATTTTTATATTTGCAGAATACTTGAATATTTTTTTATCGCTAAAAACAGAGAAGATAACTGTACCTTATGGCTGGCCAACTCCTCCCTGAGCTCAAGCTGCTCCTGCTTCATCTGACTCAGTGCTTCCTGCTGGCTCTGCAGGCGTAGCTGCATCTCTACAGGCTTGCTGCCGTTGCACTCCACCGTCGGGCTTTCGGCGCCGCGCGTCTCGGGGCCGCGCCCGAACCTCCCGGAGCCCATCATGTCCCGAAGCAAAGGCCTCTTAGGTCGTGAGGGGTTTCGCACGAAATCAAAGGTGAACGCTGATCCAAAGGAATCTAAGAGGGAGACAGAAGACGAGTTCACGGGCCGTTATCCGGGATCGTCCAGAGGACGGTGATTCAGGCCCGGACGGAGGGGTGGCTGAGGGGAGCACACGTACGCCTGTGCGTGTCTTGATGAGGCTTGTGTTCGGGGTAGTCCTTGGGTGGAGCATCCACCAGCTCCCACTCCTCTGCGTTACTGTTGGCGGTGTAAAAGACGCTCCGCCGGTTCTCCCCTGCTCGGCCCGGCCGCAGATAAGACATTGAGTTCCTGTAACAAATGTTTAGAACCACACAGATCACTCCGTTACTTTCAACTATTTTGCCTTGACATCTTCACATTGCACCCAACAAGCACACGACTGCAGACACGCAAAGGGCAAATAGAAAACTAAGAAATTGTAATATAAGACATACTAATAAAAATATCAAGAAAGAATCATTCATTTCCACTTACGGATGGATTCATGAATAACAATGAAGCGGCTGACAGTAACTCAACAACGAGGAAGAGTTGGTTTAACAGTAAATAACAACACTGGTCTTACCTCAACATTACACTAAACTTTAACCCGATTTGAGTCTGAAAAGCTTCTGGAAGAAGAGGCAGTGTATCATGGCATACATGCGGCTGCCCAAAGCACTTGAGTAACACCATCTGAGCACAACCGTACTGTAAAGCTTCTCTGAGAATTTCAGTTTGTTCTGCTTTATGAGCATTACGCAACCGGGCACAATTCAAGGAGCTACAACTGTCTCTTCCCCTGACTCCAGTATGAATATTACACGAGTCCAGGGACACAAATATCACCCAAATTTTTTACAAATAAAAATAGCTGAATAAGCTATTTGGCATTGGCAAGAATTGGCAAAATGATCCCACGTGGAGCTAAACTCAACTGCATGTTCCTTCCACATGCAGCTCTAGTGGAGCATCGCGTTACTGAAGCTCAGCTCATCTGTCACCTTCACCGCAATGTTTTCATCCAACAGTTTCTCTTTCAATGTTTATTGTTTCATAGCAATAATAATTAAAAAAATAATCATTTATTTGACCAACACAACTACTGCTGCCACTGAACCAAGTGTTTGTTGCTTAACGCTGTTACAGTATTTCTACATTAAGTTCCACTTCTACAATCAGATCCGAGTCAAATCAGCTAAAAACTCTGCAAAGTTGGACTTTCCCTGATGAAACAAGAGCATTTCCGACGATATCTCTGGTGTTATGTTGTAGAATGAGACGGGTTCTTGGTGCATTATCATGTTCGGGTCATTTTCTGAGTCAGAAACTTCACGACCGTCGTCTCACCACACAGCACAAGTGGAACCGGGCAAAAGCTGCTAACGTTCAACAGAAATCCAGATAATTACTTCCCAATCATTGTTTTTTTTTGGTTGTTTTTTTCAAATATATCATTGTAACTTCTCTGCATTGAATTGAGAATAATGTATTCAAATTTAAAGTAATATGTGCTGTTGCGAAGCATAACGTCCAGCTGCATTACAGAGACGTTCACTCTATATGAGCCAGAGCACAGCCTCAGGTCATCAAGGTTCCACGTTACTTAACTCAGAAGAGTAAACAGATTTGCTTTGCAGATTGGTGATTGCAAAAAAACACGTTGGGAACCAGACAGGCAGGTCGCTGGTCAAGTGACAAGGACAAACAAGAGAAGTGCTCAGTGCTGCGCCATTCATCAATAGTAAGATCAAATCAAAATAGATAAAAACAAACAACGATAAAAACCTTAGAGTGAAGAGCAGTCTTCGACGTAAAAAACGGGATAAGAACAGAGCTACGAAATGAAATGAGTAAATAGAATAAATAAGACCAAGTGTTACAAATGCAAGTTTGCTGACAGACATGCAATTTTCATCAAAGTTCAGTTCATCAATAATGGTCCTGAAGGTATTTATAAGCCTGAATTGGCTCCATTTTCAGACCTTTAATTAAAGTGGCTCCTTTCCCGTCTTGTCGTTTTCTGAAATGAATGACCATATCTAATGTTTTGTTTATGTTCAGTTGAAGGAAGGACTCCTCACATTCCTTGAAAAAGCTCTTTAAAACTCACTTTTATATTTCACTACACACACTGATAATCCTGTAATTTAGTTTCTCGTATTTTCTTGTCAAAGCACCAAAAGATTCTCAAGGAGGCAAAATGCTGGACATTAAATCTACTTCCTCCATCTACTTCCATACTGACCTTTATCCCTGCACACAAATGCGACAAGCACAATAACTAACCTCTTGTTAAAGAGTTTATTCACTTACTTCGTGAAGGCAGCGGTGGCGAAGCAGGTTACTCTTGTGTATGTCAGCTGTTGTGCTCTTTAATTTAATGAAGAGCGACATTGTGCCGTCAAATTTTTTTTGCGTTCGTCAAATTAAAAGACTATTCTCGATGTTAAACAGTCTGTGGTCGTAGTAATCGGGAGCCTCAAAACTGCAGCTCACATGCTCCCAGATTCCCGTGCAGCTGAATAAGCGAACTCTTTCTGAACAAGGCACATTCCAACTTACACATTTTTTTTTTTTAACCATTTCAGCAAGTTGCATCTTTTCAATAGATGTGTTGTATGACTGGAAACCAGGACGGTTGACGGCTGCATACTGGATCAACAAGTGAGCTCCAGTTGTAATGATGTCCTCTGCCACAGACGGCCGTCACAAGAGCTGAATGGGTGTTTTCTTTCATAAAAGTTGTACTATTGGGGCACAAAGTGGATAAACTAGTTCTACCCGTTTCGCAGGGACACAAAACAAAGACTTGACGTTATACTTCCTTTTTTTTTTTTTTTTTTTAAACTCCACTGAGGATACAAAGTTATCCTGAGAAGAAGAAGAAGAAAAAAAAAAAAACACTTCCCTGACCCCGTTGGCTTACCTGAGCTCTGTACCGATATTTCTAAAGGCGAAGTTGAGGGGGTTGGTGGAGGCTGCAGACGTCCCCCTGGCTGACTGGACGCCCACCATCCCCCCGCCATCCGTCTCCGTCTCCATCGCAAAGTCGCTGCGCACCTTCTCCATGCTGTCGCTCAACTTCTCCAAGACGATCGCGTCTGAAATACGACACACAGCCCATCGCACCGATCCCGTCAGAGCTGCTGTTGCGCAAGAACCTGCATGGATTATCTTTAAAGGACATCAAGTCACAGCCACGGCGAATGGATTCCAGAACGCACGGCAGCAAAAGTTACTCCGGCGTCTATTTTCAGCTTGGTTGGATTCATCAACTGCTTTCTCACCATCTGTTTGACCCTACATGGCATTTCTGAAACCAACGTGTTCAATAGTTTTCAGAGCATCTTCTCGACTCCCGAGTCTCTCCCGGATGGTCGAGCTCTTAGGTCTTTGAAGAATTGAAAACAATTTCAAATGTCTAATCTGACAAATACTACATTTTATTAATTAAAGGAAAATAGCATAAGATTTATGTTTCTATACAAATAAAGCAGCAAAAAATTGATTACAAAAAAAAAAAGACATCGAGGACAAACATAGTGTTGACAGTTATATTACTATGATTTGGAAAGTGTACTTAGAATGATAACTGGCAGACTGTTTACAATATACTAAAAAATAAAACTTACAACATACAGCCAGAAAGGAGTGAACTACAGTGTTGCCGCCATATACTATTCATTACTCTGATCTTTGAAGGTAAAGAGAGAAACGGGCATGAGAGGACAGAAGAAAAACTTCTGTGTGGACATTGTTTGAATTAATACTACTACACACTACCGAGCAAAAATACTTTTAATTACATCACACCTGAGCTGAAATCATTTCTGTAAAAATGACAATATGATGTATGAAATAAGGTTTTGGCTTTGATGTGGTTTGTACATAAAAACATCCCGTCACTACGGTGGAGGCGATTTCTTGTATTTCCCTCCCTTTCATCATTAATCTGAGTTTACCTCCCCTACACACACTTTCTGAGGGAACGTGGCAACATAATAACTTTGACTCTTGTACTTGGAATGCGAGTGTAAACATTAAACCGTCGCAGGCGTTTATTTCCAGCCGGTTCCTGGACACGATGACACGTGTGTTTTAGTGTAGTATAAGTGCATTTGCAAAAATGTGTATTAAACAGAAACGTTTAAAAAAATATACACGTTTAAATGATCTCAAACGGTGATGAAGTGAATATATTTTAGATATAAGATACACAAACTGAAATATTTTAAGCCCCATTTGTTTGTCACGAAAATCAAGAAGCCTGTATCTGAAAATGGTAAAATACTCTTCTTCTTTTTTTTTTTTAGCTCATGGGTTATGAGTGCTGATAAAACTTACAAAACAATTATATTCCTTTTTTTAAATGCACCTGTATATAAGCAGCATTGTTCTTCTATGCTGGCGTGGACCCAGAAGGACTCGAGTCACTGGGGCAATAGAAAGTTTGCAGGACATTAATGTCACGTTAACGTAATGTCGCCATAGAGCAAAGACAAAAAAAAAAAAAGAAGCGTGTGTGTAAATACTGACCGTTATCTTTGCCTACAAGGCCAGAGGGAGGGAAGGCCAGTGTTGGAGAGCTCCAGCTGTCTCTGTGACCGGTCCCCCGCGTGTTACTGTACTCCCAACGTTTCTGCTGCAACTGCTGCAGCCAGTAGTGCATCACCTGCTTGCTGGGCGCCTGCAAACATGCAACAAGGTTATTCTCCCGTCCAGAGGTCCCCCTTTATATCACATATTACAAGTTTCAAAGCAATCTATACGGCGGCCACCGACCGAGGGGTCAGAGTCCAAAAATAATAACTGTTGTTGGTTTAAAAACAAAATATGCCAGAGCTCTGTGGAGGGCGGGTTAGTATGAGGATCTGCTGGGCAAAATGAGCACAGGCGCTACTTTCAGTCTCGTTTTCAGCCTTCAGGCCACACAAGCTGTTCAGAATCAGTAAATTCCCACCATCTGCTGAGGAAGAGAGAGAAACCCAGGGCCACCTGTCTGTCTGCAGGGCCTGAACCCTGTCACCGTCACATGACGGCACAGAGAACCATCACATGAGATGCTGTGACCCATCATGTTTGTGTCAACCAGGGCCTTAAATAGTTCCTACACAATAAAAGCTGAGAGCTGGCAGTGTGTTTATGGACAGTCAGCCGGATAACTTGCTGATAGGGCTTTAATCACAAGCATGACACACAAAGAAAAATACTTTTTTTGTTGTTTTTTTTAAAGAAGTTTTTCTTTGTCAGCAGAAATATCTGCAATTTTTGTTTTTTCTTCCCAAATCTGGGAACAAATCAGTGCAGCAGTGAAGGGTGTGTCTGCCTGTGCAGTGACAAATGACAGCAGCTCCCACACACACACACACACACACAAACAAACAAACAAACGCATGGTGAAAAGTTTGTACCTTGAGGAGAAACTCCTTCTCGGCGGTGCGGATCTCGAACTGGCCCTCCTCGCCCTCCACGTCGTACACGAGGCTCGCGTCGCCGACCTCGATGTGGCCGAGCGGCAAGGCATCTTGAGGAGTCTTGAAGTAATACAAGTAACATTTCCTGGGATCGTACACGAACCACCTCGGCTTGTAACCCCTCAGAGGCCCCTTGCCGGACAGTTTGTTCAAGTAGCCGCACAGCCTGGAGGCCTGCTCCCTCGCGCCCTCCAGGTCGGCCACGTCCACGGACTTGGAGGTCGCGATCCGCGCGCCGCCGCTGCAGGGGCTTTGCTCGCCGCCATCCTCCCCTTCGTGCATCTTTCCTCGAACTTTCTTCTTCGCGCAGCGCAGCGGATGCCCACTCCTGTTTCCATCCGCATGACTGCCTGGCCTGCCTCCCCCGCGCGAGGCACGCTGGGAGCTGCAGTTCCTCTCAGTGGACGGTGGAGGAGACAGAGGGGCCCGGGGGCCGCTGGGGGGCGCTGTTTGACCACGTGGGCAACGCGACGTGTCACTGCAGCAGAAGGTAATCTATTACAAGTCAGAACATGTATGAAACAAACAAAATTAAACAAATAAATACAGTATGTGGGGAAAGGGTAAAAAAAAAAAAAAGTGTCCAGAATAATACTGAGTACAAGTCGTCACTTTGCTACTACTTATAATAAAAATAATAATAATAAAAATAAATATAATAATAATAATAATAATAATAATAATAATAATAATAATAATAATAATAATAATAATAATAGTAATAATAATAATAATAATAATAATAATAATAATAATAATAATAATAATAATAATAATAATAATGCATAGGCTTTCAGCCTAAGTGAGGAAGTCCACCCGGAGCACATGCAGGATAAACATGCAAACTCCACACAGAAAGGCCAGTGTTTGTCATGACTTGCTTGCTGTGAGGCGAGAGTGCTCGCCACTGCTCCACGATGCAGCTGTTATCACAATTCAACATTTATTCACAGTACCAAAGCATTAATTCTATTCATGGTATTATATTATACTCACATATCATATGCTTTTGATTTCCTCCAAAGCATGCATATAGTCTTATTTTCTTCTTTAACGAGTAAATGCTGGCAAACAACTGAACTATAGAAATCACTTGAGCAGAGGTGAATTTAACTCTTATCAATCATTTTAACAAAGCTGGTGTACTGTATGTTTCCACTTAATGCATTCAAGTATATTTGATGTCTTCTGCAGGGTAGTATTATTTTTAATGTCATCTAATGTCAAAAGGCATCAGATCTTGCACGACTCACATAAGTTTATATTCTTGAAGTTGAATTGGCCACAATAAACATCACCAATAATATTAGTCATCGACTCACGTGTTGAATGTCTTTTCATTTAAACGTGTTCAGATGTTGATTTTTATTGTATATGATTTGTGTATACCCCTGGCTATATAATGAATACATTTGGATAAACAGATGTTTTTTCACCCCACTATGATCAGTGCTTCTTATCCACAGTCTGACAAAACGAAGATCGTCAAACAAAAATCTAAAGTGTCCCCAAAGGGACAAAGGGCTTGCTCTGAAGTTGAGGGTGGATGTGCCCAACATTGATTAATGATTGTAAAACTGTACGTGCTATAACATGATGTACATAAGCTCCAGCTGTGTAAGCACGTAGCATATGACTGTGAAGAATCTCAAGATGAAATTGGATCATCGGAATAAGTACAGTGGAAAAACCAGCATGTCATTACAATCTCCAACGTAATTTTAGTGTCGATTTACCTTTGACCTTCTCTCGTTTAAACATTCTTGGTCTTTTGCTAGGATGTAGGTTTCGCTCCAAATACAAAGACTTTTTTGTAAGTCAAAGCAATGGAGTTATGTTGTAATGACATTTTACAAGTGTCAACTGACTCGTTAGTGTTCAAAGCACCATACGGCCTCAAAAAATGTTCTGGTCATTGGCTGATAAATACTAATTCTTTACATTTCTGTTCACCACAGACAAATTTGTAGAATAAATACACACACAATATGCTATTATTCACATGGCATAGCATTTGCCATTAAAGCTTCAGTGACTTTTTACAAACACAGATACAGTGACAAGATTTGACCTCAAACCCTAAATACTCCCACTGAGGAGCGCAAAATGACTCACAAAGAATATTTAAAAGAGTCAGCAAGCGCTACTAACTTTGTGTTGAAATTCTGCACCATGCGGTAGCAATACTTACTCATGCATGGAACATGGTACTGTTCTTAAAGGCCTTTATTGTCATTTATATAAACTTTGTCATCATTCAAGATCAAAACTTGCTTCAGGATGTTCTCAACTTAATTTAGACCAGCTCTTTTATAATGTTTTTCATTAAAAAACATAAAACATCATTGTTTGTGGCTGTTGGGATCAATATGTAATAAAACTCTTCTGGTGTGAGTTGAAAGTTTTCACTCATAATAGACTTTATATACAATCTGTAACTTCTGTACTCTGGATTTGCACTCAACTTTATCTATCATTTGGTTTGATCTCTATTGGTTGTAAAATCTGCGTTAAAGTAGGATAATTAACATTCATGTCGAGAGTGGCCTTGGCCAGCTCCCCGGAGGAAACCAGTTATGACCGTATGAAGCCTGAGATCATTGTTTAGTGTGGGTAGTACCGAAATAGATTCTTTTCCCATTCAGTATGATACAGACTTTTTACTGTTACTGTAGTCCCACACTGGGAATTCTAACTCACCTTCACACAACTGAAGTTAAAGAGGGGGATTTATACCAAATGACTCAGCAACGGAGATAATGACTTGGGCTGTTAGAGTTTAAAAACCTTGTCTATGCCCACTTAAAAACAAATAAACAAACATATTAAATCTTCCTGGTTATTTCCGCCCTCACATCCCGCCATAGCAACTGTAATCTGAAGCATTTCTGATGCAACCTGATCAGAAAACACACACACACAGAAAAAACCCAACCGCTGACGCAACTCTTCCACAAGCGTTACGGTTATGAAGATGCTCCATGGGGAGAAAAAAAACAACCCTCTCCACTCGTGTGCACAAAAACCACAGTGTCTTTGTACAGCTTGGTTTCCGTTTCTCTTCAGGAAGCTTTTGCGTTGTTCAGCAGACTTAACCTCTTGGTCTTTCATGCAAATGAGCTGCGTGAACTCTGTGCCACTGACGACTGCATCTGCTTTCCAAGCCAGTGGAAAAGTGTGTGCAATAGTAAATGTCATCAGTCTATATCTCCCATGCAGGGGTCTCTCAAAACACTTTCAGTGGGAGATCACAGCCTGTTCAGAGGTGAAGAGTGGCGTTTTAATGTTTGCTGAAATGACACCAGGTTCAAACTCCTCATTGGTGATCTCAAGGAAAGGTATGTACTCTCTCTTATACCTGAAAGAAACAACATCTACTTTGGAACACGTTTAAAAACCTCCTTTTCTATATTCCAGGAATTGAAAGGACCTGCTGCTGCTTGCATAGACCACTGAAACACAGACCTGAAACCATCCGCCAAGAGATCGGACCGAAGAATCATAAACAAGCAAAATCAGCCATCATTAGGACTTGCCTCAAGAGTTGCCTCACGGTAAGATCCGCTTCAAATAACGCTACAACTTCTATTACTAATTTATTAACCCAAGGCCTGCATGCAAATTTAATCTCATATAAGTGTGACATTACAACACAGTGCAGTGTGTACATTTGCATGTTTGGGAATATGAGGGAGGTTTGTGAATCATAATAATAAATTATTTATTCATCACTATAAAGTAAACACATCACATACACTATTTAAAACAATAAACAAACAGGTTTTCCCAACAGAACCAGCTTTTCACTGAAACTATGAGAGCATTGAGCTGCTTTTAGCTGTGGATGACGCCTCCTGGAAAATATGCAAATTAGACCGTTAACATACTGCCTCACAGCAAACATTGTAAGGCGAAGGCTGGTTTTTCCTTATTGGATGTCTGCGTGGATTTGATCAGGATCGAACAAGGATGGAGCAACGGGAGCCGAAAGCCGATGCCATTGCTGACGGGACTGAAAGGAGACTCGGGGAACTGACATCTAAGTGGTTTTTAGAGACCCAACTGCCACTGATGGTTACCGGCGGCCTCCTCCCTACTTGGTTCCTTGGTTTTATCACCAGAAAGTAAGTAATCAAAGAGAAAACAAATACAGACTTAACTTTATGTTGAAATACAACATAGTGAAACACATTGTAAAGGTTACTTCCTGTTAGTTTAGTTAGTTTTCCCTTTCCACCGTCGCTTATGTTTGCTATTTGTTGGGTTTCTCTCTGTAAAAAGCACCTAGAAATGATAGTGTTGTCTTTAGTGCTATTTAAATACAGTTGAATTAAATTGAATTGAATAATGACTACAAACATTTCAAAAATTCATCATTTTGTTTTCATACCTGCTGTGGTCATATTCTCATAACATACATAAACAAGATTGTTTACAACAAAACTAGACCTTTTATGATGTAATTTCAACATAATCCTGTTCCTTGATGAGAAGTGTTCATGTGTCGCACTGTCACTGTCTCTCTACTGCTGTTTCCTCCTCCCACACCAACAGCAACAAGGAACAACTATGTTAGACATCACTATTGTTAATGACAAGTTTAAGTTGACAATTAAAGTTACATTTTCAAATTATATAATTTACCTTGCAAACTTAAAAAAAAGAAAAAAAAAAAAAGAAATCTAATTGTTCCCGTGATGTCGTAACAAAAGGGTTTAAGATTAAACAATTGTAATAAAAAAAAAAACACACAAGATGTATGGATTTTAAGTGTTGTTCTGTATCTGTCAACAGGGATGCTGAAGAAATTCTCAGAGAAAAAGAGCTGGGCTGTTTCTTAATCCGTCTCAGTGATAAAGCCATCGGATACATACTCTCATATAAGTGAGTATTGGTTTGGTTTTAGAGCCGATTTTCTTTCTGTGTGTATTTAAATAACCGTATATAAGAGCACATGATGCTACATGTAAAAAAAAAACAAGAACCGCTTTGAAGCTCTTTGAAGTTTCAATTTCCACCCAAAAACAAACTTAATAGTGTTTGATGTGTCTAAATGCTCCTTTCTCAATTTTATTTTAAGCACTGCCATATGGTCTATTAGGGATGGTTTTGTTATATGAAAACATCTTATCCACTGTTTGTTAAAGTTTGTTAATGTAAACTGCAATAATCATATGTTTACAAAAAAGATCCCTTTAATAGTGTCAGACCTTTATATAAAATCAAATTATGCAAACCCATATATTTTTTCCAATTGCAGCCCATGTTTTTAAGAATAATTTTTTTAATGAATTAGACATTTTTTTCCAGAGACCTCTGGTTATACCGACAGCCCCAACAACAATTATCAATGTGTTTTATGCATGTAAACATGTTTTCATGTATGTGTTGCAGAGGCAGAGATCGGTGTCGCCACTTCGTAATAAACCAAAGCGAAAGTGGGCAGTTTGTTGTCTGCGGAGACACTGTGGGTCACAATACAGTGCCAGATCTGCTGGACCATTACAAGAAAAGTCCCATTGATCCTTTTGGAGAGTATCTGACATCTTCATGTTTTGAGGTGAGAGAAAACTGTGTTTTTCTTCATTTAAAAAAACAAACAAAAAACAAAACAAAACCGTCGATAGATTAAGCTCTTACTGGTCATTTGTTCTTGCAGTCGCTGAATGAGGAACTCTATGATACCATCCAGGTCAGCCCCAAACTGAGCCCTGTTGCTGCTGACCGCACTGTGAAGAACATGCAACAACAGCAACAGATAACCTTTAGCTCAGAGCAGGAACCTGCACGGCCACTGAAGAGCAACAGAACACATGAGGTAAACAGGATGTTGATACATCTCACTGAAAATGTTAATAATAAGTTGACTTTTATCTGACATTTTACAAAAATGTGTATGTTTTGTCCAGCTGGAGGTACCACCGTTGCCCCGGAGGAGCAGGAACATTGAACCTGGCCTCCCGGACCATGTTTTGTATGCTCAGCTCAAGAAGCAATCACCCAGACAGAAACACAGGGCTCACACCTCTCAGGACACTTTATCTGGAGCCGGGAGAGCCGAGCAGTGGAATGCCACGGCCGCGAAAGCGGGCAGATGTAGTCCAGTGTCGGAGCCTCACTCTTTCAATTCTGAACTTGACCTGCTGAATCAGAGAAGCAGGTCTCTGCTGCTCTTGGACAGCAGCTGCGACGGAGAACACTCACACAGGCTGAGCCTGCCTCCCGATACCCCACCAAAACTTTCCCCCAAGCCAGTCAGACAACTCACGAGCTGTGTCTCCCTGTTAGAGAGGACCGAACTGAGCAGCAGAGCGAGCAGCAGCCACAGCCTGAACCACATGGATGACAGCACAGTTTATCAGCTGGCTGGCAGACCCAGCAGCCCGCACAGTACATCCGTAGACACTAGATCACCAGTACCGGAGAACACTGATTCTGTGTATGCTGAGATCCTCTGTAAAGCGTCCACCGACTGCCTTCCTGCTGACTGTACGTATGAAATGATTCCCGACACCAAGGAGCTGGTGAATCCAAAACCAAACGGCCAACATCACAACCCCCTGGAGGAGGCCAAACGCAAACACAATCACCCATCCTGGGGACTGAAGGTTAGTTATTTGATGCCAAATGCTTTTATATCATTATAAAACTTCCCCTGTTTTGTTGCAGTTAATGTTTTTACTTACATTCATGCATTTGCCTCCCACAGAATGACAAATGGAAATGGCTCTTTCCAGAAGTGAAGAGGAAATAGTGAAGAGGCACTACTTGACACTATACTGTGATCATATATGCTTTTTTTATATACACGGATTTTATCTTTGTCTATCTGTGTTTTTATTTCTCTGTCAAATGTGGCATGTACATACAGTTGTTGATGTCGCGTTGTTTTATGTTCCTGCCCAGTTTTATGTGTCATTAAATTATCAACAATTATTTAAAAAAACAGGAATATTGTAAAATATTTATTGTCCAGGAGATAAATAAAAATCACTACGTCCCTACACAAAGGTTCTAATCCAGAGGAAAGAAAGTGCTGGTGGTGTGATGATGCTTTATTTTAAAATCGTACAAACTTCACAAAGTATATATATATATATATATATATCATACATTTACCTCCCATATATATATATATATATATATATTCCAATTGTATAAGTATCAAATTATTAGTGAATATGTCTTCATTTAAAATATTCTATTTGTTACTTTACTTCAAAAACTGTTTCATGTTTCATTTCAAAGTTAAACAAATTAGCAACACCCACAATAATTCTTTCTCTTGTTACAGTTATTTAAATCTTCCACTCTCGTGAGAGCTGAAATTACCATCTTACTTCAGATCACGTCGGAGCAGAAGTGAAACCAGTGTGTTTCATACACAGTTCGCCCCCTTCTGCCTCAGAAACGCTTGCCGACAGTAATGGCTGCTTTACAGCCGCAGTATCGTGTTGCACCAGAAGCTTCTCTGCAGGAATCATAATTAACAGATGTTCCCAGTGAGACCAGTAATTAATGAAGCCACACAATCGGCACTCTGTTGCCCCGAATATTTGATACTGCCCTCATAAAGGAAACTTGAGATAGAATAGGGAGGAATTAATGAACTGCTCTGATGACTGCACACTGCTTAAAGGACTGAAGACACAAATCCTGCCTCTCCTCCTCTCCCAGGTGAAATGAAGTGCTCAATTTTGTATTTATATTTTTGCTTCTCACGTTAAGGACTATCTGTGGTATAAGAGCAGTCCTCAACACAGCCGTATTTTGAATTTACAGTTTTGGTTGGCCCACTCATTCGGTATATGTGCTGTAGATTAAGGGTGGGATTTTATACATAAAAAAACTAGGACTGCTCAGGAGGGCTGGGCTGAGACATTATCTAACCTCTGTCATGCTCAATATTAATATTGTACATGGATTTTTGAAAACTAAGCACATGGTTTCATCCTTGACTTGAGTACAAATGTACTGTTTAGCTACACCTTGATAAAACCTCTATACCAATGAGTTTCACAACAACAGTTAAGGACAAATTGTGTAAATTAAAAACAAACAAAGCTTCCACCTTCATGCATGTACACTCGTTAACGCTATATGAAAATTTTTTTTTTTAATTGTAGTGTCTAGTCTGTGGACCACACGCTGCTGTCCTCTGGTCTGGTTAAGTTCAGTGGTCTCCAACCTTTCGGGCCCTTATCTCAACCCCACAAGATGAAATTCTACTGAAACAGTAAAATATTAACCTGGAGATAATACAAAAAAAATATGTAATTGAAAGAAAATCCCATTAATTAGTCAATGAACATCATTCTTGAATCTGGTTTTTCTAGGTTGTGTTCAAGCTTGGTAAAAATAAAAAAAATAAAAAATTGAATAATGTAGATTATTTTCATATATAAAGTACCTGCATCTCTTTAACAAAGGGAAACATGTGTTGCTAGAATGGCTGCATGGAGCTTGGGTCCTCATTTCTACACCATAACTGTTTGGTATTTGTCCGACTCAGCACCACTTAACTAGGTCATATCCAATTTGAAAGTGCTGCACTGCAACAAAAGCAATAAGACAAGGTCAGCACGTCAAGCTACCCAGCAGGAAATAGAACAGTTTTGGTTTCAACCGGAGCTAATCAACCGAGACGACATGCCAGGCTCCATTCTTATGTACAGTAACCTGATGTAAATCTGTACCTACAGGGCAGCAACAAAGACCCGTTAATCATCGACCGACATGCCTAAGACCGTTTCCCTCCAGCTTTCAGTTGAGATTAACTGTGTGTGCACGGATGTAATCACACTCCTGAATGCTGAGGCAGCTCACTCCTAATGATCACATCCTCCTGAACAAGTTATTGCAGCTCATATGATGGGCTATGCAGAGGCACAGTCATTTCCTGATCTTTACTGTGCACACACTGTACCATCATCATGGCTGCGTGGGTTAAAGTCGACTGGTTGTATGAAGAACCCATTAAATCTGCAAATCGCTTGAACTGACTCCTTCGTGATTAACAAACTGCTGGAAGGTTTGTTTTGTTTTGTTTTTTTCTTCCCAGACAACAATGAACCTCACAAACACAGTCATAAGTAATGCAATCGGGACACAGAAATAAAAGCATTTATTTGAAGAAAGACAAATATTGGAATTCACATGAATACTATAAAATATAGAAACGTGGCTGTATAACTAACATCGCATTGTAATGGCTGAGGCAGAGGATGAAAGCTAGCAAAATGAGTTGAGATGACAAAGCCCTTGATCTAACTGGTGAACAGTAAGATATGATTGTCATCAACTTCCAGCTCCATAATGAAGAAGTCGTCACCAAAACACTGCATGTACAAATACTGCAAAGCATATTTGTATGCCCTTGATGCCAGTGCTGTACTTTCCCTCATTTCAGACTTTGCCCACAGTCTTATAAATACTGAATATCTCGTGGAGGAAGACTTCACTGGGATCTCATGTGCAATATAGGTAGATAAGCTTTTTTTTATGCATTCTTAAATGTGCTCAGTAGGCAATTACCCAAAGTGGTTCAACCAACCTGTGTCATTAATCATTTTTCACCCTTAAAACGTGGAAAGAATAGCCATTTTTACAACCCAGGTCAAGCCCTTTCGTAGGTAGTGAAAGAAAAAAAGAGTTTAATCCTCATTAATAAAATCCAGGGTGCTGGACTTCAGAGATGTAAGGACAGCTGAAGCAGAGGCCAGAGAGGATTGATGGGTGACTTGAAGACGCGAGTGGGAGTCAGGAACCGTGCTGTGGCCGCGACATGAGTCACACCGAGTCCTTGGTATCAGCACAACGTCAACATGAGAAGCCGTGCACTCAGCCCTCTCAGATCCGTATGTGGAACGTACTGAAACAATCAAAGAAAGAATTATGAGGAGGCAGCAGTGACACGCAAGAAGTCTTATTGTGTGTATTAGACACACGCAACAGCCACAGCAGAAAACCTGGGATAAACTGAATGCCTTGTTCGAATATAATTATTTTCTATTTGAGGAGAAGTCCTACAAAAAACTATAGGTATGGGTGATGAGAGGGTGAACATGAGGCACTAGTGCAAACTGAGCTGCAAAAAGAAAAAGCGTCTCACCAGAACTAGAAGAGTAACATGTTTTATTGCCTATGTATCCATCATCTGTTATATATGTGATTATAAGACCTTATGTGTGTGGGGCACAATGTGGCTCAAACTCTAGGATCAAAGTTCATCCTCCCAGTTTGCCAATTCCTACTTTAATAAATGAGCAGCTTTTCTCCTGAAACACAGGAGAAAAAATAAAAGTAATTTGAACACTAATTCTATCTACAATGTGCTACACAAAACCCCAAAATACATGGAAACTGAAATGATTTGCAATTGATTTGCAATTGATTGGGGGAAAAAAATCATATAAACATACTAGTTGTCTCAATTATTTGCTTAAATACCTTAAAAAATCTGGAGCCCTTGATATCATATTTTCAAAATCAGCAAAGGAGAGTTTATTGTCTCCATCCAAATCCGCCTCCTCGGTGGCTTTCTCACACACCAACTGAACCTCTTCGGGAGTCAACTCCTCCTTTGTCAGCTTGTTGAGAGTCTTTTCAAGATCCTCTTTGCACAGGAAATTATCCACATTGAAATCTGTGGGTAAGAAAGATCGAAGGAAATTACGAGCTTCATATTATAAAGTCCATAGAATCCAGAAAAAGCTGAGACAGTGAAGTAAGATAGAAATGTGTTATTACCGTAGATTTTAAAGGCATAAATGGCCTTGACTTCTCTGGGAGCCATTTCACTGAGGACTGAAAACATGTCGACAAACTCATTGAAGCTGAGATTTCCCTGCCCGTCCTCCGAGAAGGACTCGACAATCCTGCTGCGAAACGGATTTTCCTGTAAATGAAATAGGGTGATGTTTTAATATCAAATTGCATTTTATTGATGTCATACATTTATGTAAATACCCCTCAAAGAGAAGGACATACATATTTTGGCAAACGGGTTCCTTCTGTGCTTAAAATAATTCTGCCAAAATTGTTTGTGGGAACATTAACAACAAGACCTAACTAACAGGAATTGTGCAAACTACATGAATGAATAGAAGTACATGGGCAATACTCATTCAAGTCAAATTACTTTTTTCCATTAAATGGACAAAGTAATAAAATAATTTTGAGTAATTACTATTGACAATTGGTTCAAATGTGTTTAAAGGATCTTTCTTGTGAAACGAGTATTTTATTAATTTCTGGAATTTGACCTGCAGACTTTGGGGACGGCTGCTGCGTACGGCCACATGTTTGCTGGTGTAAGAAATATTTCCAAGAAATGAACACTGAAATGTAATTCAGATGTTATCTTGTTGAGAATTGGTCATATATGTGTGATTATGGTTGATGTAATACATGAACAGATTTTTATGACAAATAGATTGAAGACTTAAAAAAAAGTCTTTAAAAATATTGTTTTAATGAAGGATTGGCCTCTGAATGTATTACATATGGGAGAGAAATCATTAGGTGTGTTGTGCTTATCACACAGTTCAGATGAATAAAGTTGACTGTGTTTTTGCTGGGATGGTAAAGTCCTTATTTTCTTCTCCACTGATTAAGCATAAATTGCTACCTGTGTTTAATACCCCAGATAAATTAGCAGGTTTGACACAAAAGGTGATAAATTCACACTTAAGTGGACGCCATCACAGGAGATTTGGATTTTCGGTAGTTTTGCGTCTGTGACAAGTGTTGCTGCGATGGGCTCTGTTTGACGTCAGTACGAGAGGAGCAAAAAGACAAAATAATAAATGCAATCAATGTTATTCGTTACTGTAGTATCCTTAGGCATCTCGTTGGAGCCTGAATCACCGCGCCTGACGACACAGCTCATTAGTCTGGGGTGAGAGGATGATGTATTGAGAGTTATAAAGATGTGGAGCCTCCTTGTTGACTGTGTATTGTCTGGGCCTCATATTTTCAGCCACGGGTGGCCTCCATCTTCCCTGTTGTCCTCTTAACAACTTGGCAACCATGTGACAGTTTTACAGGAAAGGGCCAATTATGCTGAGAGGAAGGACACATTACGACTTGAAGCCTTTGTGGATAAGGAGCCCATATTAAAACATGTGCCCCTGTGCGATGAAGGGGAATGTGGCTGGGACGTTACGCAACATGACATCAAAAAAATAAATAAATAATTTTTAGAATCCGGACGTCCATTCAAAATGTCAGACGCTCGAAAATAGGAAGGGGTGAATATGTGAGGACGGGAAGGCAAGGAGCATTTCACGGCACATTAACTTTCATGCGCTCACAAAGTGCAGTGTCATACAATCACATCAGTGATGATGGTTAAAAATCAATTCTGTCCCCGCGGAAGAGAGAGAGAGCATCGATTAGGATGAGCAGTGAGTGCCACATTTGTGTCTGTGGAGCAAAAAAAAAAAAAGAGAGAGAGAGAACAGAAAACACAATGTGGTACAAACTGCTGCTGAGAAACAAAGAGCAAGCAAACGATGCAGATTCATTCACAAAGCAGGAACCATATTAAAGACAGTTTTGGCGGGGGGTTTTTTTTACCTTCAATTCTGGCATGTTGACTATCAAGGCTAACGGCAATTTACAGTCAGGTTCGTTGGTGTAGTCCATCGGTACCAGATGTGGAGCCAACTCATGATATCTGCCATGCAACCTGGATGAGAAGTAAACAAAACACTATTTCACTGCTTCTGATTTACTGCCATTCAGTAAAAGAAATGTGTGCTCCCCAGCATTTAGCTGTAAACACCTTCATATGTGTAGCACTGAGAACACGTCCAGCCTCCTAGAAAGCTTTCACTGGGGAAATAAAGAAATATATTTACCCTACAGCGATAATGTAAGAGACTAGGCTGAATAAATCTGAATATGTTAAAATGCCAGAATACAGCCATCAGATTATTCCTCTTTTTAACGTTCCTGTCACCCATCATTCTCTTTCATAGCAGGTTAACCTTAAACCCGTGATTTGAAGTTGTTCATTACACAGAATAACGTCTACGAACTGTAAGGGGCCTGTGTGTAAGATTAAACACACAGTGTCTGGGACGTGGGTGCTTATCTCCAGCCTTCATTTCATCCTGTCCTTTGAGTAATCCTGTCACGTTGTACCATCATTTGCCATTTATCAGCAGGGACGCTGCTCTTTGAGGACAAACTCAACTACAATTAAATTAGATAAGCCTGTCAAAATGATGGAGTTTCATTGGTACGGCGCTGGGGATGAACAAGTAAACCTGCAGTTTTAATGTGCAATGACCCTTTGTGCCCTACAGCGCCTGTGATTCCTGAGCAACTCATGAGGACAACTTTAATTGCCAACTTGATTATGTTCAGTCAGCAAATTCAATTTTAGCTTCTTCTTCTTCTTTTTTTTTTTCCAAAGCACTACAAATTGGATTCACTTCAGAAACGTTATGATGGTGCGTCAATACCTGTTTAGAGGGAAGGGTTTAAATCAGTTGTTGCATGACAATCAAAGATTAACCCTTTCTCAGATGTTACATAACTGTACCATAACACCCGCAGCTGTGGATGAGAAGAAGAATGTTTTATGTGGGTCGTAAAGCGAAGAACCCTATTACGCCCTCTGCCGATTGTCAATTTTGTTTCCGATCCACTGCTATAGCCTTGGAATCAAAGTCAATTCAATATCACTGGGCAGGAACAAGTGCATGCACAGTGTATGTTATCAAGGCAAAAGGAGTGGAAGAAGATACATTTTCACTAGAAAGAAACGATGGACAATGGAACAACGTGACGTCAAGAACTGCCGGCCTGGAGGGTTCAGGATGGAAACAATAATGGGAAGGTCAGTGGTTTGAACCAGCAGGTTATTTCAATGGGGGATAGAAAAGCCACTGCTTGTCTCCACTGTGGTCACCACGACTGGGCTCCTGACGAAAGCCACAAGGCACCGGAGCAATGGAGCTGCCACTGCACTGTACACAGGATGGGTTCAAAGCAGAGGGGAGAATCTCACTGTGCACGTGTGACAGAGAAGGAATCTTCTTCTTCTGTAGTGAGACTGGGGTAATAATGTGGAACCTGTTCAATCATGCACACTCGACTTTCACAACAACTGTTGAAAGTGGTATTTTTTTTTAACCCATTGATTTGCATAGTCAATAACAGGTTCTTGATTTAGTATATTTTGCAGATAAACCATGAAGTATATAATAAATACACTATGGTATATTAAAATGCAGATCAAAATGCATATTCCAATAGTTTCAAGATGAATTCAGACTGTAGGATTCACAATAGTTGACAGAGTTGATATGGTGTCAGTTGTACTTAAATATATGACGAAAACAAACTTGAGCAAATAGGTTTTAATACATATAAGCATCCAAAAAACTACTAGTTAATTACAATAATGTGAGAATGTATAATTTGTTACTTCCATCCGTGTCAGAATTCGATAGAAATCTGCTGGTTATGCTTAAAAAAGGGGGATTAAATTAGATATTTAACTTGTCCTCTCTCTCTCTCCCTCTCCTTTTTGAATATTTATTTATGTGCACGTGCATATATATGCATAAGACATGTAAACAAAAGAAACTGCATAGATTAAATACCAGGGCAAATATATTCACGCAATGTATTTATCATTTGTTTCTTGGTTGTATCTTTCGAATCCATTAATGTACAACTACAATTTCAAAATGTTTCCTGATCATATTTTTTGTTAGTATTGTGTGGCCTACATATTCAAAACCAACCAGGCAATCAGAGATTCACATACATTCAGAAGACATTTAAACAGCTATTTATTTTCCAACGCGAGAACAAAAGATGCAGACATGTGAGCATCACCTTTGGTTTTTCCATGTATGCTTCTCATAAAAGTCATGAAACCTCGTTTCATCACGAGGCCGACAGATAGACTTTAACCTTGTTAAGCTGCTTCTATTGCGACAAATTGAAATGTCAAAATGTCAGCATGGCTTTTAAATGCTTAAGTAACATGCTGAGATAACCACCCACAAACATAAAGCAGCAACCCCCACCATGATAAAAGCACTTCCTGTGTCATTTGTAAATGTCATTATGTGCATCTCTATTGCTGCATCCTCATTGTATTTGTTGGAATAACCAAATGACTGAGTTATAAAACAAAATAGTTTACGACTTCAGTCTGTATAAAAACTTTTTGCAGCTGACAAACTAAAGGGCAACATTGAAATGTTCTTTTTTTTTCTTTATTCTTTTAATAAACAGCATTTTGTCATGCTGATTTGACACAATCAAGTCTGTGTGGGTTTATGCAAAGAGAATTATCTAAACCAGACAAACAATAGCACGCACAGGGGAACACTACTAAGTTCTTCCTTAGAAGGTGTGTTTAAGTGTGCTGAGAAGAAATTATGCTTTGTTAAAGGTGAAAAGTGGACAAACAAGAAAACTGACTTCTCTCCATCACTTCCCAACTTGCATTTCGTGGTACAAATAAGCACAGGGAGATCAGTCACTCTGTGTGTGTGTGTGTGTGTGTGTGTGTGTGTGTGTGTGTGTGTGTGTGTGTGTGTGTGTGTGTGTGTGTGTGTTGTGTGTGTGTGTGTGTGTGTGTGTGTGTGTGTGTGTGTGTGTGTGTGTGTGTGTGTGTGTGTGTGTGTGTGTGTGACACAGCTCGGGCTGCAGAGATGTTTTAAGAGATTTAAAGCCCTTTTGCAGCTTTTCCCTCCCACAGATACAAACTTTTGCACAATGTCTGCCTTCTAACAATAATTTGTTTCTGTTGAGCACAGTAGGATACATTCAATTAGGTGCCAAAGAGGTTTAAAGTTGACTTAAAGATTGATTAAAATCCAACAATAAAGTCAAACTGAATGACTTCAGATCCTGTTGTAAAGTGTTCCAGTTGAAAGTAGTACAGGTAGAAAATGTATTTGCTCCCAGCTACAGGAGGAACGCCGTAGGTAATACATTTCTGGGAGAGCAGAATGAAATTATTTCGTCCCACATGATTGAATCTAATTCTAAATTCACTGTTGTATGCAATCGGAAGCAGACATTGTGGGGAACGTGTTCTCCAACACCGACATGTGCCAGTCCACTGGAGTCAAAGCAATGATATGTGATTTATGAAAAACAACTTAGCATCACGTTAAAATCAAGTTGAATTCTGGTAGAAATCCAAATGTGGTTGCATGGTTGATAAGTATGAGACAGTCTATTGCGCAATAGTTAGGAAAGGGTGTGGTCAAAAGAGTTTTTTTTTTTTTAATTCCCTTAATAATGCAAGATGGGTCAGTGAATCCACATAAAGAGTAAGCACATCAAATCCACTGCTGCAAAGGAAAATACACCACAAAATAAAAGACAGTGCATTTGGCCAAGGCTAATAAGTGGTTTACAAGTGAGCTTCGTTTAACATTCAAAGTAATAAAAATTGACAAAAACTCTTACCGCAGAATTTCCTTCCGGGTGAAAAATGTACAATCCTGCATTGAGAGAAAAACAACAGCAAGATGGTTAGTTACTATGAATTCCATCAAAAGTACACTTTGAAGTGCAACTCCCGGGTAAAATACACTCTTGGTGACTCGTGAGTCATTGTCCCATTCCATTTCTTCTGAAGTCATGTGAAACAACTATTACGGAAAAAGCTGAGAGAGGTGTCCGGTTTCTCTCGAAACGATCATGTGTGTGAGTACACAGAGGAAACACGATCGGCCGTTGTCTGACATGCATGTGCTGGCACACTCATTATCCAACAGTTCCAGTGGAGGCACCTCACTTTACAGTCATCCTTTGTGTGCATTCTGTCTGTGCTGTGCTGCTGGGTGTAAGAAACGAGGTGCAGCCGGCGAAGCTCTGGAGACTGTGGGAGTCACCAACAAATACATTTACTGCTACATTTTCTCAGGGCTGACTGAATGTTTATGTCGTCTCCCTCGCCTGTGAGTATATACAATGCTCGATAAGCACTATAAGCTAATGCTTTCCATCGTTGTCGGTACGATGAGCACAGCAACACATAAATACGGTGCTATTGCAGTATTTGTACAGATGTGCTTTAAATTCCTTTCTGAACAAACCATCCAAGTGTTGAGCCCATATTTGCTGCTCGGCGCCGTGTAAAATTTGAACTCAAAAGCATAAAGTCTATGAAAACAACAATGTGAGGCCAAACGGAAAGCAGCAGTATTCTCAGGGTATTGGTGGGGGTAACCAGAGAGGCTCTTGAGAACCAAACTGTGCCCCGAGAGTAGAGTTTCACAGCATATCACGCTGGCTCAGCATCAATTATTAAGCCCACACCGAATCACAAGATAAACCTGTGCACATGAAGATGCGTTTCTTCGTGAGGGCACCTGGATTGTCACTACGGGGAACAAAAGGTCAGATCTTATTGGATGATAACTCCACGTATAGGAGATCCTACAGTTGGAAGTGAAATCAAACCCTTTGGCTATTCGCACCTATCAAGACTATGTTAATATTTAAAGAGTTGAGTCATAAGTGATGAAACTTTGGTAGGAAATTTATTGTTTTATTCCATTATTGTGTGTATTTGACATCCGTTATGGCAGTAGCAGTAGAAATTAAGTAAAAGCTCATTGAATTCTGTAAATATTAACACTACACCATAAAACACAACGTAAAATGTCTCGAGTTAATGCAACACAAGGCCTGAAGATCTGAATGAATGAGAGCAAACGATTGTAGATCTCTCCTTGGAGTTTAGAGATCCACATGGATGCATAAAGAAGTTACCTCGTAAAGTTACCAGCTGTAAATCCCATTTTCCAGTTCATACAGTGCATACAAATGACAACAAGATGAAATCAAAATATTAATGACATAACATTTTCACCAGGCACATAAACCAATAGAGAGATGAATTAATGCTTGTAAAGTCAATATTTTGCAAAAGACTTTGTTTTTGTGCAGACATACTGTTGGTTTTGACATTCTGGTTGTTTTCACTTGAGCTGTGATCAAGTTCGAAGATTGATAACATTAAATTATATTTTCTAAAGTGAATGCACAAATGTCACTGTATTGACAGATCTTACATTAGCTTCTGCAAGTTCTCAGGAAAACAAAAAAAAATCCCCCAATTTTACAGTGGGAAGTTCCCAGTCCGGGTGTTCAGATGGATCTACTTTTCCCAAGCTCATAGTTACTCATAATAGCAGGATGAATCAAAAATAAAGCATCAGTAGATCAGATGGGGATATAAATTTGACTAATAGTTTCAAAAATCGCCCACATCTGCCGCTGACAGTGTAGAGACAACAAGAGTGCGTTTGAGAACGCCGGAAGCGCGCAGCCTCACCTGGTAGGCGTCCAGCTGCTCGTCGGTAAAGATCGTCTGTTTATTACCCATCTTAACCAAGCTCTCGGCTGCTTCGACACATTCACAGCACTGGACGTCCGGAGCCTTTTCTCAATGGGAGGCATTTAGTCCAAGTCCCCGCACAGGATGACTCGATGTTGCCCGCAAATTGTTCAAAAAGGGTCACTGCTGTCCTTCCAGCGCATTTCCGCCATGACCGTCAGACGTGGCTGGATACCGCATGCCTTCAAAGCGGGAGGATGGAGACTGCGGGAGCTGCGTGCCGCCGTCCGGGAGCCGGTGTGGGTGTGTGTGTGTGTGTGAGTGGGTGGGCGTGGTGTCTGTGTGTGTCAGGAGGTTATGGTCTGCACCGCAGACTGCGGATTCTGAGCAGCGCAAAGTGATCGGCTTCTCCCCGACCATCCGCCAATGAGAGCTCTGCTAGATAAATAAATAACAGCAACCACAACCTGCTGGTAAAGATGACGGAGCTAACACTAAAGCAGAGACAGTAAATACTATTTATATTGTTCTGCTCTGCTATATATATATATATATATATATATATATATATATATATATATATATATATATATATATATATATATATATATATATTCACCTTTTGTGCATCATGGTTTAATGTCCATTTCTTGTGTGTCTTGCCCCAAACAAACCTCTTCTGCTTGTTACTTTTCCTTAGTTGTAGTTTGGTCATAAACGCCTTATTCACGTGGTCTCATCTGAGCAAGTGATGTAGAGATTTATCTCGGCTCTAATGGTTAGTGGTTAAAATGTTGGTTGGCATGGTCACCATATCAGGTTAAGGTGTTGGTTGTGACGATTAACCGTATAAAACATCATACGGTAGTCATGACAACCAACATCTTAACCTGATACGGTTGGGATGGATGATAGATGAATAGATAGAGGAGAAATGCATGGTATCCAGCAGCTCACAATATAGTAAGAAGAATTGACAATTAAATACACTAAAATGTATTGGATATAATGAAAAGGGTTGAAATTATATCGTTTGTCTAATAAATGTAAAACTTGAAAATGTTGACCTTGGCTTTTTTTTTCTATTTTGAACCTGAAAAATAGGAGATATACAAAAGCATTTAGCTTTTTCAGATACATATCTGCGGGTTGTAGGTTAAAAAATGAATACACTTCATTTGTACGTACAATTTCCACTCGTTTTCACAATGTCTTACAACATCGTGTCACCGAAATCCAACTTTTGAGTCTTGTGACAAGAAGCAAACTTTGAATTGACCCAGACGACCTGTTGCACGGTCGCGTCGTCATCATCGTGCGTGGAGGAGAAGACGTCTCTGCGGGCTCTATGGGACCCGTGTCCGGGAGTTACGCCTCCCCCTCCCTCCGACACGCGCGCGCTCAGACGCCGCGGTCCATCTCCTCCACCTGCCAGCACTCAGCGCGAGTGTCCTGGACTGCTCTCCCCAGGACAGATGACAATTTCACACCTCCCCCAAATCACCAGAGCACTGCCTCCCACCCGCGTCCCTTCACTTCGCCCCCGCGTCTCGTGTCGGTTCCGCAGCGTGAAGCAGCGCGCGGCTGTTGTCGTTCGGGATGGACTCGAAGCGCGAGAAGGATCAAGGTAAGTTTGGACGGCGGATAGCTTGTTGCTACGCTACGGCTAGCCGCTAGCTGCCGATGCTGTGGCTCGCTGAGCACCAAGCTGGGGGTGGAGAGCCTCCCAGATGTTTATGTAATAGTTGTGTCATCACAGGGGGGAGCAATTCTGATTTAATTAAATAACCCACCCACTGTCATCCGCGCTGAATCATCCCCCCCCCCCCCCCCCCCTGCCCCAGTGAATTCACCCAGCTAGCGAGCGACCGATGCTAACAACAGTTTACGTTTCGCTCCTCCGAGGCGAAACTAAACACTTTGCACTCGTGCAGGTGCCACGCAAAGACATGCACCCTGCGTCTCCACTCATCCATCCACCGTCTGCGAAAAACAATGTACCTGCGCTCTGAAGCTGACATAACAGCGTGTAAATTGGGCTGGAGAACAGACTCCACAGCCTCATTATTTTTGCAGATTGTGGTTGTTCTTCCTCTCTTGGGGGGGGGGGGGGGGATTTGAACAGGCTCGCAGAGGAGAATCCATGTGTGGCGCTGACATTGCCTCAGGACACCAAACCAAATATAACTCTTCAGTCCCTATTCATGCATGCAACTGGCGTTATAATACCTTTCTGTGTGTGTGAGTGTGTGTGTGTCTGAACTGGCAGAGCAGAAGCTGCACTGCAATTCATGGGATGCATGATTTGTTGTTCCCTCTTCAGAGATGATTACACGGGCTGTTTGCTTGTTCCTGCGCGAAATGAAGTGACATCCAGCCTTTTCGCTCCCGGCCATGCTGACTCAGAAATATGCAGTGGAGGTTGTAAACGTGCTGTGTGTTAACGCTGCAGTCTGCCATCCTTTCAGATGCTGACTGCGAGAAGATAACATCTGTTCTGCTCAAGTCACGTACAGGGGAGTTTGATCTGGAGTCCATACTGTTTCTCAAATTAAGAGGTCTTGGTAAGATAACAAAAATATATCTGTGTGTGTTTTTCGGTAAAAAAAAAAAAAAAAGAAAGAAAAGGCTTTACTGTTTACAGTTTCAATTTGTTTTTGATCTTGTAGGTATACGTGACCTTGGATGTATTGGGGAATGTGTAAATTTAGAGAGACTGGACCTCTCTGGAAATAATATCACAAATTTGGCTCCTCTGTCATCCCTGTGGCTCCTTTCTGTTCTCAATCTGTCTGCCAACAGGATCTCTAATATAGGTACGTTTCCTTTTTATAGCATGAGCGTCTTTGGTCGTTATTAACAAGTGCATTTCTGTTGTGAGTGGACAAGTTGTTACTCCGTATTTGTTATTGTCTTTGTGTTTTGCAGAGCCTCTGCGCAGCTGTGACAATTTACAGACCCTAAATGTGGCTGGAAATATCATATCCTGGTACGATTGATCAATTGTGTCCCGAGAACCATGGTTTTCCAAAGTGTGGGGGGCACCAGAAAGCTTGGTGGGAGTTATGTAATCTTGATAATGAGAAATAAGATGAGGGTAAACAATGATCTTTTTTTTTTAAAGATTAAAACACACCATTTTTGCAAGGAGAATAGATATTTTTTTGTTTTTCTTATTGAGCTTTTGGGCACTATAATTGCAGACTGCATTCACGATAACCACTGACTTTTAGGACCAAGAATGTGAATATATCTATAATTACCATGTGAATAAAAGTATTATTATTTTTGTTTTACAAATAGTCCTATTTTTAAGAGAATGCCTTTTTTCCCAACAGCATTGAAAACCTACGCTGCCTTGCTTTGTTGAGAAAGCTAGAAAACATACGGTTTAAAGACAACACGTACAATTACTCCAACCCAGGTACCGTTTTATGATTTTATCTCCAACCTTTCAGATTTATTAAAAAGTATTTATATACATGTTGGCAAACTTAAAATCTCTGTATCAGTCTGCAGGAACGCTTCATACAGAACTGTACTTCACGAAATGTTTCCCAACATCAAGGTGCTGGACGGTAAGATTGTTCTTCTCCTATTTATTCTGTGACCTTCTTAATGATATATTAGTTATTCATATATTATAATGTAATTACATATTCGTCCTGCTCACTTGAGATCAAATTGTGCAGTGTGTGGTCCCTGAAGTACACTTAGTTTGACATTTAATAATAATAAAAAGAATATAAAACAATTAAGTGTTTCTTACTTCGAATGTGTTTAAATTGAAGGTGAGAGAGTTGTTGGACGTGGGAGTGACTTGTACCAGTTATGCAAAGACATTGACGACACTATCAAAGGTATCCATTTTTTTATACATATATATATATATAAAACCTGTTTGTGTTCAATAGCTGGTCACACAACATCCTTCATATTGTTTTTATTCGAAATAACAAATACACACTTCCACAGCATTGCCTACATTTTCAATTATTTCTTTACTAATGAAAACAATCTAACTATAAAATGTGTTGTTTTTCTACAATTTTTCATTTTAATGCACAATTAGCTGGTGTATATAAGAATGGACAACTTGTGGAGCATCATGACTGCAAACCATGGGTGGAGGACAATTACTGGGACATAAAAAGGTCAAACAATGCCATTGTGGAAGAAGCCTACAAACAATTCAATGGTAAGAAGTTCCCTGAAAGATTGTAGTTCTATGTAATGTAACTTGTCATTTGCTGGGGGGATTATTTTTTTCGGTGACGTTCCTGTTGTTTCTTCGTGCAGATGTCCTTCATGAGTGTCGCCTCCTCAACAACAGAGCCACTCATGTGATTTCACAAACGGAGAGATCCATGAGCCTGAAGAAGCAGCCAAAGCAATACGCCATCTGAGCGCGGCTATTTTCCACCTTCGTGTGCAATATTTAGCAACTTTTATTTTTGTTGTATCATATACCGTCCATGACTAATGTACTGTAGGCTTTTGAAAGGACCACATTCTATCCAAATGCTTGATAACTGTCATTGCCAGACATGTGCTGTGTGTTGCAGGGTGTGGTATTTGTTGAAACTAGACGCATCCTATGCTTTCAGCCCTGGCTTAAAGAAAACCTTTACCTTTTACTGACGGCCCTCAAGTTTGGTTCGACAATATCTTTACTTGCACAGTGTGCATCTTTGTACCATGTAGCTTGCATTTTTGCTCAGAGCTATGCTGCTTAAGAGTTTCTAATCATGTTCAGTGATTAAGAGCTTTTTCTCCATTTTGCATCCTTGGATAGTTTGGGGAGTTCTTGTGAAACGCGCTGTGTGCTTTCTTGATATGTTGACTTTTTAGCAAAAAGCGATTGAATGATTAAATCAGCTGTTTCTACTTGTTTTATACCATAGAGTTTATTATGTGCGAATTCAACTTAAATAAAATGCTTACTCGGCTTCAAAAGTGTAGTTTTATCTTTTCACATATTTATAAATTGACTGGAGGAAATTTGGTGACTACACACATGTACACACACACATGAAAAATAAACATGTCTTTCTTTTACAAAAGAAAAGTGGAAAAACATGCAAGCTTCACAACAATAATGGTATAAACGTTTCATTTGAGCTAACGACTTCCTACATTTGTCTTGAATAATGCCAATATTAAAATTTGAAAGCTTAGAATTCTGTAATCGATATCCATGGATAGGAGGTGAGAGTAATAATTAGTCAAGAAATTTGACAAGTTAAGCCTAGATTTGCAACTCACTAGTTGGAAAATGTGAGATTATGTTTCCAGAGACTGAAAATGGTCATATTTTGAGGTGAATTATTGTGCACCCACGCCCATCAAACAAAATATTAAGCCTTATGTTGCACGAAAAACACAGTCAGTATGGGTTCAGTATCACCGTATATTGCCCACTGGCGCTACCTGCTGGTGGGCAGTGGTCTAACAAGCAGGGAAATGTAGATCTAAAATTAGCAATGTCAGACAGTGTGTTGTCGTAAACTGTCTCTTTTATCAAGCAGTTTTGATTTACCTCTCCGTATCTCCATGTAAAACAGGTGAAATTTATAGTTTTTGCAATGTAACACGTCGGAATATTAGTGCTACTTCCGAAATGGATACCTCCAAAATAAGAGCCAAGGGAGTCTTAATAAATTGCTATTTCCAAAATATAGAAATTGAAATAAATGAGACACTGTATACTTAGAACATGCTGCGACGAAATAATTAAAGTGAAGATTGATCGCGATGGTACCAGTGCGGTACAGACGTTGTAATCTGGTTTTGTTTTGAAAGTTTACAGCGGATATCCTGTGTCCAGCTTGCGCGCTTCAGCTGTGTCGACCTTGGCTAGCTCAGGATGGCAGGGAAAGCGTGGAGGTCAGCGGTATGTATACGGAAAAACTGCAAATGATGCCCTGAATGGTGAATGATTAATTGCATGTACTGTTGTTCGGATTATATTTTGTTATGGCAGAAACTGTGACTGTCGGTCACATAGCCGGAATCTGCCGAAATCCCAGAAACAGCACAATGCTATCAGTTAGCTCACGGCTAACTCACCGTTCACTTGCTTGTAGTTACTATAGCAACCTCGCCCCTGACTGCTATGTAGCTCGCTGCTTAGCTAAATACCTGTTTCATCCCTTATTACTACTATATTGCACTGTAGTAAAACATTTAACTTGAATGCTTACGTTGATCATGTGTCTGAAACAAGCTACGTTATGGAAACGAATGTCTATCATCTACAGATACTTAATCTGCTAAGACAGTTGGGTTTTTCGATCAATGACAAGGATAAAATCAAACCACAGGAAGTAAGTCGAGCTTATGTAAAACCCTTCAAATGCTGACTGTTCTTGCTATATTAGTACAAGTTAGCAGGCAACATCCCACAGTAGTGCTGCTATTCGATTGTGAAAAAAGCCTTGTCTTTTGCACTGTATTTTTTTTCTTCAGTCAGAGCTTCTCTGCTTTTGCACTGCTGCCATTAATGCGTTGTAATCTAGCAAAAATGAGCATTGCATGATTTTATATATTTCCTTGATCTGACACTTAACGAAATAGATGTTGATCAGAGAGCTTGACCTTCTAAATCTGGAGGGTCAGGTCAAGGAGACGTTTAAAACATGCAGGGCTGTGGCCTCCAGAACCAGGCTTAAGAAAACATTAGGGATTCATCAGCTAGTCACTCTTATAAGAAACTTACCTAATTTTTCCTTGCATTCGTTGAGATCAGACTGTCCAGTTGGCAAACCCTTCAATAATGTTTCAAGATCACAAAGGGCCTTCATTTTCACACTTTCCTTTCTTTCAATTGATAATAAATTTTTTCCATGACATAGCTGTGAGCAGCTTTAGATATAACATTTTTTACTTACTAACAACCTCTCACACGCAGATCTGATCGACTTATCTGTCCATTTCTCCATCATGTTCACAGTTATGTTTATTTTGTCCTAAAGATTGTCATAACCCATCAGCTGTGAACAGTTTGGGTCAAGAACATCACCAGATTGTTTATTCTATTAAATTAATGTTATCAGATTAATTTTTAAGATGTTTTATTTGTTGTAAAATGTTGTAAAAATTTCCACTTCAACAGTTTTGTGATGTTTGTTTTTTGGCTTCTTCGATTGACAGGTGTCCCGGGTAGTCGGTGCTTTCAGAAATGAGGCTCCTCAGTCTCGGACGTTCGTCCGTGGGGTATGTATTTATGTAATTCTCCAATATTACTTGTTGTCACTTTGTGTTTGTGTTGCATTGAAATTATGCATTAACTCTGGGAATATTTTCTTTTTTTAATCTTTGTTTCTCCTCCCAGATGCAAACCGTTACTCTAATCCCTGGTGATGGAATTGGTCCGGAGATCTCCTCTGCTGTTATGAAGATATTTGAGGCAGCTAAAGTGAGTAATGAAAGCGGAATAATAAAATATATAAAAAAACAGTAAAGATTTATCTTACCATGAACATTAACAAGCCAACCTATAAGGCTGTAGTAGACTATTCAAATTAAATGAGGAATTCAATAACTTTTTGGATTTAATCCTAATAACGAAATTAAATACTAATTATTAGTATTTTTCCATATTGATAAAGGCTTCATAGAAACTAAATCACTGCTTGTATTGACATATAAACACTTGTTTTTAGGCACCAATTCAATGGGAGGAGAGAAATGTTACTGCAATTAAAGGACCTGGTGGGAAATGGATGATTCCTCCCGATGCCAAAGAATCAATGGACAGGAACAAAATTGGCCTAAAAGGTAACTTGTTTAGTTTCAATTTTTACAATTATAATGGGTCGAATTGTCTGTGCTGAGATGATTGCTTTTCCTTCTAAGCTCTCTGTTCATGTAGCTCTTGACTCATTTATTAAGCATCGCACATAGTCTGCCATTCTAAGAAACGACCAAGTCATAAAATGGCCTTAAAATATTACTCACCAAAAGATTTGCCACCTCGCAGTGATTGGTGGGCTTGTGTGTCTCAGTGACCCCTGGAGCTATGCTGGGCGGAGGTTTGTCTCCTGGTGGAGTCACACATGCCAGAGAGGTCAAAGGGTAGAGGCTTGACGACGAGTGAGTTTCGGGGTCGGACACAGGAGTAAAACTCCCGTTACGTAAATGGAAATAGAGGAACTCAACACTACTGGGTGCAATTGGCTTCTTGACCTCTTCAACAGACAAGGGTGGTGATCCTTTGTTGCTTCCCAACATGCCTGATGGCATTCATGGGTTTGACTGACTGACTTATTAGTTTTAGTGTATCCTTCTTTTAAAAAAAAGGTATTTCTGTACTGAGAGGTAATAAAGTGGTAATATGCAGGTCCTTTGAAGACGCCGATAGCCGCTGGCCATCCCTCCATGAACCTGTTGCTGAGGAAAACCTTTGACTTGTATGCCAACGTGCGCCCTTGTGTGTCCATCGAGGGCTACAAAACCCCCTACACCGACGTGAACCTGGTCACCATCAGGGAGAACACTGAGGGGGAATACAGTGGGATTGAACATGTGGTGAGACTCTTTAAAAACAAAACCCGTCACAAGACACACACAGATTTCATCCTTCTGTCCAAGTATTTGAACTACTGATGCTTCTGTTTTCAGATTGTCGATGGAGTTGTACAGAGTATTAAACTCATAACGGAGCAGGCCAGCCAGCGCATTGCAGAATATGCTTTCGAATATGCTAGAAACAATCAGAGAGCCAGTGTCACTGCCGTTCACAAGGCCAACATCATGTAAGTTGTGTTCCAGTACATAATAATAAGCCTTTTCATCAAGTGTATTTGCTGACATGAAGTGACTGTCCACTCAGGCGAATGTCAGATGGACTTTTCCTGCGAAAGTGCAGAGAAGCGGCTGAGAAGCACAGAGATGTGAAATTCACCGAGATGTACTTGGACACTGTGTGCCTTAACGTAAGTCTCACGTTTTCACCCTTGTATTAGTTCGCCGTTGGTTCAGATGGGTGGTAAAACTCAGCAGTGGTGATGGAAAGGAACTTTGTTTGTACAACACTCACAGATGGTGCAGGACCCCACACAGTTCGATGTGCTTGTGATGCCAAATCTGTATGGTGACATTTTGAGGTGAGTAAAGATTCCAGTGAAGAAAAAGGAGGCTGTGTTGGAATCAAGGCAGCAGTCCAATTTTTTTTTTTCTCCTCCGCTTAGTCCACATAGGTTTGTGGCGACGCCTTCCTCCAGCTCTTCAGGGGTATCTCTAAATTTCAAGCTGATCACTCAGATAAAAGTCACTGCAACTGCCAAAAGATGGAAGGAATGTTGGCAAAAATCACTCACGGTTTATGAAAATCTGTATTAAAGGACTTTGTTGGGGAAAATTGAAAAGATCCTATCAATCTCTGAAAATTCTTTCCACTCAGAAGTCAGGCCCCTGTGCCACATGCGACCCTTTTTGATCCTCCCCCAATGGACCCGCAGCGGGTCAATACAGACGAATGAATCAAATTAAAATGAATGTACATAATGCATGGAATTAGACGAGTTTGCTTTATTTGTCCATTTAGTTGTTGTTTTTTTTCCAGTGTATGAGACTCTTGAACAAAGTTAAATACTGCCATATTACTGAAAGACCAAGGTTAATCCCCCCAAAAGCCCAGATCCCACTTTACCCAATGTGCTTGTCATTGCAGTGATCTTTGTGCTGGATTAATTGGGGGTCTAGGAGTGACCCCGAGTGGAAACATTGGTACCAATGGTGTGGCCATATTTGAGTCGGTATGTCTGGTTTCTTCACACGACTGCTTCTCCACATGTTTACTGACTGGCATTAATGATTATCGAGTGCAGCGTTTTACAGAAGCTTTGACCACATCGATGGATTGTAATTTCCTCCTCAGGTCCACGGAACCGCTCCAGATATCGCAGGCAAAGACATGGCCAATCCCACTGCCTTGCTGCTCAGTGCAGTCATGATGCTGCGACACATGGGACTGCACAACTATGCCAACAACATTGAAAAAGCCTGTTTTGACACCATTCGAGACAAGAAGGTAATCTTCTCGACTGGATTGACAAATTTGGTTTGTACAGATTTCTAACACTTGTGTTGTTTTATCTGCAAGGTTCTCACCAAAGACCTGGGAGGAAGTTCCAAGTGCTCCGAATTCACAGAGGCAATATGTCAAAGAGTTCGGGATGCGAACTGAGAAGATTCTGGTCGGGTCAGGGGTTTATTGTTTGGGTTTTAGTTACCGTACTTAACGCAATGTTGTATCCGCACACCAAAATATGTATTTAAAAAGAGCTCAGGAACTACAGAGCCTGAATGTTTTATTTATTCTCTACGCACACTCTCCAAGCGCTGTCTTAAAACCTTTGACCAACAGTTTCTCGAAACATGATAGGCATACTCTTTGTGATGATTGTGAGCTGTTTGTGGTGAATTTCATGTACTCATTGGCTAATCTTGACTTTTAGTGTATTTGACATAATTTTATTTTATAACGGATGATTTGAGAAAACACAATAATGAATCAGAAAATCAAACTAGCTTCTCCTTATATGTGCTTCACATCTAAAAGAACATTTAAGCATAAGCAGGCTTCAACAATTGCAAACTTTACAATATTTTTCAATAGCTGCTCTTTACATGACAATGTCATTCCTCCTGCAAATGTAATGGATGTTTGTTTTTGTTTTTTTTAAAGGAAATGGATTTAGCAATTTCATGCCCGAAATTTCAATATTTTAAAAAGTGATTCTTATGTGTCATAAAGCAGTGCTGGAGATTACATGAGAGGTTTTGGGGGGGTAACTATCCCAAAGAAAACAATACACAGAACACTCAAATTCCATGATGAAATTCAGCTAGAATAATTTAAGAAGTTAAAATGAATTGTCTAGCTACACAAGTTCAAGAGAAATATGTATGCATGTGAGAGGATGTATTGAGTGGCTGAGAGTGTTGGTCACGATTTAAAATATCAAATAAAACATCTAAAAATGTATAAAGTATTGTTTTTGCTGTTATTCTTGAATCCTTATGCTTTTACATTGTATGCATGCACAACACAGTCATTCATTTTGACTCTAGTTTTGATAAACACTCTCTATGACCTTGTGGTACATCTCCAAGACGACGGGCCGGCGAAGCTTCATTGTGGGACCTGGAAAACGACAACAAAAGAAAATGCCTCGATCAATCTCTGTCTCGAAATTTATGGATGGCAGAACGTTTTTATATGCAGCTCAGGGAATATGCAGTTCCATGACATAAATAGGAAACGTGAATGAAATAAAGTCTTGGTATTTTATCAATGGAAAGAAAGCAATCAGCAGAAATAGTGGTTGAAAGGACTAGAAATTGCGATTAAAAATACCAAGGACTTGTTTGTGAGTTGATTGATCAGTTTTGTGCTCCACTCACCAAGCTCTCCTCCAGAAATGGAGAAGTCCTTCCTCAAGATGGTCCACTTTTGGATGCGTTGGGCATTAGAGGTGGCCACTGCATTCACTCTTTCTATCCCCTCTTGAATTGCCTGGTACACTCCTTTGTCTCGTCCTTCGATTATGTCGGACACTGTGGTTGCGTCGCTGCCCAACTGTCTGCAAATCTCCACGGCCTCCAGGCTCAACTCCTCCGTCGGCTCCATGGTTTCTGTGTTGCTGCAACACTGAAATTAAATCGTCTTAAAGTTACGGAGTGAAAAATGTAATACCAGATTTTGACTTTAGATCACTGGGATTTCAAGTTTTCATAAAGAGGCCATATATGTGAAGTTACCTTCAGGGTTAAAAGCATGGACAAGAACTTCCTCTTGTCTCCAATCAGCATGGCGTTGCTGACGATTGGCAGCTCGGCCTTGACGGCTTCTTCTATGGGGACAGGTGGAATGTTCTCCCCTCCAGCTGTGATGATCAACTCTAGATGGAAAGAGTGGACACTTGTAACTTCTTGTCAGTTTATGTGTCAAATTAAAACGTGTTTATTCAACAAAGGCCCTGCCAGCCCTGAGAATGGTTGATACCTTTTATCCTTCCTGTGATGTACAGGAAACCCTCTTCATCAATCTTCCCCAAGTCTCCCGAATGCAGCCACCCATCTTCATCCAAGATTTCTCTGGTTTTGTCTTCCATGTTGAGGAATCCCATGAATATGTTGCGACCCCAAAAGCAGATTTCCCCCGTGCCCTCGGAGTCTACATCTGTCATTTTATATCGACAGCCAGGTACCACTTTTCCACAACTGGAAAAAGCCAAAACAATAATTAAAAAAAAATGGAATAGTCTTATCTGATACACAGAAGTTTAAAATGAAGACTATACTTTTCACCTTGGTAGTTTGTAAGCTTGAGGACCCGACATGAAGTGAGGCCCTGTGCTCTCGCTCATGCCGTAGACCTCATACAAGCGGATGTTCAGGCCCAGGAAGAACTGCACTGTTTCAGCACTGATGGGTGCAGCTCCAGAGAAGAACTTCTGACAGCAGGAAAGGCCCAACTCCGCCCGGAGCTTCTGCAGCACAAGGCTGTCAGCCAGGAAGAAGAGGAAGGGTTTCTCCTCATCCCTACAAAGTGGGAAAAATATCAATAATACATTAAACAATACATCTCTATTTGAAAATACATCTTTGCACTAATAATACTGAACAAGGATCAAATCAAAGTGAACACTGACTACTTCCATACGAGAAGTTAGCAAATGATACAATAGACACATTTCAGTTGTTCAAGCTAAATTCCTCAACTTACTTTTGCAGAAACCTTTGATTGACTTCCAGACTCACTGACATTGCCCATGTCACCAGTTTCTTCTTCACGTATCCACACTGACTAATGGCATATCTTATCTTATCCATCATTTTTTCCCACACACGCGGGACACCCATGTGAGATGTAGGACAAACTTCCCGCAATGTCGTTACCAGGCTTCCCTTTAGAGACAATGAAAAATGAAGGAAAGAAATAAAATGTTGAAATATAAAGGGGGAGTCATCAGCAATAAAATATCTATGTGCCAACGATATTTTCCTTCATGTTTTTTTCAAGGAAAGGTCATTTCACATGAAGAATGAGTAGAGTCAGATATTTCACATAAAACCACAACATGGGAGAGGCTCATCTGCTAACCCACTCCTTCTATATTCAATTACTGCTTTCCACTTCTAACATTTGCCTTACAATCAACCAAACAAGCTCTGAAAATGTATTTCACAGTTACAGTGCAAAGTACATAGTCTGTCGCGGGACCTTCAATCCATATTTTATATTGTTTTGCCCAATTCAGGATCACAGGGGCCTGAAGGGCATTTCCAGCTGAATTGTGAGTGGAGGCTGGGTTCACCTTTGTCTAAAAGCCAGTCCATCATAAAGCAGACAGTGACAGACGGTCACTCTCATTTGCACAATTATTCACGCAGTGAAGTAAGAGAGCTCATAATGACCTCACCATGAAATCCACTGTCGACCTTGACATGTCTTGCAACAGATTCAATGTGTGTTTGATGATCATTTACCTTCAGGGCATCAGGCTGTGCAAAGTAGATCAGTTCACCAAACTGGATGCCTGTCCAGAGGTCATACATCTGAGCAGCAACGTGGCTGAGAGGCAGGTAGCTCACCAGTGACTCCTGTTTAGTGTCGGCCGGCTGCACGTCTCCAGCCCGACTGGCATTCTTGGCAGTCCACGTGATCTGCAATAATACAAACAGTTACTGTTGCTTGATGCCATAAACAGTTTCTCTGTTTAAAGATAGGGTTTTTTTTTTTTGTTATTCAAACATGCAGCCCCCCCCCCCCCCCCCCCCTTTCTCATTCTTTACAATTCTTTACAACCTGTAAGACAAAACCTGAAAGCCAATCATTTATTTGTCCTAAAATCAATAATAATTTTAACCAGATATTAATTGTAATCACTCTCAGATTACTCTGGCTTTGTTTAAAATCGGTTTTAATAGAAACAGATGAAGTCGACACGTCGATTTGATCAGCCTAAAATAAAGACCACAGGTAAATCAGTAGAATTCCTTTTCATGCATAATTCTAGTGGAAGTGCTTGTTCACAAATTGTTACCTTAGTTAGTTTACATTTGTATAGTGTGAACAGTGACCAAAGTTGCGTTACAGTAACAAGTCGTGATGAGTTTACACACGCAACAGCTGTGAAATAGTGAACCTGTGACGTGGCTCAGAAGACTTCGACGAGAACAGCGAAAGCTTACGTTGTCATGACTGAGCATGACTCCTTTGGGTTTGCCGGTCGTCCCCGACGTGTAGATCAGGACACAGCATTGGTTGGCTCTCTGGCTGCTGATAATGTCGTCCAGATTTTTATCAGAAACCTCCACACCCAGCTCCATGAAGTGCTCCCACTGTTCAAAAACAGCTGCATTACCACTAAAACCAGCAGATGTTTCTATCTATGTCATGGGAATGCCAAGGAGGACTTACGGAATAGAGATTTGAGATGTTCTCTTCAACCTGCCCACTGTACTGCACTATGGCTTTCAAATGGGGTAAGCTGTCTCGCACCTGTGGCAGCAAGAGTGAAACTTTTCACCGCAAAAATATAGACCCGTGCTATATAACATGCAATTCCACGTGTGTGTGTCCAAACCTGCAATATCTTATCCAGTTGCTTTTGATTTTCGACCACTACAATATTCGCTTTGGAGTCACTCGCCACATACTGGCAAGCCTCTGGTGAGTTTGTGGCATAAATTCCAGTCATGATACCTCTGCAAAAGTTAACACCAGGTGTTATTATACAATGGAGAAAAGGAGAAGTTGTTCAATGTGCCACTGCATCAGATAAGTGTAAGGAACTAAAAAAAATGAAGCACACTGACAGCTGTACAGTACAAAATATCACGTGCACGTGCTCTGACAGATTTAGTTTGGTGGTTAACCCACGTGTTGTTGTAAAATCAGAGGTTTTTAAAAATGTGGAAAGATGAGTCATTTCAATTTGAAATATCTGTATTTATATAATCCCAAGCCGTCACACTTGTGGATTTGTACAAAACCTTAGCAATTAAATTAATCCTCATTACAAAAGGTTAAGTTGAATGTTGTGCTCCACAATAAGAAAATGACCTTTTTCTTAAAATTCTATCTTCATTTTTTCTTCATCTTTCCATCCCCCAATCATCAGCTCTGTCTTGCTGGTGCAGCTTGACACCCGAGGGGAGGTCCACTCCACACTATGACAACAAGTTATGTGTTTCTTACCCTGCCATGATGCCTCCGATAGCAGAGAAGAACCATTCAGCAGAATTGAATCCTAGAATTGCCACTCCATGAAACGGCTCTAATCCAAGCTGCACCACAACAACAAATATTTTCTCTTAACATTTGCAGAAGTATAATAATAAATCATGTTATCATCATGTTCAAAATATTTTGAGATCATATACCTTGATGAAGCTCTTGGCAGCTTTCCGGCAGAGCTGATAGTACTCCAAGAAAGTAATCTTCTCCCACTTGTTGCTGATCTTGCTGGCGAGTGCGTGCATGTCTCCATATTTCTCGACTGCGGTTTTAAACATTTGGTGAACTGTGACAGGTTCCTCTGGGCATCCATCATCTATCCTCAACAGTACCGAGCCTCCAGCGTCAGTCGTCCAAAGGGAATGAGCTGGAGCAAGAGATGTGGCGGCAAAATCTTCTGCTATATTTATCTCTTCTAAAAATGAGGGGGAAATAAAAATGTTGATTTCAAAATAGAGCAGAAAACAAATCCTGTCCTTTCTAAACAAAAGGTAAACTGGTTCAGGGTCCAGTAAAACTGCAAAGACATGCCCAGGGGAAAAACAATACTGGTTGCCCTGCAGAGTTCTGACTCACCTAAAGCGTCTTCACAGTCTGCCTGCTCATGTGCCATAGACTCCTGAGCTGCTGCCACCGCACTGAAACACACAAAGCCAACATGGATTTTAACCGGCGCGTACGCACCCCACCTCGGATTCTGGCAGTAGTTTAGGTGGCTGCTTTCATTTCATCACATGGCTCTAATTGTTGAACCGACAACAATGTCAGGGCTTTTGGATCAGCGAAAGCAACCTTTTGTTTGACAGCGTATTTTCTGTAAAAGCAAAAGACAGGTCACTCCAGCTCATCAAACAAAAGAAGCTATATTTTCATGTACGTGTTACACACATTTAGATCTACTCCACAGGATATAACAGTCGTAAGAATACACTAACTTTATGCTTGTATTCGTGACCGACGTTTCAACAAACACATTTATCAGTCATAAACCTTATTTTAACAGTTTTGTGCTTTGAATATGTGCGCTGACTGATAAGTTGGTAAACAGAGTATTAAAGCTGAAAACTTTTTTTAACTTGCTTACCTTTCCTGACAATGATCGAAAACTTTCCCTTCTTCAGGAAGCACCATGTTTGTTGTTTAAGATCCCCTGTGAGTTTACATACAGTCGAGCCTCAGAACACTTTTCAAAATCAAGACTTGTTAAAGTGTTCAGAGACGAGAAGCCTGAAGAGATATCCAGTTTCTCATGACATTGTGAAACCGATCTCGCACTGCACCCCTTGTTTAATGTCGGGTCCAGAATTTAAATCAGCTCAGTCCTTTATTATGTAAAACAGTCTTCTTTCAAACATCCAAGTCCCACGCTGACAGACAAAAAAACAAACTTATTATTTCACCCTGTATCACGATGCAGTTTTTAAAACCGGTTTACATTATATCATGACAGCATATTTCATTGGTTAGAAGATACAATGACTGAAAGTGTAAATTAAACAAGTGTAAATGTGTGTGTGTGTAAATAGGTTTTTTGTTTGTTTGATGTGGCTATTATGTTGGTGTGTTCAGAAGTGGCACATCGCTTTTGTGAAGATGAGCAAAAAATCTTCATAAATTGCACTGATTTTCTATGAAGCCTGCTTCTATACCTGCTTTATTCATGCTCACTCTAAGCAATTTCAAATCGCCGGCCCGCACGAACGCTAACTTTTAGCAGGCTCCAGTGCACTCACTTGAAGTTTAAAGTTCTTGTGCTGCAAATGCATGGCCCAGATGTGGCCATCAAATATGATGATGGTGTTTTCTGGAACAGCTCATCTTTATTTCAATCATCACCGGATTTTAACGTTTGTGAAAGATTAACAGAAATGGAGCTCATTGCAGAAATAGTTGCATCTTCCCACTGCTGTACTCTATCAAGCAGGAACTCTCTGATGATAGTTGGTTATGTTTAAACAAATGTGACATTACTTTAGAATAGACGAGCCAAAGTGGATGGATATTTTTATCATATTTTATTATACTGTGTCATATTTCCGGGTGTAACGGCCATTTGTGTACAGTATCTACTGTGTATATAGAGTACGAATGCTACTCCCAGTTGCTTTTGTTGGAGGGTGAGTGGATATTACAGCTTTAGGGTTGATCTATTTATCTTTGTCTTTTGCAAAGCTTTTGTCCTTCAAATGGCCTTCAAATGAAGTGAAAATATTTTGTTAAAATTCATAAAATGCTCGGATGCACTATGTCATTGTACCTATAGTTTTCTTTCTTTCTTTCTTTCTTTCTTTCTTTCTTTCTTTCGAGCGTTGGGAATGGTATGAACCAGCTGGAACCAGCAGATGCCGGTGGTGTTGCTTCAACAACCCAGGTGAAGCAGAAGGGAAACGTCGGGGATGACGAGGGCGGTGGAAAACAATGGAGATATATATAACCAGCAGATGGCGGCAATGCAACTTTAGGAATGCAAATGAAGAAGAAGAAGAAGAAGAAGAAGAAGAAGAAGAAGAAGACTACTCTATTCTACACACTAACTTTATTCTTCAAACGAAAGATAATGACATCCAGCTTTATATCGATATTTGCTTGTAGTTTAGTTTGAGGCGTATCTTTCTCTGAAAATTTTGATTTTACGGCAGATGTTTTATATTCAGTAAAGAAGGAAACAATCAACGTTAAAAAAACAAAAAACAAAAACAAAACAACAACAACCAATATTTAATACTTTCTATGAGTATTTGTAAATGGCATTTTTTTCCACCTCTGAATGTTATCATTATTATATTCACCATTTGTGGCACTAACATCACTTCAAACAACTGCTTTCCTTTAAATGGAAGCACCGATATGCTTGATGTGTAGCCTATCTATGTAGAAACAACGAGAAGGACTGAGCTCTCCTCCTCTCCTCTCCCTCCTCCCCTCAGCCGACCATACATCCGGGCCCCCTGACAGTCAGTCAGTCTCCAGAAAGTTCTCCACTGTGGAGCAACCAGCGGCTATAAAAACCTCGCGTCTCCCCCCCACCACTCGCTGAAGGCTCCACGAGCGAACTCTTGACCAGTAAGTGTCCCGGAATGTCACGTCGAGGAGGAAATCCATACTTTAATCCATTCGCTTAATTCGCGCGAGCTTCACGTTGTCACCGTGGCCACACGTGCTCCGCCTGATTAAAGGGCTAGTAATCTGCACGAGGCGTCAGCGTTCGCTTTTTTAATGTATCCCATTAAGATTAGAAAGACGTGACATCTGCTGTGAACCCCAGTTGTGTAATATTGGCCGATTTTTTTTTTTTAATTCAATAACGGCCTTTATAACAAGAAGCATGACAATTTGTGTGTGTGTTCCTGTCTTTCCAGGACTCGTCAAGATGGTTCGAGAAACCGGTTACTACGACCTCCTGGGCGTGAGCCCCACGGCCTCCCCGGAAGAAATAAAGAAAGCCTACAGAAAGCTCGCACTGAAATATCACCCCGACAAAAACCCCAGCGAAGGAGAGAAGGTAAGAAAGGGGGGACGTTTCAACGGTCTCCGCGGTGCCTCCGCAACCGTTTATGGGCCGTTAGAAGCGGACTTTCTAATTTTAAACCGCACGCTTTAGCCGGCGGACACCGGGAACTTTCTGGAAACGTGGAGTCGCTGCTGCGCAGTTCAGGAGCAGGGAAATGAGCCGCTTTAATTGTCCGACTCGCCGAAAAGATCGAGTCTCGGCAGACTTTAGTTCCGTATTTGGAAAAATCATGTAAAGTTTCATGGAAATGATTCACTAATGTATCAAACAGAATATATAGTATATTGTTTAACTTGCTGTTTTAGTAGAACACTTTTTTTTATTTTACTGAAACATTTGAGAAATTCACATTTTCAAGGGTCTCATTAAAATATTGTAGGTTGCTATTTGGTGAAGGTGGAGTCAGTTTAAAAAGTATATATGTACCTCAAATAGCCAGTCCAGTTTTAAAAGAGTTTTAAGTTTGATTGTGGTTTGATAGGTTCAGGTATTCCAAACTGTCTCCAGTTTTTAAAACTGGGTCTCTGCATTTATATTTAAGAGTTAAAGTCCTGGTCTCCCTTCAAGAGTACAGGTGGAGTTCAAAGAGTTAGTTTGCCGTTATTGCGAAAGATTGTCTATACAGTTAAATGTGATAAAAAAGTAATATCAAATGGAAAACTAATACTTTGGATACTATTGTGCAAGTTGCACCACAGAGATTGATTTAACTTTCCTGGGAGATTCCTGAAGAACAAAACAGTGTTACTTTTAAATATCCAACTAATTGAATTTTTGACTTTTAATCAAGTACAATACATGTGAAATAATAAGTGTTATTGGTTACACATGTTCACTATTGTGCTCATTTCTGGAAATATATTGCTGCAATCAGTGCTGTGCACCGGCGTTATGTTGTGCAGGAGCTGTGGCATAAAAGACAACACCTTAAACGATGTGTAATGTAAAGTTGCCCAACCTGCTTCAATTGTTTGGTCATTTAGGTAGCTCCTGGCCCTCTCAGATATTTAATATTTATGTTCATGCACCAGAAGTTTGGAGTTGAAGATAACAAAACTGCTTTTTTACTTTATAACAGAGAAATTGCATTGCTATTGGAAGCCTCAGTACACTAATGCTTTTGACAGAGAACTGATGTCAAAGGGTTTTTTTACTCGACCACTTGACATTTTAAAGACCAGACAGCTACTCAGGTTTTCAAGAACATATTCTCTGAATGCTGGATAACTTAAGAGTAGGGACACACCGATACCACTTTGTTAAAGGACGAGTACTAATCTTTAGCTACTTGCTGATATTGAGTACCGATACAAATACTTGTTAAAGAACTAATCGCCTTGGATCTCCTCCGCTCTCCCTCCCTTGTAAGGGCTTCGTCCACCTCCAATAGCCATACAGCCTACTGGATGTAGTGTTTATCTACACACTGCCAGATGTATGCTTTTTCTTTATCAAAAATTTAATATTAATGTCAAATACTTCTGCTTTTGTCCGGTGACCTTTTATTAAGTCAGTACATGATAGTCCAAGTGCCACTCGGATGCAACATGTCACAATGGAAACGCGTTTGCTTCCTTCTCTAATGCACCGTTTCTCTTTATTTGGAAGCTCCACCCACAGTTTGACAGCAGAGTTACACATAAATGTCAAGGTGCATTTCACAAACAAAAAGTAAAACGGGGCTTCAAGAATATTGAGTCGATTAATTATATGATTTCTATAAGTTTTAAATTCAATTGTTTGTTTGTTTGTTTTTCCTCTCTCCACAGTTTAAAAGTATATCACAAGCCTATGAAGTGCTGTCTGATGCGAAGAAGCGAGACTTGTATGACCAAGGAGGCGAGCAAGCAATCAAAGATGGAGGCGTGGGCGGAGGAAGCTCCCCTATGGACATTTTCAACATGTTTTTTGGAGGTGGAGGGCAGATGCACAGAGAGCGAAGAGGTGAGTTGCATAAAATTGTGACATAGAAGAACGTGGAGCTTTTTTCTCTTGTTTCTGTTTATATTTCTATAACTAGAACATTCCTTGTTTGTAGGAAAAAATGTTGTCCACCAACTGTCCGTTACACTGGAGGAGATGTATAATGGTGCTACAAGGAAACTTGGACTCCAGAAGAATGTAATTTGTGCAAAATGTGATGGTAAGTTGTTTAAAATTTTAAAGAAGAAAACACAAAATAAGCAAGTAGAATGTCTGTCAAAGATCAATGTTTTTTTTTATGCAAAACCAACAGTTATGATACTTGCAGCCAATAAATTAGACATAGCAGATATTTAAAATGATTAGCATTGAGCTATTACATTTATCTGGCATATAGTTTTTATTAAATGCTGTTTTTATGGCCTGTGGTTTTTCTTCAACAATCCAGTAAAAGCAACTGAACAGAAACCATCCTGTTTCCTACATAGGGCATGGTGGGAAGAAAGGCACCTTGGAGAAGTGCTCAACCTGCAAAGGAAGAGGAGTAAAAGTCCAGGTGCTGCAGATCGGGCCAGGCATGATCCAGCAGACCCAGAGTGTGTGTTCAGACTGCCAGGGGCAGGGTGAGAAATTCAGCTCAAAGGACCGCTGCAAAAAATGCAACGGACACAAAGTCGAGCGCACCAAGAAAATTCTCGAAGTTCACATTGACAAAGGTAACGTCTGGATTTTTTTTCATCAAAGATGCCCTTATTAAATCATTGTATATGATTGGAAATCCCTTCAGCAAAAAAAACCCTAATGATTTAAGTTTCTTCCAGGTATGAAAGATGGTCAGAAAATTACATTCCATGGAGAAGGTGACCAAGAGCCCAGCCTGGAGCCCGGCGACGTCGCCATTGTCCTGGATCAAAAGGACCACCCTATTTTCCAAAGACAAGGTGACGACTTGACAATAAAAATCAAACTGAAGCTTGTGGAAGCCTTGTGTGGCTTCAAGAAGACCGTTGAAACTCTGGACAACAGAACACTCATCATTAACTCAGAGCCAGGTCAGTGTTTCACTGTCAGCTTTTTGATTCTCAATATTTGTAAAGATTTCAACAACTTTTTTTTTTGGTTCTCAACAGGTGAAGTCATAAAGCACAATGATGTGAAATGTGTTCAGAATGAGGGTATGCCGATTTACAAGGATCCCTGTGTGAAGGGACAGCTCATTCTTCGGTTTGAGGTGAGCTACAGAATATGACATGGTTTACCAGCCTGACTGTGATTTCCACAATTCTGTTGTTTCGAAACGTCAATTAACAGCAACTTGCAACTTGTCCTGCAGGTGGAGTTCCCAGACAAACACTGGCTCCCAGAGCATCTCATGTTCCAGCTGGAGAGATTACTTCCTTCCAGAGAAGACGTGATGATTACCGATGACATGGAGGAGGTTGATCTCGGTGAGGTGGATGAAAAGTCACAAGAAAAACAGTACAGTCGGGAAGCCTACGAGGAAGACGACAGTTCCAGAGCTGGAGTGCAATGTCAGACACAGTGATTGCAGTGGAACACAAGTTCATTTCAAAACGTTTCTGTTAATGTTCTGGGATTTTTGTTTTTGTGGAGTCAAAGTTCACTCCATGCCTTTTGAACTGACTCCAGAAATTATAATTTTTTTGTCAGCAAAAAAAAGCAAGTTGGAGTAATGTGCTACTAAAACATTGGTGTACTGTCTTGTCTATATAAGGTCCACATCTTTATACATGTATCTTTCTCCAAGTGTGTGGCCCAATGGTTTTCTTTCCATCCAGAAGCTCAAATGTTTGCTTTCTATGAAGGTATTTTAAAGTTCCAAATACTTTTAATTATTCATCAATAAAAGTCCAAAGACACTTCATTTAAAACTGTGTTCTTTATTTCACCTTAAGACCTACGGTATTAAACTTTCCATTATAAAACCTGAACATTTGTACAATGACGGCTTGTTATTTGCCAACAAGGCCTTGGAATCAATGAAAGTATTTGTAAAATCCATGATTAAATTACAAATGGCAAGTGTGTTGAGGCCATTTTAATGCTGCTTCCTCCTGAAAGAGCAGCCTGTGGAGAGAAAAAAAAAAATCAGTTATGCAATGGGGGGGTCACCAGGAAGTAACTTTTCCTCTTTTTTTGGGTGGTGCTGTGGAGTTACCCTCGGTCAGGCGAGCCTTTCCTCCTTTGGGCTGGCACAACACTGTAGAGCATCCCACGCAGAGTACCACTGTCTGAGCATGACTGAACACAGTGGTGATCTTGTAGCAGCCTGCAAACAAATACAGCCAAACCCATGGATTCACTTGGCAGCATTTGAGGCATAGAAACCAGTAGGGTCCCATATTGATGAGACATCGCCCGATCACACGCACATGTCTCTGCTGTGTGTGTACAGTATTGTATCAAGAACACGTTGTATAAAATGCACATTATCGCAGGTCAATTTCCATTTAAAACCATAGGAAAGGAGCAAAATTGGCCTTGAATGGTGCAAATGTGCTAAAAATATCAGTGACGTTTGGATAATTACAAAAAAATCTGGCTATAAACCACGGTACTTTAGAAAACGTCAACATCAAATGTATATGATTGGAAAAAGTGTAAAATCATGGCACAGGATGACAGAAGTTTTAAATTACCTGGGCACTTCACATCCATAAAGTAAGAGTTAGGACTCTGAACCAGCCTCTTCTTCTTGTGTTGTCTTCTCTCCTGGTCGATCGTAGGGTGGAGGAGGTCTTTGGCCAGCTGCAAATACACAAACGAAAGGTATTTAAATATTAATCAGAAGCATGACAGAACTCAATAAAAGCCTCCCGGTGAATCACTTATGATCAACGACGATGGAAGGGTAAAATGTTATTTGTGTTGGAAATTAGTGAAGATGCTATCGAAACAGGCCATGGCACAGACTGTTTCCCGGGCCGAAAAGACTCCTCGTAAATATCTGTTGCGCAATCGTCCCGATTCAGTTGCGTTCCAGCAAATAGTCGTCTCCCGGACAGCTACGCGAGCTAACTTCCAGTCTCCATGTGCTCCGAAACAACAACACAACTCCGAGGCTCCAACAAGTCAACGCAACATGCACGCAAGGGACGCACAGAGTAAAAACCCGCACAGATAGGTGCCAGAGGTAACTGAGCTCAACAAGAAAAACAAATCATGCCACAACTTTGCAACTTACAGGCATTTTCACTGCGCTGGTGTCACTATGCGCATGCGCGCGTTGACAGCAGCCAACAGAGGATGCCGTATGAAGTCTAATATCTGCAAGATATTATTCCATAAACTGTTTTTCAATAACACAAAATGTATACTTGACATTTAAAAAAAACCACATTTAATATTTTTTGTCACTTTCATAAATACTCCGGGGACAGAAATAGTATATTTTGGAAAATATATGGATGGATGAATGTTAGAGAGCCCTCTGTTAGAGAGGTTATAAAAGTGGCTAAGAAAACAAAACAAATGTGTGTTAAAAAAAAACTGACTACGTCGTTGATGAGTTCAGATCCATAAAAAACAAAAAAAATTAAATTAAATTATATTTCTTCACGAAAAAAGGAGGGGTTATTTTTTTTTAAGACACCGTCCAATGAAACTGCAGTTCCCATGATGCAAAGCGGCACGTGCAGTCAGTGGCGGCGCACCGGGACGCTGGTGGTCTTTCGGTTCTGCTACAGACAGCTGAGCGCTTCAGACTGGGGCAGATCCCGGCTCGGTGCGGCCTTTGTAATAACCACACATTTGTTTAAATGGCGAAGACGTACGATTATCTGTTCAAACTGTTGCTGATCGGTGACAGCGGAGTGGGAAAGACATGTCTGCTGTTCAGATTCAGCGAGGACTCCTTCAACACCACCTTCATATCCACGATAGGTGAGTAAAGCCGCAGACGCCCCTCGGGATCAAACACAAAGCTCACGTCGTCTTCACATTTTACTGTCAGGTGAGCACGTAGATCGCTTTCACTGGTGATTATACATGTGGGTCGGTCATTTTCTTCAGTTTGATCGCTCGGATCCACGTTGTCTAAAGGGGCTGGTGCTGCATAGGAGCAAGACAATGGGACTGGCATCCAAATTATAATGATATTCTGTCCTTGAAGGCTCATTTGGAATCAGTTTGGGATGAATTCAGCTGAATCCTCCTGACCTTTTTGAAACCTTATTCCCATAGGGTTTATAGTCAAGTCAATGTCGCCAAAATATTGTTATAATCATCTTAACTTTCACTGCACATAGTCCCTGAATGATTATTATCTCTGTGCTATTATTTAAGAGGGAAGTTGCTGCATTCAAGCCATTTATTAAAGAAATGGCCTTTGCTGTGAATTTGAGGCAAGAGGGGAAATAAAACTCATGATGTCATGTAACTAATTGATGCAGCTTGTATGAGCTGATACTTTGCTTTGACTGCTTTATTCTTTCAAATGCAGGAATAGACTTCAAAATCCGAACAATAGAGCTCGATGGAAAGAGAGTCAAACTTCAGATTTGGTAAGTGTCTTTTCATCTTCCTGTTCCTGTTTTTAGATGTGAAACTGATGATGATGCATTTCGATGCAGCACTTCCTCAGAGATGTGATCTTTATTTTGCATGTGATGTGTTCAGGGACACTGCCGGACAGGAGAGGTTTCGCACCATCACCACAGCTTACTACAGAGGAGCAATGGTGGGCGCTCGTCTTCTCAATCTTCCACAGTGAGTGAACATTCCCCTTGAGGATTGTCATTGAATTTGTTTTGTTTTGTTTCCCTCCACAGGGCATTATGTTGGTTTATGACATCTGCAATGAGAAGTCTTTTGAAAATATAAAAAACTGGATCAGAAATATTGAAGAGGTAAGTTCTGAATTTATATAACCCATGCTTGATTATTTTTAAGTGCACCAGATTACTGCATAATGTCATATAGAGTTACTTTAATTTATGATGAGGTTTTTAATGAGGTATGAGGCTCACTGCTCATAACCTCTGCTCTCAGGAGAAAGGAGTTGAAATACTGTATTTTACTAGGTTTTGTTGCTGCTTTGCATTTTTACACTCTTATGATTCTATTTCTGCATCCTTAATAAAGTCGGTAAGTTATATAATCTTGCACAATGGGTGTTTTTTTTTTTTTTAATGTCCTCAGCATGCCTCATCAGACGTGGAGAAGATGATCCTGGGTAACAAGTGTGACATGACTGACAGGAGGCAGGTGTCTAAAGACCGAGGGGAAAAAGTGAGCCGCTGCAGCCAGCACAGTCACCGCTCGAAAGAAAGAAGACAACCCACGCAAATGCTCGTGCCGTTTAGGATTTGCATTGAGTGGCGCTAACATTGTATTTTTGTCTTCCTCAGCTGGCCATCGATTATGGAGTGAAGTTTTTGGAAACCAGTGCAAAGTCGAGCTTAAACGTGGAAGAGGTGAGCAGAATAGTTTAACCTGACGTATGCCAGTAACGAATACACACGTAACGTTTTGTCTTTCTGTCATATTAGGCTTTTTTTACGATGGGACGAGACATATTACACAATCTCAGCTTAAAGAACGTAAGTAGTGAAGTGATTCCTAAAATAGATGGCGACACTTTCTATTGAAGCCTTTTAAGAATTTTTTAATTTTTTTTCTAAATTGTGTGTTTCCGTGACAGACTGACAACAACGCGGGCGGATCGGGCAAACCAGTGAAGATCACAGAGAAGAAGTCGAAGAGAATCAAGATCTTCAAGTGTTCGCTCCTCTAGGCCGCTCGTCTTCAGCGTTCACCTTTCCAGCGTGACCTTGCAATTTTTGAAGCGCTCGCGGGCGTCCTCACGTCGGCAGCACTGGTCTGAGTCGGAGGGCTTTTCCCTGACGGCTTTAACGGCGGCTGAGATGCTGCCCTGACCTGCGTACCAGCAGAGGATCAATGAGGAATGAGGCCTGATACTTTTCTTTTTTTTTTTTTAATCCACTCATGCAAAAAGACTTGTGCGTGACCATCAACAGTGGTTTGTAGCTTGCCCTGCAGTGCCTGCTCACAGCGGGCCGTGATGATTCGCCTCCATCGTGGATATATCCTGGTTACACACGGCCGTCTTATACAGGCGCATCTCAAAAAGTTTGAATGGCAGTGACAAGTCAATTGTTTTGTCACTGATTTCTACACTCCCAACACAAACAAGTAAAAAAAAAAAAAAAAAACTCAGACATGATAATCATGGCCTCCAGTTAAAACTGGAAAATCTAAAATATAGCAAAGTTTAACTGTTTTAATTAGATTATCCAAATTATTTTTAAACTTATTGAAATGCGCCTGCAATAAAAACCACTTTAAAATTCTTACACATTTTGTAGCATCTTTTTCTACACACTACCTATTACCATATTTACTATGATGCTGTAATATAAACATATCAAGGCTCAGCATTGATTGTACTTGTCTGTGTGAAATCATGTGCATTAATACGCTTACGGTCTCCAGTTGCACTTAACATCATTTCTATTTGTTCTCTTTGTGTGCCTAGAAGAAATCACTGTAATGTGATAGAAATGACAAAAACATGTATTGATGCTGTTTTATCTTTTTTTTTTATTTTAGCCAAGCTTTTATTTATACAGGATTCTGTGTCAAAATGGAACTGTGACAGGGTTGCTGGTTTCATGGTGGATGTTATTTGTACATATTGATATCCGATTGACAGTATTTGCATGAAAGATGTAGGAAGACCTCAGAGGGGGTCATTATTAAGCACACAGTATTAAAAAGAAAGTTTACAGGCAGTATTTGAAAAATGTTAATCATATGTCAGAAGGTCATGTGTTTGCTGTTCCGATTTCTGCACAACTCCCAGTTGTGTTTGTGCTTTATTTAGTCCTGAAACTGTCGCCGTCCAACAGGTTCCCTTCACACACCCACACCAGAACACAGTGACGGAGGGGGGAGGGGGGGGCTATGATGTGAATGATTGTGAACTACTGTATGTTACACCAATGAGAAGTAAAGACATTAAAGAAAGTGAATCTTTACAAAAGTACTTTTTTTTTTTTAACTACACTGCACTGAAAATGTAGATTTCTTTTTTCCCATCAATGTTCTTCTGATGGCACGTCTCATTTGATTCTATGTTCCTCTTCCCTCCTTCGCTCATTTCGTCTCCTGTGCATCGTCTTCCAGCTCCGTCTTCTTCGTAGCCTCATCCTCTCCTCCAACAGCTGACCTTGTGTCGTCGTCGTCATCGAGGTCTCTGTCACTGCTCGAGGCTCTCCGCTCTCTGCTAACTATGAAGGACTTTGCCTTCCTCTCACTCTGTGACCTGTGGGATGGCATGTACTTCGCGTCAGATACTGTCAGATACTCCCTACTGTCGGAAAGGTTCCTCTTGGCCATTGTCTTTCTTTGATTCGGCTCAGGTTTTACAACTGGAGGAGTTTCTTTACTCTCTGATTGGAATGCTTCGGGCTCGATTTCTTTTTTGAGCTCTGGGTTTTCTTGAAACTGCTGGGTAAGGTTTCTGACTGTTGATGTTTTTGGCATGTGGCCCAAAGTGCTGGGATGCACCTGATACTCCAGATTTGGTGGCCACTGGTTTGGACTGCTGGTGACTTGTTCCAACAGCGACTTGTAGTCCGCAGTTTGCAGCACATCATCTCCTCCATCGGCCGGGTTGTAGACGATGCTGCTCATTGCCCTCTTCTTTGTAATCTGAGACGTTTGGCTTTCACAAGGGACATATCGCAGAGATTTTGTCCTCTTTGGAGAAGAGGAAGATCCTATCAGCATTTCAGCCCTTTCTGTGGGATCAAGCACTTCCTCTGGTTCGTCGGGAGGACTGACGATGATTGTGCTCATAGTCCTCCTCTTCGTCAAAGGGGAAGTGGCCTGGTCTTCAGCTGGATAGTGTTTCAAGGATTTAGTCCTTTTTGGAGGGGATGAAGGCTTCAGTCTATTTTTGTCCATTAGCCTGTCCAGCTGCATTGTGCTGCCTTGCTTGATGTTAGTTATGGTCTCTTGACTCGATGCCGCAGAAGCCGGCTTTTGTTCACATGGAGAGATGAGAATGTCCACACATGAACTGGGTCTCGATCTGTCCAAACCACCCACCTCTAAGGTCTGGCCAGCTTCCTTGGCGCTGAGGTTACTGACACTGGAGGCCTGCCGCAGACTCCGCTGTCTCTCCAGGCCACTTTTCGTCGTCTCGTCTGTGTCCTTTGTCTTGGATGCAAACTCCTCCATGTCCATGTGGAAGCGATAAAGGCTGTAACCATCTGCACTGTTAATGCTGCCCTGACGGAGCAGAGAAGAAGGGTCACAGACAGAAGAGTTTCGAGAGTAGGTTCTGGTCAGCTCCAGCTTGTCCACTCCGGCAAGTTTTTCCAAAGCGACCGCCATCCTTCCGTGGATCTCTTCCAACTGGGCAAGACGGAGATCCACCGTCTGCAGGGAGGCCTTCATTGTGTTCTCCCTCTCATTTACCTCCTCCAGACGCATTGACATGTTTTCAACTCTGCGGGGAACAGGACAAGGGTTTATACTTGAATTAATATGTGAATGTGTCACAGTTTGTAATCTAAACTTGAAAACAGTCATTCACCTCTCTGATGTAACCTTAATGCGTTCATCACTGGAGGACTGTTGCTCATCCTCTTTTTCACGGAAATATTCCTCCACACATTGTTCCTCAAACTCGTAAAGATTTTTAAGCTCCTCTGGATTCAACCTGAGCTCTAGAAAACAGAAAAAAGATGTCAGTCACTGGTTGATCATGGATTGTACAATTGTCACTGATGAGTATTCCAGTAAATGTAGATGATCAGTGATGTATTCAATAAAGCTACTTCATCAATGTAAAAAGAGCTGTGTTGAGAAGAAGCATAGGAGACTAACTGAGGCCTCGGTCCTTTTCGTCCAGCTCTCCCTCCTGCTTCTTCTTGGAACAATGTCGAAACAGCCTGTTGAAGAGGATGTAGAGGTGGCTGAAGATGATGAGAGGCGGCGGCAGAATGGGACGGTCGTGGAAAGTCATGATCAGCTGGTACCGCTGAAACTTCCACACCTGGTTAGAGATGGACTTCACTTCAAAGAAAGTGTTGCTGCGCAAGAGAGAAACAGACGGCCGGTGAATACAAAGTCGGCGTTTCCAACAAAATAACACGACAGGCCAGACTTCAGAACGTGTATTTTACTTGAATACTGCAATGAGCAGGTTGACCAGAAGAATGTTTGCCACGAGGAGGTAGCAGGCCATGATAGCAGGTGTGAGCCAGGCTCCAGGGATACATGGAGGGAGCTTCTTCCCATCCTCGTCATATAAATGTTCACCGCATGGAGCTGTGGGAGCAGATCGTAGCTCGAGACGCATTCTCAGAACTTTGACTGATTAGATCTACATTCTTGACTTGAAGGCTACTCACGGTTGATTTCCATTGCATAGACTGAGGGAAAATCCCAGAAGAGCACAGATAAACACCAAGAAAGCGTTAAAAATCAATAAACACAAGACTTTCATGCAGTTTTTCTGTCAAGGTCAAGCGAGAGTGAGAAAATAGCTATGTTATAATCTTCAGTTTAACTTTGTTCAGATTAATCAAAATGGGAACATTTGAAGATGAAAGATTAAAATTGACCACTCTTAATAGAATTTAACAAGTATTTTTAACACCATTTAGAGGATGTTATTATAGTATTTGAGAAAGATGTACTCAATGTGCTTTTAGCTGTCTGCTTGGTGCCTTCACCCTGACAGAAGAAACATTCACAGAAAAAGAAAACTTGAAGGCAGATGATCATGACTGAGGAGAATAGGCAATCAAACATCTTCTACGTATGGAACAGTTTTTAGCATGAGCTACAAATGTGCCAGCAGAGGGAGACAAAGTATTAACGAGAGTTCATTGCATTGCATTGTTATCAAATCTGAAGTTCATAGCAGTACAAATTAACATAACACTGATCATCTGCCCAGAATCAGGAAACAGAATCTTACTATGAATTCTAGTCTTACGGTCTATCGAGTCCGCAAAAACCTCTCCATAGATCATCCAGTAGGGCATGTAGAAGATATTTCTGGCCAGGCGCCATGTTGGCTCCTCATCTGGGTGAAGGATGGCTTGGCGGGCCACCCCAAAGCTCATGAGCACCACCAGCATGATCACCACGAAGTACATCATATCAATCATCTAAAAGAAAAGAAACATTAAAAAAAAGTGTGAATTTTTCATATTATTTGCAAGCGTGTGACATGTGTGTCGCATGATTTGGCAAACTGTCTTTACCATCTTCCCGATCATCATTACATAGGGTCCCAGGTATTTGTTGACTCCAAAGATGTCCAACACACGGATGTACCAGAAGATGATGTCTATGCAGTATATGACTCGCCCATAGCCCATGTAGGGTTCATGCTGCAGCCGCAGCATCAAGCCCATGAGGAAAGTGATGATGGCAACCAGGTCTGTGATGTTCCAGTACTCCTCCAGCCACACGCTTATCTTCTGCTTCAGCTTCCCTGGCTCGGACATGAGAATCTGCACAAAGTCAAGTCAGTGAACTTGTTTTAGCGCTTCGGATATTCTGAATCCATCAAGCTGAGGAGGTGTTTGGACTGTACCTGTCTGATTTTTTCACTGCCGAGTGTGAGGATGTACGCAATGACAGTCCACTCCTGTAAAGACGGCCATCGCTCCATTTTCACCAGGATAATGTAGTTGTACAACATCAGATAGCCCAGGTAGCAAATCTGTCATGAAGCAAAAGCCACACATTTAGTTACATTTGAATTTATAAAGAGTTGTAACATTGAATGTTATCTGTTTAGAGTGACTTACTCCCCCATTTGGTTATTCAAGTCGTTTTCAATTTTCAGTTTTTGTTCAATCCAGTTTTATTGTATGTTATGTGAAATCAAAGATTGTCTTATGTTGTTGAATGTTTTATAACCATACCACATTCGATGTTTAACATTTTGACATTTTATAGCTATACTGCTATCACTTCAGCATTTGCTTTATAAAATGTGTTCAAACAAATAAAGTAATCAATCGATTATTTGTCCATCAATCGACACCTAAATTAATGGAATTAATGTTCTCAGCACAAGAGGAAAACTTACTGTGTTGAACCAGAATTTGGTGAAGGGCGCGTCGTAAAACTCAAAAAACCTTTTGCCTATTGGGATTTTTCGGACGTTAGTGCTGCCCTCTTCTTCATCTCCTTTACGGGACGTCGCATCATTGGCGTCCTGTATCACCACAGCAAAACCTTCAGCAAACTTGTCATTGACTCAGTGCTCCCACACTAACATGTGAGAACACATTTTATTTGATTTTATAATGTCAGCATGTGGCAGGACCTTGCTGGATTTCGTATCATCGTCTTTGTCTTTGCCTTCCTCTTTGCGTCCTGGTGCCTGATATGAAGCATCGTCTCCAATACGGAAATCCAGCAGGAGAATCAGCAGAGGAAAGATGATCCCCAGAATGACCTATGTGAGATATCACAGTGCTTATCACATGCTGTCAGTTAGTCGATCACTTCTCACCACTGAAGCTTGAGAAAAAAAAAAGACATTCTTGCTGACCTTGAGTCCTGGGTTTTTCCCTATCCGCAAGCAGCCCATCCACATATCTGTGAGCAACATCTGACTGCAGGTGTGGGCAATGAAGTCACGTTGTTTCGCCGCCACGGCCAGTTTCAGACAGGTGGAGTTACTCCAGTTTACCAGCTCGTACGTTAGGAGTTTCATAGCCACTTGTTCGTCGTGTTTGTAGGATTGGTCTAACAGCTCATAGGCCAACTGACCAAATTCTCTGTAGAAAGGAACACAACCATTATGTTTCACTTCTACGTAGCATTTAGCAAAACACAAAACAAAAAGTCATGACAAGACCTGGAGTGTGTGTGTGTGAGTGTGTGTGTGTGTGTGTGTGTGTGTGTGTGTGTGTGTGTGTGTGTGTGTGTGTGTGTGTGTGTGTGTGTGTGTGTGTGTGTGTGTGTGTGTGTGTGTGTGTGTGTGTGTGTGTGTGTGTGTGTGTGTGTGTGTGTGTGGTGTTGCACTGACTTGGAGTTGTTCTCCAGATCCTGGGAGATGTCATCCACCAGTTCACTTTCAGAGCACTCATGAGCCATGGCCTTGTACAGTTTGCACGCCACCAAAGCCTTGGCCATCGCCTCCTCTCCACGCTGCCAAAGGAATAAAGACATCTTCTGGCGCTTCATCAGCACCGCCCACAGCATCAGCTCATGGAAGGGATACTTGAATCGACACACCTCAGGGTCATCCACGTCGATTTCCACCTCCTCCTCTTTCTTCTTTTTTGCCTTTTTCTTGCCCTTTGTCCTCGGCTCGTCATCCTAAGCAAAAAATGAGGAAGTGTGTCAGAACGTTGTTGCTGGACTTGTTGGCTGGTTTGACACATTGAAAGGAAGGACATCCCACCTCCATCCCTAGAAGCTTCAGTGCTTTTGGCTGCAACACAAAACAACATTGCATTCAGAGTCAGTTGTTACTTAATGTGATGAACAAGCCATTATCATTGATTTCCTTCCAGCCATGCATACCCTTTTTAGTCCATACAAATTATTGTAGAGGTTTCGAAAAGCCTTCCTGGTGTAATTGCTCCGGTAAGCTCCACCCATGAGGTACTCCAGCACCAGACCAATATCAATTAAAGTGATTTGATAATCTGGAGGAAGATTTCCCTGAAGAAACAGTCATATATGTTGATGTGAGAATCTTATTGTTGGGCTTAACGCCGTATGTTTATTATTGTGAAAGCGATTGTTTCACCTTTTTGACGTCCCTCACAACACCATGCAGTGTGTTTGCTGGGCCAAGTTTCTGAGAGAAAGAAGAAAAGCATTTGTAATTAATGTATTTTCATTACATTATGTTGTGTAAACTATTAAGAGCTTGGTCTCATTTTGATTTAGCTGGATTTCTAGAACTCACAGTGTTGTACAACTCCTCCAACCTGGGAATGGTGAGGAAGTGGTGGATATTCACCCCATTCTCAAGGAGTAGTTTAACAAAGTCCACTCTGTCCAGTACCAGAGCATCCATCATAGCCTGCTCCAGAGAGTTCACCTTGGGAAAAAAAAAAAAAACATGGGATAAAGCAATTATTATTATTACTTGTTTAAATCTCTATTTGAACTGATTTCCAGAAAGTCCTGTCTTACCCAGCGAATCAACTCCAGTTTCCTCGGATCTGTTTCCTCGGGAGGTTCAGGTTTTGCTTTTCCCTTTCCCTTCCCCTTTTTGCCTCGTCCAGTTTTATTATTGCGAGGAGCACTGACAGGACTCTTCTGTTTCTCATGCGATGGGGCTACAGTGGATGTACTGTTGGCGATGGCTCCAGCAGGCTGAGAGAAGTAAGAATGCAATAGGGTGTAAACATTTTTAAGTAAATATCAGCCTTTTTTCATTTTATTGTAGTTCGACACAATTCAGTCAGATGGTTGATGTTCAAAGGTTAATCCTTTTCCATGTATTTTTTGTTTCATTTTCTCATGAATCCTTCTCAAAATGTAAAAATGTAGAGGATAAAATTGTTGCTATTTTCTTAGATCACACATTCTTTTAACTTAATTTGTTTGAAAAGTGCCATAGAGATGATTTAAAATGATGCTTGTTGTAGACATCAAATAGAGACTTCCCAACAGCTCTTAACAACAATATCTTACATTGTGAAAAAAAATGTCCAGCATACAACAAAATATTTGTACATGATGTGAGACGTAGTCTGCGCAGCAGAAGGGATGAGAGACTGGGAGGTACAATGTGGTAGTTCAGACACGTTTATTACATTTTAAAATCCTAAATCCCCCGAGCTTCAATTTGTTAAAATGGTTAAATGTGCTCTGTTTTTCTCATTAGAAAAGAAAAATGGATTTAATTGGTTTAAAAGTTTTGCATTCCACCTCACACTTGTCAACAGTTTCCCATTTTAGCAGATCAATTTGACAACCATCTGCTTTTCCACATGCACAAGTACACGTTTATGGTCAAACATCAATGCATAAACAGATTTTTGAATAGATGTGTGCTTTCCAACTCGTATTCAGTCTAAACCTTCTCCTTTGATCTTTCTTTAATCACATTTCTGTCTTTTAGTTTTAAGTGACATTGAGGACAACGCTGCAATTGTGGACCATTGTTGCAGCATGATTAATTTGCATTGCTTGAATGCGAGGACCACTCACTGGTAAATTGTGTCCATAAACAAAGATGTGATTGCGAGCAATATCGACTCGGTTCCAGGCCAGAGCCAAACTCAGCTGGTCTGCTGCTGAAGCATTTGTGCCTGGTGAGATAAACAAAGCAAAAACAAAACAAACAACAACAACAAAAAACAACAGAGGGATGGAGAAAGAGTGGGAAAGCAGATGAAAGCCTGTTTATGTAGCACCAAGTGAGAGAAAGTATTACGGTAAAGTAAGACTACAGTTAGGATTGAGCCTGTACCTTTTAACAGGGCAGTAAGGATGGCCATTTCAATATCTTGTTGTCCCTCGGAACCCATCCGAAAAACTGTGATCTATATGTGAAGAAATAATGACAGAGAGCTGTTGCAGAAGTTGAGAGGTGGTAACAGCATAAACCATCATGGTGAAGTGGTGATAGCACACACTGGATGGTGATGATGAATGAGTGAAATGGTACCGGAAATGCAGCCTCTGACTGCAACTGTGGCTGCAGCAGGACGTGAGTAACCTGTGGAGTGAATGTTCTTGCAGAAACTATAACATTTGCTTTGTTAGAGACTCAACTATACTGAATCAAAATTGTACTGAACAGACACAGTCACGTGCAGCATAGTGAACAATATGAATAGATTGGCATGAGTGTCACCTGCAGCCAGAGATTTTATTAATCAGCATCAGTATGGAAGTATTGTTTGTTTGGTTTTTTTTGCTAGTATATTGGATAAAGGTTTACAACTTGGTTAAATAAGCTAAATGAGTGTTACACAACAGCCTGGTCTGGGACTTCAAAATGTGTTTTGAGTGTTTTTATCCATCTGACCTAAGTGTTCACACGGCCATGCACTCAGGGTAAAAAGGTTTATTTGAGGACGAGACAGCGACACAGATTCCCTTGTTGGTTTGTCATAGTGCTTTAGTTTAAGTGGGGGCAACACAGTGGCCTCTGAATTGTGTTTAACAAGCCCAAATGACTCAGACGTTCCACCACATTGCCTTTTTTTTTTAAATCAATGAAAGCGAAATGGTCTGAAAAGATGGCCAAAGTGCTATGATCTCTTTCTCTCTCTCTCTTTTTCTCTCTCTCTTTTTTTTTTAAACAGTTTGAGTTGCTTATCTGAGTGTGATGTGCATTAGGCAGTCTAATACACCGGGGGTGGAGAAGGCAGGGTTGCTCTTGAAACGATAGCACTCTGGGGACTGAAAGCCTCGACCGGGGAGTGCAGACAGAAACCTGGCTGAGGATTAGGGAGATGGAGCCTCTCGTCCATCTGTGTAGTGCACGCTTACTGTGAATAGATGTAGTAAGATCCCCTACTAAGCAGGTGGTAGTGTGCGCTGATCTTTCCCACCCACATTTATGGAGTGCCGAGATTATATATGTGCTGGCTATTAAAAAAAAAAATACTTATCACATCACTTATTCCAGTGGAAATCTGCTGCAGAGGCACAAACGCTGCTGGTATTTATGTTTCAAAGTCTCAAGCAAATACTCTGGCGAAACGCTCTGAACTCTGGGATTAATCTGTGAGGACTCTCAGGAACTTGTGTGCTGATCGGTATTGTTTACATCAAAGTGAGGAGGTTTAACACTGCAGAATTAGACTTTCGCCACCATTTTACAGCTGTGTGCTCACATGTGCCTTCGCATTTATACACGATGAAGGTTAATGAGGCCCTTCAGTAAAGCTGCGAATGCCCTGGATTACATGACATACCACACATGGCCACAAAAAGAAGGAGAAATGGCAAGCAGGCCCGTGGGGATTATGTTTATTCAATATGTTAATGGAGAAACACAGATGAGTGGAATGGACGAATGACGATGGAGACCAGATGTTTCACAACTCAAAAATATTTATTGATCAGCACATTTGATTCTTCACATACAGAGCTTCGTGATGATGGTAACAGACATGTTGGCATGTTTTTCTTACTCACCAGCTCCCTTTTCTTCATGCACTCCATCACCATGAGAAGGATCTGCTGCGACTGGCTTTTGCTATAATTGAATGTCTTCTGAATAGTTACCAAAAGTTGGTCTCTGACGTCATCATTGACGAGCCTTTAACAAGATGTCAAAATTATATGTTTGTTTGTTTTTTTTGGCTGAAGGAATGTAAAAATCAAGGACAATTCGTCTGAAACCTCACCCTCCGTCCTCAGAGAACTTGTGTGCAAAGGAAATGATGTCGGAAGCGCGACCGCTGCCGTCACACACCACCACGGGGATGGGGGGTTCGTCCCTCAGACTCTCCAGGGCAATGGAGATAACGTTTGGACCTCCCTCCACTATCAGACACACCAGTGGGACCCCCTGACCCAAACCTGGAAACAAGGGAAACAAATAGTCATTTCCTCCTCCCGTCATCTTCTCTAAGAAAAACACTGAGAACAAAATGTTGAAGTGAACGATGTTGAACTGCACTGTGACGCAGGAGCAGACAAACCAAAGGAAAGAGGGAGTGAAGTCAGTGGTGACAGCTGAGCATCCCTTTGCTGTCCCTGCCTTATCCGAGCTCCAGGCATAGGATGACAAAGGGAAGCCCACAGGTCACAGAAGGACATCTCCATCCACTTGTCCCAGAAAGACTCTGGCTTACACTCACACACGCCACGGATGATGGAGCACATTTAATGACATTGGCAGGGGACAGGGGGACTTACGAGTGTTGATCTTCTGCAAGGAGATGTGCTTCTCCAGCAGTCGGCGGAGTTTGACCTCAGAGCCGTACTTCCCACAAGTGCCGTTGTCGGTGAGAATGAAGTGGGAATGGCTGTTGTTGAGCACAGCCAGCTTGCTCAGTGGGTTCGCCATGGTTTGATAAGGTCTGGTCACCTGGAAAAAGAAACAAAACATGACGCATTAGACATATTAGCATGAAAATGTCCTTTTTCATGAACACACTTCATATTCTTACATCTTTGCCAATGAGATCCTCCTTATTTTCCAAGATGCCCCACGGTGCAATTCCAATTGCACAAACCTTGCCTCGCGATTTGGAGGAATGATCCTTTAAGGCATCTCCTACGTGACGGATCACACCTGAAAAGAATGTAAACAATAACTCTTTCAGATGCCTGCATTATCGGAAATGCCGTCAACTGCACACAAAATCCACACATCAATCCGCATTTGCGATGACTTTCACCACAAAAGCTCTAATTATAAAGCTTAAACCCGTGACAATGGGTTCATCAAATCTCTCCCAGGAAATTGCTTAATGGTTATTATGCAATGACAATTAAGAGCAAAGGTAATCATCTAATGTCACAAGCTGATATTTGTTAAGTGAACATTAAAAGCATTATGGTGAGCTGCCAGCAGCCTACCCGTGTTGACTCCGCCTGTGAAGATCCACGCTCCGGTGGTGACTGCGGCTTTGATCAGGCCTTTGCCGAACACCTGCTTGAGTTTGGGTTGCAGATCGAAGTTCTGCAGACCTCCATGGACAGAAATGAGCAATGTGGGCAGCTCCAGCTGCCAGTCCTTCACCATCAGATGTAAGAGGTTGTCGGGCTTGGTGTCATACGATACCCGGATGTACTACGAGGAGAGAAAGGGATGTTTTTACATCAAGGTCAGATTTCGGTCAGCTCTCATAACTGCTCAAATACTTTTGGAACTCTGTTCAGGTACAAAAATGTCAGCCAGGGGATTGTTGCCAAGACTTACCATGGCCTTGTTGACAAATCCTCCTCCCTGAAACTCAATGATCCCAAAGGAGTCTGTTGGATACGTCCTCGTGTGTTTGATCAGACTCCATTTGTCTTTTTGGGTGTCGATCTGCACCAGCTGATGTGCTTCTTCTAGCGAGTTGGCACCAGGAGGGATGGCCACGTGCTGCGTTGTCAGCTGACCACAGGCACATCTAGGCGGACAACAGACAGTATCAACTGCAAGGCAAAGTGAAGGCATGAACCATTCTTTGCTCTGCATATAAGGGCGGTAACATCTTGAAATTTCTGGGAAGTTACTGCCTCGATGAACAAAGAGCCGCTTTGCCTGGTCACCCTCAGCAGCGCAGAAAAGTAACTATGTTCGTTAAAGTCCTGATAAATTAAAGACAACCCGCTTTTGTGGTTTAGTAAGTGCATGAAGTGGAAGTGAGAACAAATATTTTATTAATTTGCGAACATAAAAATGATTGTTGATCCAACTTGTACTTGTCACAGTCATAAGTTAAACATGATGTTAAGCAGGGCCCTGGTTGTTGTAATTATTAACATATAATCAATCCCAATCTGGTTTTCTCGATGCAACTTGTATTAAATGGTCACTCCATCAATGAAATTTTAGCACATTTAAAATATTTTGTTCAAAGATTAACCTCAGTCTTTTCAGTTCAAAATCTTTTAAGCAAAATTCCCTAATATATAAAGTTGAAGCAATGAAAAGAAGTGTTGTAATAGAAGACACTGGATTTCTTTTGTTGTACTAGAAATGAAGGGAATATCTGTTATTCAATCTTCAGTCAAACATTTATATCTGTTTGAAGGTGTCTTTATAGAGCCAAGCCTACCTGGTTGGGTCTTTGCTGGGAAATATGTGAATACATTCTCTTTTAAGAAAGGTCCTTTCAATCCAAGCTCTCTGTGCCTGTAAAGAGAAAAGAAGAACAATAACAAGAGTGTTAGCTCACATTACGTGCGGTCACACTACAGTCACAAGACGGCGATTCTTATGAGAAAGTAAATGCAACTTTCACTTTCAAACTGTATTTCTTTAGTAACCCATGCTGAAATAGGAGAAGTGTTAGCATCCGATAAGGGAAGCAACATGCAAAAGGGCAAACAGGATTCAGTCCTGGGGTTTGTACAACATGGTGAGGCACATGAAAGAGCAAAAACCGCATTCATGATTATCTTTTCCATTTCTGTGGTTACCAAACTACTATTGATACGGACTAATTTATTGTGTGTTCAACTTTGCCAAGCTGCCAGTGGAAAGCGTCCCACAAATGTACTACGCCCACACACTTTGTCTGGTCCTGCTCTGATTGCTGTCTGGTCTTTTTCCAGTTGGGCCAAAATAACCCGAGTTCAAAGCCACGTTTCTCTGAAGGCTATTGTTGACGGGGGAAGCCCAATTAAACCAGAGTCACTGGAAGCAATGCTTTTCAAGAAGATGCTGGGAGGATTGGGAAAAAAAAAAACCCCACAAAAAAACTAAACTAAACTAAATTAATAAACAAAATAAAATAAATGTAATAATCAATAATGCCACAAAATATATATAAAAAAGTATGTCAGACTTTATAGGCCTGAGGACATATGAGACAAACTAATGACCATAAATAAACTCAGCTGAAGTCTTGTGACCATCACAAGTACCCAAAACACAGAACAACCACTGTTCTCTCGCTCTCTTTCTCTCTCTCTCTGTTTATCAGCAGAATTGCCCTCAGCCTCCGCTAAAGGGGCAACTACACTGCAAAACTACAAACTGCCCCAGCAACTCACAACTTCAACTAAAAATAAAAAATGTCCAAAATAGATAGTTCTATGTACAAACTCGGAGGCACAAATTAACATCGCTATTGTCTGATTCTCATTGAACCGAATGGCTACACTGTTACCGTATAAAGTAAACAAGAATTTGCGTACATACATCAATTGTAATAATATTGGACGCTACAAAATACAGAATTTCTCAGAAAAATAATAAACAATTAGTACATTTTGTTATCATTTCAAACATAATTTAAGTTGATAAACTAAAAAAAGCTAAATTTACAAATATTACTCTATATAGAAAATATACCAAATTGATTTTGAATTGGAGTCTGTATAATGCATTTCCTATTTATTTATCTTTTTTTTATTTTTTTCCTTCAATCGAATCATTCACATATACTTTGTTTACCTTTATACCTCAATTTGGGATCCTTCTTTCTTTCATCAAATTCTACTCCTACAAATCTACTCTACATTTTAAACCACACCGAATACCATTGGATCCAAACACCTGAAATGAAAATACGTTTTAAAATAGATTCAGTTCATGAGCACACTTACACACAAACCTCTAATGGAGCCGAAGTGTTTTATCTCAGTTGCTGCTGGAGATAAAGTCTTGAGAGTACAAGTGGAGGCGGCAGTCTGCTGCTCCTCCGGCAGAGCTTTCCTCTGGTGCTGCACTCCCAGCCAAGTGGTCCCACTGAATCCCACAGGACATGAAACCTCTTCACTTTATGAGGGCCAGCTAATATGATGAGCATGTGAGCAGGGTCTTTGTTCGCCCAAGTCTCATGACTCCAGTTCAAGGTAATCCTTTAGGGAGTCCCATGACCCCTTCTCCATGCCCACAGGGTATTTTCATCCTTCGCTTGAACAAGGCACAATAAATCTACTTTGATAACTGGCCCCTAATCTCCCAATTTGTTGAAACTCCTTTTCTTTGTGTTCACTTCACAGTGTGGAAGATCTTAGTGGAAGAAGACGGAGCCGAGTGCTTAACCGAAAAGCACTGCAGTCTCGTCCGGAGGCTCCCCAACATTTCATCTGATAATTTTTCACCCCCTCCAACTACTTTGATTTCAACTCCGTTTGCATAATTGAGAGAATTGGATGCAGGCATTCTTTTGCCAGGCGCCTTGTTAAGACATGACCGGTCCCCGGTTGGGGGCAAGGTCAGTCAATGCTAATTGCAGTTAATCTCTATTTTCGCCCACCGTGTTTTCACAGAGGAAAAGAAAATTTGGCAGACCAGCTAGTCAGTGCTTGCTTGATCCTGCTTTTTAATGCTGCTAATGTTAAGTGGAATTTTGCATTTAAAGACATTGCTGTCAGACAGTTTCTAGTCACATTTACTCCACTGGCTGCAGTCTGACCCCAGTATCGAAACAACGGCATGAAGGAAGATATGTATCAGTTGACCTTCGTTTTGTGACAGTAAAACTAAATTAGACTAATTGAAGCCAGTTTGAGATCTGAGAGAATACAATGCAGCATCATGAAAAATTATATTCCTCAAAGGAGAAATTAATCTTACAATCAGACAGACGTAGTTCCACTCAAAGCTTCGGTCTCTTCTTCTCTATTTACAAAGTGTCACAATGTTTTTATATTTTTAAATTTCCAATCATTTCGTGAATTTCCGAATTGTGCTCACATTGCTGAAGATTGGCCTCTGCTACTATTTGATCTACAGATAAAAAAGGGTCAGGTTTATTTATTGTTTTGAGGCATCAGGAGCTTCTGGGCGCATGTTCAAGTGACCGGAGGAAGACATGAGATGGAGTTGAACACAAAGGAGCTCGGTAGATGTCTGCTTGAGGCTTTTCTCATGTGAATGATTTCATAAGCACTCCTTTTATGGTTGAAGTGAGCAGTTTGAGGCTGATTGTAACTCCTGCTGAAAAAGACAAGCCAGGCTGGAGGTTGATGACACAGAAAGACAGAGAGAGGGAGAGGGAGAGGGAGAGAGAGAGAGAGAGAGAGAGAGAGAGAGAGAGAGAGAGAGAGAGAGAGAGAGAGAGAGAGAGAAGCTGAGCATCCCCCCAATCTTTCCCACTTTTTGTCCTCTTCCAGTAAAAAGGGGACAAAAGTGCGCGTGGGCCACTATTAATTATAGCTGCACAAAACAAAGCTCATTTCCAGAAGGGTTTGGCCGGTATGACGCAGTTATTTCAGCTTACTTAAACTCATTAACCGCCGCAATTAAAACCAAAATCCAGTCTGCAGCCAGCTGGCTCGTTAAGAGCTGCCTTTGAGCACTTAACAACAAAAAAACCTTAAAGACTTGAATACTGAGGGATCAGATTGTGTCACACCAAGCAAATTAACAAGACTTAAGACAAGCCCGTGAACAATAAACAACGCTCAGACCAAAACACTGATTTTTCTGAGAGAATGAAACAAAAGACACTTTTGTAAGATGGGATTTACAATTGCTGTGTTATTAAGAAGGAGGTGGGGAAAAAAAAATCTGTATTTACATTAACTGTACTTGTGTTTGTGATTCAAAATGTATATTGCTATTTGTGTGTATGTATGCTTATTCTGTCCTGTAAAGAGTAAATATTTGTCATAGTTTCATAATGGAGTAGATAAGGTATTGGGGCATACAGGCCACATGCTCACCATGCCATACATTTATTCCATTTTCTACTAGAATCACATGGTCCGGGTCTCCTGACCCACAGCTTGGCAACAACTAGATCACAGCTAATTTGTTCCAGTGAAGCTACAATTACACAGACTGTTTGGCCCAACGGTCATACGAAGAAGTTATAATGAAGACTGTATTCCTGCAGACTGGCATCTTAACGTGGCCAGTTTCAATACAGACAAAAAAGTACAATCTGTTGCTTTACAAAGAGTAAATATATATCTATCACAGGGACATTCCTCCTGAGTATTGCAGCAACAATGGAATTCATACAACAAAAGCCTCGTCAGCACAAGTGAAAGTGGATCAGGGAGGATTTGGGGGTCCTACGAGGAATGGGATGTCACCAGGGTTGAAGATAAAAGCTACTAATTGCTGGGCTTTGGTACTGAATAGCAGTGTGGTGAGATCCTGATGGACTGTGACAGAATAGCAGCTCATGTAGACTCATTTTACTGTTTTAAAAAAAAATATTCCCACCTCATAGCCGGTCCACACGGACCCAAATAAAGCTGCTTTCACATGTTTTCACTTGAGGGGAAAAAGATATTTCGACAAAGCCGCACGCTCAAGTTCCAGGCCCTGGATAGGCAAGTATGAATTAACTGGGAGGCTAAAGTGTTTTCATTCAGCCCTGTTTGTAAATGCACTCATTGTCCGTCTTTAGTTTGAAAATCCAGTTAGCCATCACGAGTCCGACATGTCACTGATTATCCCCAAGAGTTAAGGGAGTCATAAGACATTTTTAAGGCTGCTGTTTTTCTGTTTTCCCTCGAGGAAAGGCTGAACGAAAAAGAGACCAGATATTCTCGAAATCATAATTTAAATCAATAAAAAATGTTTAATTATGTATGTATGTATGTATGTATGTATGTATGTATGTATGTATGTATGTATGTATGTATGTGTGTGTGCATGCATGTATGCCCAGTATGCACACATGAATAGAGCTAGATTTAAATGCAAAAGTTTGTCAAATTGCATATGAAGGACAGTTTAAACAAGAAACTTGAAAAACATATTCTGAAGTTGTAATGATGTGCAGAGTATCATTTAAAAAAAGAAGTAATTTGCATACAGCCATATTTTGCACAATGTAAACAAGTGAACATATAAGATGATAAGATATTGAAAATAAGGAATACTTTGTTCTCAAAATCGTTTTAAAAGAGTAGGCTGTGACCCGTCTCAAAAAAGTTTGAACGGGGCAACAAAAGGGTGCATAAGTGGAGACTATACTACCAATGAATAAGTCCAAAAAAACAGCGGATACATTTTTAACTGACTGGATAAATGAACAAAAGGTTAGTTATGCGACTGCTATGAAAGAAACGTTTTAGAGAGGTGGTGTCACTGATGAGTGTATATGGGTGAAAGTTCGCCATTCTGAAAAAGATCTCCATACAATGCTTCTGGAAGAGTTTCAATTAAATTTTTTCTTTCAAATTATTATACTGCAAAGATTTCGAACATCATTCTCTTACAGTAAATGAAAATGTTTTGGCGAATCAGGAGAAATTCCAGAATGCCTGTGACAAGCTTGGACGTTCACATTGGATGTGGCACGAAACATGAAAACATTCATAAATCTGTTGGAAACCTTCACTGTTAAACCCAGACACTCACGTTAAAGCTGTATCGTGTATATGAGCACCATTATCTTCTCTTTTTATTTTTTTGTGAGCAATGGACATACCGCCCAGTACAATAAAGAAGCTTTATATCAGTAGACATTTAAAAAGTTTGCATCTCTAAACGTAAGGTGTTCTGGAGCGGCACCATTCATGTGAAAAGCAAAAAATATCTTCCAGAAAGGCCTTGAAAATTTCAACATGATGATTCTACTTCAACGGCCTCCATCATAACAGCACGGCTTCAGGACAAGCTTTCAGAACAAGACCCAGGCATGTAGAGCACTGAGGATCCTCTATCAAACTAGAATGGCACACGTTCCAAAAGGTCCTCACTGGAAATACAATCGCCTTGTTTTCATTGTAGTATATGTCTATAGTGAGTCAGTTAACGTTTGAGTTGACGCACTGGGTCGCGTTTTATTCTATAATATATTATGGTCGCAGGCATTAGTTATCGGAACTGCAGATAAAAATGAAAAAAAGTCATTCTGAGGAGCCTGTTGGTGCCTCATGCTGGTCGGAGCCACTGCCCCTGCTGACTGCAGGACCTTCACAGTCATGTGAGAGTCTCGCTTTGCCTCTTTTGTGCAACATACAGGCTGTTTGATGGGAACATTTTCAACCAAATCAAATTTTTAACCACAACGCACACAGTTTTGCTTAATTTACTCTCATCTTCCATTTCAAAGTATGATATACATTATTATGTATACTGGTTTTCCGATGCAATTATATGAGACATAAAGGTTTATAGCCCCTATGGCTGAATTCAAGGGAACTTTCTCTTTACTCTGACCACATTTTCTTTACAACATCCTTTTAAACACAATGATCTTGTGTTTTGAAATAATGTGAAAACCCTTCAACCACATATTGCTGCAACATCTGAGGATCTTTAGCTTCACTTTTTTTCCCTCAGACTTTCCTCATTCGAAGTGCTTTGCTGTGACTCGGCCTCCAGCTTGAGTGCTCAGTTACAAGTTCCTGAGCCGAAAAGCGTTTTAAGGATTCTCAGCCCTCACCTGACCTGAGCCTGATGCTTACATCACACAGTCATATGAGCTCGACGACTGCAGGCTTTCTTCACCACATTTCTACAGTTTGAGATGCTTTGTGGGTTTATAATTAGGTTTATTTGGTTTATGTGTGAGGGCACAAAAATCATCAAGGATTTTTCACACGTATCAGGAGGCATCAAAGAAATCATTTCCCAATAGTTTTGCTGTCAGGCACAATTTCACAGCAGAAAACTTCTTTCATTTAATGCAATTTGGCACTCTATGAATGCATTTAACTATGTTTTTGAATGTCATTTGAGCTCAGTTCAGTTATTTCCAGCTTTTTTTTCCTCACAGACTTGTCTTAATATCACATTTTAATTTGATTAATCTGTCTGAAAGGTGATTTAAAAATAAAGTTTAATTGAATGTATTTTCTGGAAAACCTTTGCAAAGTTATTTATCAAGACGTTTGCAGTTGTATTTTTTTCCATGAGAGACAGTTTTGTTTAGATGTGTACACTTTAGATGAAAGAATTAATCAGAATCAACCAGAGTAAATGAAGCCTACCATTTAAAAAAATAACATAAATCCATGATTAACGACTGTTATATCGACACAGCAAATGTGCTCTTAAAAATAAAAATACAAGTTATTTTTCAGCTGACTGGTTTGTGCAGCCAGTGACTTTATATTTAGCAACATATCGAATCTCATTAAAAGTGCAGCACTATTCACTTGATAATCGTGGCATTGCTGATTGCGTTACTGTGTAAAAGCTCATATAGAAAAAGGCTGCGGATTATACACACAATATTAATCTCACCCAAATATGCGGTAATGTATTGTATTTAAAGCTGTCACACTAGATTCATTTAATGTGTTAAGATATGTTGTGTGAATGCAAATTAGGAATAACTGAGTGAATAGTTGTGCATCACTCTTGCAGAAGTGACAGCATTTCATTATTATTTTGGTTATAAATTGGACACATTCAAAATAATGAAATTAATGCTTGTGCGTTTTATCATTTAATTGTCATTTAATCGGTTAAACCCACTTATGTGAAAGTTTTTTTTAAATTATTTCTATCACTTCTTTTCTGAGTTACAAAAAATTTACAAATTCAGTTAGTTTATCACAAATGTGCTTTAATTAAAGTGTGAATTGGATGTGGAAATATGAAAGTACAAGGATACATGTTGCCTTCAAGGACACGTTAGCAGGAGTGTGTTAATCACATGAAAGTAGACTTTAGAAAGATATACTGTAAAAGTCTCTAATCTGCCATGGTCGTCCACATTGGGCCATTATGGAGGATTAAACCGCTGCAGTGGAGCGAGTGGCTGCTCAGCTTTAAACACCACTTAGCTGTAACTTTGAAGGGCTGCAAGTGCAGACCATGTACTGGCCAGCGTACAGCCGGCAGTCCTGAGTTGTGCGTGCGTTTCTGTCACAGACGAAAAGCTCTAAAGCGATTGGTTAACGTGTCATCCGACCAGCGCACAGTGAGAGTTCCATGCGAGACGCCGTGTGGCACAAAGTCATCTAAATAATCATGCATTAAATGTTGACAGCATTCAGCAACAATAAGCGACTGTCAGAACAACATGGAAACATTCATCACTCTGAATACAACTCTGGGATGAACTCGGAACGGCATCACAGCATCACCTGTTGAATGTGTCGTCTGCAGGCTTCGTCTTACCTTCTGCGAGCCAGACGTGCTGCGTTTGAGGGAGGACCGTTTGAAGTTTGCCCCTGGGCCCTTCGGGTCCATGTTGAAGACTTAAGCGACGAGAGGAATCCTTAGAAAGCGGCGACGGGTCAGAGTTCAGCTGCCGCATCTACAGGTGGAGACAGAAAAACCTCGGGCGCCACGACAGAACCACGGCATCACGACCACTGTCTGGACTCACACTTTCAAATTAATTTGCCTCATCATCAGTGTCGGTGTCACTGCTTCCCTCTCCGCTCTCCGTGGCTCTCTCCCAACTGACAAGACAGAAATCCAAGCCGGGGATATAAATCACTCGATGACACACTTGACACATAGACCCTTTTCCTCTGCCGAGCATCCCATAATCAGGCTTAATGCAGCCGGCTCTTATGAAGCCTCGGAGTCTAATGGATAGAGATTTAATAAATGGTTATTGAAGGTAAATCTACTTTGGCACACCACAACCCCAAAAAAGGCTTAGAGAGACCATACAAGCTGTGAGGCTAAAGTTAGCCGGCAGGAAGCCAAAGGTTGCCCCAGCAGATGAGACTCAGTGAGTCTGACAGGGGAGACACAAGAGTCCCAACAGGGGGCAAACATAACTATGCACACACAGAATTCGATGGAAATGCAAGAAACGAGATGAACACATAGTGTTGAACCTGCACTGGGGCCAGTTTCTGGAACCAACAAACCAGAAATGTTCCCTCAATGCCTTTTAAACTGCACCACCATGTTTATTTATCGTAGCCAGAAAAAACTGTAAACTTTCAACGAAGATCAAATGTTTGATATGGGTGGCATCGTTTGGACAGTCAGTGTGATAAAGTAGAATATAAGATATGTTGCAATTAACGTTAAATAAAAAGTACTGTTTTGTTTCACAGTTTACTTGTAGTTCTGTATATTTTTCCACATAAGTTGTGCAACAAAGGTTCAAAGCAGCTTGTTACTAAAGGATTTGACCTGTTGCATAATGTGGGCAACATTAATGGGAAACAAAACTGCTTCTCACTTATTTAGGACTTTCAATACCACCCACATTTAGTCATGTCAAACACTGAAGATGAATTACTTAGCTGTTCATTAACAAAGCTTTGTAAACCTGACGGGAAACCATTAGTAGAGCAAACAGTGTTATATTAGTACTGACTGTATCACTTCCTGATTTGGTTTTATGCAACATCATTAAGACTTGTTTGTATCACCTACATATTCAGTTCAAGAAAATTATATTTATGTGCCAGAGCACTTGGGGAGCTCTGTGTGGAGTATACCTGTTACATGTAATCCATCCATCCACATTAGGTGCGTTTCAATATTCACAGCTTACACCTTCAGATGGACTGTTGTTGTTATTGATGAATATATTGATCATATTGGGTGACTGGGTGGTGATCAACACATTGAATCATACCAGTTCAGATCACTGCTTTACATTCGTGTGATTTCTCTTTTCCAACACACCCAAATCAAGTGAAAAATTCAACAAAAGGCTTGGTAGAAGTGAAGATTGAGAAGTGGTGGTTTTTGCGTGCGAATTCAGCCAATCCAGCAACTCCCCCTGCTGGATACTACAAGAATAGATTTAACCTCACTTTTGGATTTGAAATTGATCAACAAGCACACTTTCTCTATTTCATTGTGGTGTTTAATTTTCTTTAATTTTTTTTCTTATTTTTTCAGCAGTAACATCAACATTGATCAATCAATATTTCCACCAAAGAATCCGCCGTAAAACCAGCCAAGCTGAACAAGTTATCAAATTCTCTTCTACTGATGTTTGATTTTACAGAAACACACGTGAAACAAAAAAAACAAAAAAAATGGCACATCCATTTGCAAGTAAAGCAAAAAGGCAACTATTAATCTTATATGCAGCGTTACAACACTTAACACCTGCTATACTGTTGCTTTTATTATTCTGAGATTTAAGAAATGACTGTACCTGTGGTGATCAATGACGAAGGCAGAATGATTTCATCAGGACAAAGTCTTAAATATTGAACAAGGAATTGACCCCTTTCACATCCTCCATTGAAGCCATGGCTCTCAGTGTTGTCTGCTCCTAAGAATGGATTATATGTAATTTCTCCTCGTAAGCAGACACAAATAAGCTTTATCGTCTGTTGGTGGCTCTGCATTGGTCAGTGAGGGAGATTAATTGTCTCTGGGAAGATGTAGATCACTATGCGAAGCCAAAGAAAGTGGAAATATTCACAGGAAAAACTGTGGTGAGAAGAAATGATTATTTCCTTCACAAAGACCTCTGGCTTTATACTTAAGTATATAATGGCCTAAATCAGTGGAAAAGATCAATTAATTCAAATTGATTGTTCTGGTTCATGCTCGGTGTATTTGAACATATTTTTCATGAGATTAATAACAATGTCATGAAATCCCAAGTCTCAAAAATGCATACAGTAGATAAGGTAGACAATTGAAGATGTACATTTTTGCTTCATATATGTAGTGAATTCATGAGGTCGATTGTTGTCAATGATCTATAATAACATGATTCTAATCCCAACCCGGACAGTGAATTCCTTTGAATTTGTCAGCTTAATTTTTCCAGTGTAGGTCATGTGTATTCGCGCATCTTTACCGGTTTTCATTGTGATTGAAAGAATTCATTAGGTCACAGTCATCTAACAAAAACAAAGAAGGAAACAAAAGAACTGACTGCTATACACCTGACATCTAAAACAGCAGCTCATCAAAACAATTCAACATACTAGTATTTTGTATTTTATTGAGGAATATCTTCCTTATGAGCAGAACCGAGTAAAACATGGCTCACCCACCCTGTTTTTTAAAAATGTGCCTCCCTCTGGAAAGTAGATTCCCCGCCGCCCCTGTTTTAACTTGTACACCCCTGAAACTGGGATTCAAATATATTTTCTTCATGAATATACATTAGATTTCACCTAACTTGTTAAAAGACTTTACACAACACTGATTACAACCCATCCATTCTTTAATATGCAGGTGAATTTACAGAAAAAATGATGGAAAGGTACAGGAGGGTTTCAGCCAATCCCCACCAATACAGGCCCAAATGCATCTACAGTAAACTGGTCAGCAGTCCAACAGGAAAAGCAGATACAAAACAAGACATTGAAAGCCCACAGACTGTATTTAAACCCAAGAGTTTTGGAATTCTTTCAACAATTCCGACAACCACAGCACAATGCAGCATCTTTGTATCTTTCAATGTATTCCGTTTTCATATCGAGGGTCAGATGAGGTACCCCTGCACTGTCCAGACGAATTAACACGAGACAAGCTTTAAGAAGACAGGAGGAGCCTATTTTGTAGCATTACTTTAGTAAACCTTTATTAATCCTGGTATTCAGTTTACAATTCATTCTAGATTTTATTGGTGTGACACAAAAACTCACTTTTCATCAATTGTGTCATTGCACCAAAAGCAGCAGCAGGTGTTGCATCAGTGCTGCTGACGTACGCACTTGTTGATGCACCCGTTTTTGTCATTACACTCACTTTCTGAAGGGAAAGACAAAAGACCTGCACTGCAGGTTTAGAATAAATTCAACTTTAAATGAATGAAACGTGATTCAGGTCACATCAGTTCGGTCAGTCCGCCTGATTTGTAATATAGACGTCTAAATGTCACAGCTTGGAGTACATTTTATACTGCTGGATTTCATGTAACAGCAGCAGTGCATCAGCACCTTGGAGTACACCGTGTACTGTAGAGTCCCTGTCTGCTTGAAGCACCTCCACAGCACAAGCACAAGCAGAACACGAAAGTACTTCGCTTCAGCCACAAGATGGCGCTCCAATATTTAAAAGTGATTAGAGACGCGATACGTAACTCAAACCAAGGGGTCGCAGAGTGCTTGGAAGAAAACCTTTGTGCTTTAATTCTGTCAGGTTGTGTCGGAGGTTATTTGTATTTTGAGACCGTCCGTACTGCCAGAACCACTCGGAAATACTGCATACACACAGAGGGAAAAAAATAGACTGGATGACTTGACTTATTTTTATGTTCCTGTTTTGCATCAAGTTCAATTTACCTTGAGTTGTTTTACTTGTTAATTTGTAAATGTCTTGTGTGACTAATCTCATCATTTGAGACAGATGGCTTAATGCCAACAGCTGGAAAGCAGGTTTAGGGTGAAACGACTTCCACATGTGATTTTTCTGGAAGGAGATGTTGTTCTAGGAAGAAGACGTGTTCCACTGTTTCGCTCAGCTGTGGTATGGAAGTCCTTTGTTCCTGTTGAAGTGCTTACAGGCACAGCCACTGGCAAAGACACCCAAATATTTAAATGTAGGGAACATGAGTTCATCGGGAACCTGTGGGTATGGAGCGCCAAACAAAAGACTGCTCACCAGTTGTTTTTTGTTTTTTTTTTGTTTATCAAAGTGATCTGCAGTGACCAGCAATGACAAAAACAATTAAACTTGTGTGTTTTTTGAGTCAGTGAACAGCCCCAGTGTTTGCTCTGGTTGCTATGGAAACCAACTACACCCTCACCTGAGACCTTGTTTGCTTCAAGGTGCGTGCACTCCCTCAGTGCTGCGGAGAAATAGTCTGCTGATAGCATGTGCACAAGTTGGAGAGACACGTAATGAAACCAGTTTGCATGTGTTGAGGGAGATAACGCGGCACGGGAATGATGCACGTGTGTTCGGTCTGCGTCGACAGACTGAGCTTCAGGCCAGGAAGTGGTCGTCAGGAGTTGTTTACAAGTAGATCACGTCGAGACATGTTCCCTGTGCTCTTTGCGTGTTCATGGCTGAGCTCCTGGCATAGTAACCTCTTATTAAGCATAACACAGTAAAAACTTGATTTGTATTTCCTCAACCGATAAAAGGGCACATTCGATGGGTGTGGATCAAAGTTCTGGAGCAAAACAGCCTCACTTTTAATTTGAAGCCCCAGAAAAATTGTTAATTTACCATGAAGGAAATGAACATGTAACTTCTTATTAAAAGTACAAAGTTGAATTCACGTGCAGTAAAATCTTGCCTCGGTGCAGTCATACCGGTTCATAGCTGCTGAGTGCAAACAGATTGTGCTTTATGATACCACTTGTGCAACTTCTCCCCATCTATCTTACTTGCTGCTGATCACCACAAAGTGCTCTTATAAAAACAAAAGAAGAGACCAAGAATGCCAGTTTCAGGAGGGTTTTTTTTTCTTTCTTTCCTTCTACCCAGTGACACGACAATAAAAATGAAACTTATCATCTTATTCTGTAGTAAGTGGCCCCTCTACTCTGCTGTCAGCGCAAATGGATTTTGGGGAAGTCGACAGGAAGGAGGCGTGGCAGACTGCAGGTCTGCTTGTGGCTGACATCTTCACTGCTGAACGCCAGGGCAGGAGGCTGTGAACACCCAGCTCTCTGCTTCCTCTGGCAGGCTGGCCCACTGCACACCACAAAAGCAAAACTGTTCCTAGAAATCCACACCCCCCCCGCCCCCACCCCCCCACCTCCACCCCACCAGGAGGACTGCATTTCACGAATCCTAGAGCCAGTGTCCATATCTATATTTTGCTCCTCAGTGAGCACATGCTGGCAAATGGAATGTCAAAGGCTGACCTGGGGCCCACACAAAGGTTAACAGGGAATCCATATGCTGTAGAGAGGCTGTAAAACAACAGTTCTCGCAACTTGCCAGGAAGTTACTCCCAAAAACTGACTTCTTTTCAAAATTTGTCATAGTGACGTGGACAGAGGCTCCCTCCTTTCACTCCCTCAGCAGAGTTTTTATAAAGTTTAATGTGTGTGGCTGGAGAGTCTGTACTTTCCCTGAGAGCAAAGAAACAGGTTTGTCCTCACTGAAAAAAAGGGGTGTTGTATCCCGCTGCTCAGCTGCGTAAACATCCAAAATCAGCTTATCGGCTTCCGTCCAAACAACCAGATGTGGGATTCATTCTTTAAGGCCTTATTTCCTCCACACTTTCCCTGACCTTTTCAGGGACAGACATGATGCGATCAAAGCTCCGAGCAGCCCTGCAATAACACCGGGGAGCTGCATGGTGGGAAGAGACAGACAAAAAGAAATGCTGATCAACACTTTAACACCAGGAACTGAAGCCACATGACACAGCTGTCTCTGCAGCTCACCCAAGACCACACTTTCATGCATCTTAATGAACGTCAGGACTGAATGTAGACAAGCCCGATCAATAAATGTTGCTGTACTTGTTTGATGAAACCATAAGCAAATTCTGGAATGAGTGGGATTACCGAGCATTAAGCATGAAAAACAGTCTATATTTGCAGTGCTTCATCTCAGCCACAGTCTATAGTTAATGCCACGGTAGATCTCTATAATCCCCATTAACATTTCAATTACTGGATCGTACAGAAACGCTAGTGTTTGGCACAGGCCATGAGCTCTGATGTTGATGATCTGCCCCACCATCAACTGACTAAGTATCAGAATCAAAAGCAGCGTAGACCTACGCATTATGTAGGAATGTGGGTCAGTATGCTAAATTAGAAGTAAAAAAACAAAACAAAAAACAAAACACAGTTATATGACGGTTACCACATTCACCTCAGAGTAGCAATATTCCTGGTTTGAGTCCAGTTTCAGGCCTTTCTGGAGGAAGTTTGTATGTTCCTCCCAGTCGACGGGCTGGCAGCCTGTCCAGGTTGTCGCCTGTCTTCACCCACCATCAGGTGGAATCGGCTCCAGCACTCTGCCACCCTGAACCGGATGAAGCTGCATGGTTGGTGGACGGATAGATGAATACACCAATCTGTCATTTCTAAATTTAACAACATTCACACAAGTGAGTAATTGAAAGAAGTAATTTTGTCCATGTTGCAAAGTTCTGGTGAAGGTTAGTGATAAGTAGAACTTTTTGATTTGCCCGACACGTCCTCTTGCTCTGGCTCTTTGTTCTTTTGGACCAGGTTGGGGGAAATGGCACCAGTTCCCCCCTGTGAACAGAGGAGAGACCTGGAGAGACCGTGATGAAGGCCACTGCCACAGGCAAGAACTGAGGACCTCGTATTGAGCGGCAGCGGCTTAACGAAGAGGCTCCAGGGGTTGGACGTTCAGTCCCCAAACTAATTGATGTCAGTGGACTGAACAGACCTTGACATGTCTGAATGGTTGAATGAAAGATGCACCGTGTTTAAAAATCATATTACAAAGGCAACCTATTCATCACACATGCAGGTGGAAACCCAAAAGTTGCTTCTGGAAACAGACTTTTAACGTTATTTTAGATCCGGTTAGAATCCCTCATTACGTTCAACAACATCAAATTAACCAATCGCCCTCATCAACATTCTACTGGCTTCTCTTGGAATATCAGTATGAACTACACCATTGAAATGCGTAAGAAATGATGTAACTAAAAATGATTACATTGGTATGCAACCCTACACTTCATTGTGACTGTCAGAGAAAAATCACTGCTAATGTATCTGAGCAGCAGATAAAAGGTCGGCAAGGTTCTCAACTCTCTCCATCGATTGCCCAGGATGTGTTACAGAGCATAAAAGCCCAAGTCAAAGCAAGTTGACAAGCACCTGTCTAATCCTGCTGATCATAGCAGTATTGTCATTATCTATGAGCTCCTGCCCATGACTGTAATGAGAATTGCCTTGGATGATCTGAAACACAGATGGTGTTGGGGGACTAAGCAAATAACACTAAGGTAATCGGTCTGTACTGTAGGAGCAGACAAATCTTTAAAGACCCGAGCTCACAGTCTAAATACTCGCTGAATCAAGTCCAGACGGGCCACTCTGAAAATATTTACTGCAGTGTCATCATTATAAGGCTATATTATCAAGAAAACGTCTTCCAAGGTTGCAGCTGCTCTGTGGTTGGGGATGGAGTGTGGCGGGTCTGAAATAAGAATAATTAGCTCCTAAATGATATGCAGTCGTGTCCACGAGCTGCAGGTTAACATCTTCTCAATGTCACCCTGCATCCAGTCGTCAACTCCCATTGAGTAAGTTTAACTTGTGGATTGTATATGTCTCCTTTCGAGGGTTTGCGCTCTCTCTCGTGAACATTCTGACATAACACAGAAAGGTCCTGAAACGAAGCACACACTACATGCACCCTGGCCATTTTTCATTGAGCAACTGAAACTGCGGAAAGGATTCATGAATTACATCTAAAATTGAAGTTCATTCTTGAACTTGAAGCTGCAGAATGACAAAAATAATCCTGAGGTAATCTGTGGTTTCTGGCAACAGACTATGATTGCTTTTTATAAAATAATAGATGCATGAGTACATTGATGCAACTGTGAGATGAAGGAATAATAAACCTCACTTAGCTGTGTGGTCTCAAGTTCAAGAGGGCATAAAGATCTTTCAACCCACATTGCATGAGACTCTTTAGTATCTCTGTTGTGTCTGTTGTACTGCAGTAAATGGTAAAAAAAAAAAAGTTGACAATCACAATGTTTTCCACACTGACAAGTAAAGTGCCCCTTGAATATCACTGCAGGAGATAAACACTGAGTCTCCAACAGTTCCTCTCAGTACAAAGTAAGCTGACGAATCCACATTAAAAAAAAGTTTCAGGAAAACTAGAAAGTTTCATTCAAAGTGGACAAAAGAATTTACTATCACTGCCAACAATGCTGGTTTACCTTTGTGGGTGACATTACCTGTAATGTCAAAAGAGCTAAACAGCTAAAGCAGCCATTAAAGATAAAATGGCTACAACAGTCAAATAACTAAAACAAATAAAACACTTAATATAGATGTAACAGCTCAAAAAAACCAACAACAACCACCTGACCTACATTTTCTTTGAATGAATAAAACAAAGCTCCATATATAAGCTTAAAAGCTGTGTCATTTTCATATTGAAGGTTAATTTGGTATTGTGGATCTAGTCGACTTTCGCTTGGTGAAACCTTTACATAAATTGCTCGTTTTGCCTTGAAGTGTGCAGAGTGCAGTTCCAGATCATCTACTCAATCTGTGGCACAAGAACCACAAGACGAACAGCTCTCTGCAATGCACTGGCTCTCAAAATGTGGGCCAGATGATGACAATTCAAAATGACAAAAATGATCTTTCGTGCCAAAGCTGTCTGCATAAAATGTCTGTATATAACAAGTGCGCTATAAATAGCTACCAGATTTTAGATTAAAAGCATAATTACTTTGAAAGGAGTTCTGCTTGTTCTTGCCTCTGAACCTCAACAGCTGCTGTTTTTTTGTTTTGTATAATGTGAAAAAGGCAATCAAATCTTGCATTCAACCATAAATCACCATTTGGCATAAGACAAGCCATAACATGAGAGGGGCGTTCTAGTGATACTTCGAGTAATTGTTTTTTGAAAAAAAATATACAATTTTATCAACATGGCGTAAAACTTGGAGTAGAAATCATGAAATTCATATTTGATGGGAAAACATATTCTTCGTGTTCTTGCTTGCTGTATTTATTAAGAGGTGCTGCACCTTGTTCTGATGTGTGGTTGTAGAACAGTACTGATAGATTCTCCTCATTAGTTCTCACTGTATGTCCAAGTTGGACATGATGATGGTAATTCGAGAGGTGAAGCGACTTGTTTCTATTTTCCATGCTGTCTTAAAAATGCATTTATCTGCTGAGTGTTTCTTTGGATCCTTTCTTTCGACCTGGAGGGGAAGGCTGCAACAGGCGAGCTCCTCGGCTGCAGATGTGGAAATGCTTTATGCAGTTTTAAATCTGGAGATATCAGGAAAATGTCAGGCTTTGTGAAAGCACATGGCCGAGACATGATGTGCCTTTCATTTATTTCTCCTCCTTCCTGTTAAAGATTTGGCGCTGCAGGAAAACACTCTCATTCCAGTTGGGTTTTTTTTTTTTTTTTTTACTGTTGTTGACCTACATACAACTTACTTATCATGTCAGGCTCAAAGTCAGGCTGCATGCATAGATTCACCAGACAGGAGACTCCCAGTGAACATAGCAACAGAAATTGTCCTCCCTCCCACCTCTTTCTCTCTCTCTTTCTCCCTCACTCCTCCTCCCTCCCTCCGGAGCGATGCGGGCCAGGCTCTGGAGCTGTATCCTCTCTTGGATTCAGGACTGGGGGAAGGGTCTGAGCTAACATATGGCTTATTGTGCATTGAAGGCTATAGCTTTCAGCTCTCCTCGTGGTGCAAAAAGTGTCTTCCTGGAAAACTGGGCAACACATTTTTTTATTTTTTTTTTGTGCAAAATATTGTGTTTTTATTTCAACAACTCTTATTGTTCATGCATCAAGTTAGTCAACTCCACTAAAATCCTAAATAGGCAGGGTTTGTTTGTTTCTTTTTTTTTCTGTTCACGCCAGCTTATTGACGAGGTGTGTAACACACAAAAGTGGCAATAATCACATTGTGCGCGTCGCAGACAGCTGGAGGAGAACGACTACCTGTTTTATAAAGGAGAATGTGTCACTGGCACAATTTGTGGCTCAGTTGCGTGTCTAGCAAAAGCGGTCCGCCACAGTTTAGGTGACGCAAGGGGAACTATTAATATCTCAAGAACGGGATGTTCTCGCTTCAGCATTGGGGTCATTTCAGGATAAACTCGGCGTGCGTCCCCCCCCCCCCCCCCCCCCCCCCCCGTAGACGTTGCGCGCGGCGCGACGGCACGACGCACGCACGCAGTTTGTTTGTTTATTTATTTATTTTTTAAGGGGAACGCTGCAACTTCTTCACCATTTCCTATTCGGATCTCCGCCCCCCCCCCCCCTGCACGGGGGAGCATCCCTGCGGTCAGGCTGGCTGGTGCACCGAGCCGGGGGTTATATGCACTGCACAAAGTGTGTGCGGAGCCTCGCCCACACGCGAACCCGCTGACTTTAGCGCGCACTCCGGTCGAAGCGGTGAAAACACACGTGTGATGTAACAGGACCTCTTTGCAAATCGCATGTTTTGAAATTCAGCCTCGTTTCCCCTTTGAACTCTCTCTCTCTCTCTCTCTCTCTCTCTCTCTCTCTCTCTCTCTCTCTCTCTCTCTCTCTGTCTCTGTCTCTCTCTCTCTCTCTCTCTGCGTCACATTGGATTTTAAAAGACATCATAAACTATTTCTAAATTACAAGCCTTTTATGCACCTTCAATTGCTTTGCCAGTGCGTCACGAAAGAAAAGACACGTTTAAGTGGCACTATTAGTTCCATACTCTAGGGCGGCATTTGAACTTGGAAAATGTGAAATAAGCTCACATCCCACTTTAAAAAGCTATATCTGTGTTTGACAGAGGGGATATTTTGATTAAGTTATAAATGTATTTTCTCCCCTGTGGCTGATTATGAAATGAAATCAGTTTTTTTTTTTTAGGTTAAATTCTAAGCAGATTATAACCAGAGACCCACCAGGTATTTCCGACTAAATGCATCGCACATGCAGGAGAAGGGTTCAGCTTTGTGGATCAAGACAAATATAAACAACAATCTCCTGTGATGTGAGAAACAACATTTAGAAAAGCTGGCATCCAGCCAAAGGTTGCTGCTTGGTGTGAGGCAAAGTGTGTTCAATGGAGGTGGGAGGCACAGTATGGTTCAAGCTCTGTTGGTGGGCAGGTGGGTGGGGGACTCATCGTCCCACACTTCAAAAAGCCATGGTTTAATTTCAAGTTGTTCTGCTTTGCTTTGTGACATACTTTTATACGCCAGATGAATAATCTCAAGACGTCAGTGAGCGCCCATGGACTGTGTAATTGCCATGTGATGCTAATTTGGAAATTATACTTACAAAACAATCATTCCAGGACATTTATCTGCATCTTTCAAAATGTTACTGAAGTGGAGTTTCTTGTTTTTTTTTTTTTTCTTCTTCAGTGCACTGTTATAGTCTGTTCACTCTTCCATAGACTGAAGGCTGAGCCAGGATATTCCTCTTGGATGATGGCATTTAAGTGCTTCTGTTGAATGGCTGTAGAAAAGAGACGGTCATCTCTATAGCATCAGCACAGCGAGTTAATGCAGCGCCTGCAGACTCACCACCCAGCTGAATAGTGTATTTCAGAGTCAGGTCCCCTCACCGGTGCCTGCGAGGCACGTCCCTCTCCAACCACCGCAATGATCGATGCTTTCTGAATAGGGCCACTACTGACCAACAAATGGGTGCAAAAACAAAACTGGGTCCGCTTCACTTTGCTCTTTTGAGCTGTATTGTGTTGAACAGACAAAGCCGCCATACTGTGATGTGAAGGAACAATGATGGCAGTACATAGTCATTGCTCAGCATCAGCCTAAGGTCAAGAGAGTGACGTAGATTTTAGCCCGCGTTTACTGATTCAACTCTACAAGACAGTCGTCACTCTCACGTCACCGGGGCAGGGCAGTTGTCTTCTTCCTTCAAATTATGCAACAGAAAATTCAACATGTTCTGCCTGTGATGCTGGGCAGCGGTCTGTTCTTTGTGGTGGTGCGCCAGAGAGCTAGGACTGAGGCGGGGGAGGCAGGCAGGATTAACATAGTACTGAAGAAGGGTGCCTCTGTTGTGTAGCTGAACACTGACAGCCCGAGGCTGAGGCAGAGGGTGGATGACAACCAAACTGAACTTCATTACTAACAACACCTCCCACCCTTCTTTGAACTCGTGTGCAGCGACCTCCTTTCACCCCCTCTGCAACCAAAGTTCCTCTTGAAGAACCTTCGCGTGCCCTTCCGTGCCATCAGACGTCAGTTTTCCTTTTGTTCGTCTCAGCTTATGAGCTGTTGCTGAGAAAGTACTCCTGAGTGACAACATCACATAAACCTTCTTGGTCGGCTTTTCTCGGGGGGGGGGGTCATCTGCATGGACTTGTGTCTGCCGAGGCTTGCTGCTGCACACTGGCCGAGGTGTTTCCACATGAGCAGCTGCACTGGTATGCACATATCTGGACAGTCAACATGTGCAGACAACATATGGATGGATGGCCACGTTGAACTAGTTTAACATTCTTTTCATTTTTACACTTTATTCCCGAGTGTTTGTCGAGAGTTCACGTTCCACTTATTTTCACTTTAAATACAGCCAGACAACAGCTATTCGAGCACGTCTGTGTGATAAAAGAGAAATGGCATAACTTCTTCTGGCTGGGGGCATTTCTCAACACTTTGGGGTCTCAGACAAGCCCCAGTTTAGCACCCTGGTGTGATTTGCTTTTCTTCAAATGACTGCTTGTGGACTTCTGGAAATGCCATTATTATACCCTTCATGTGTAAAAACCTTCAGATGTCCCACTGGTGAAATCTGTGCCAGTGCTGGGAGCCTTTGCTGGCACATGGCAGCCCTCAAATGTTTGTTTTTTTCTTCTTTTAGAAGGCTGGTGTAAAAAGCACAATGCTTAGATTTCTGCACAGACCCCAGACAATTTCCACTTCATATGAAATTCAGCAAGTCATTTGGGCATGTTGAGGCATGGTTAAGAAAAGTGGGACATCACTGCTTCTTAACCTAAGACTTTGTCTCACATCCTCTTTTTCCCCTTCATGCATGCCCTGATTTTTTTTTTTTTTTTAACATGTTTCACAGCAGCTGCAAGTTGCTATAGCCGGCAGCCCCATTAGGGAGATATACAACCTGTTGCTCCAGTTTGAGCAGGATTTTAACAGTGATGATGGTGATTTGGACCAAATCTTAGTTTTATTTGCACAATGACATATTGTCATGATGAAGAGGTCAAAGTTCCCTCGTATTGTCATCAATCTGGATCAATGTTAGCCCTCTTTATGTGGCCTCTTGCCTACCCTGTTGTGATGCCACTGCTTCTGGTCACTGGAAAGAGTTTCTTTGGTAACATTTTATGTATTTTTTAAAACTTATTATGCTCAAAACATCTATAATGTGCCTTAATGTTGGCAAAATGTGATTTTTATTTTGTCAATTACATCAGGAAAATCAGTCAGTCTCATGTTTTAAAGTTCATTAAAGTTAATTTAGTTTGCAAACATTCAACATTAAAACATGCCTCTGCACTCAACTTCTCAAACTTTTTTTTATTTCAAGGTTGTCAAATAAATGAACTAAAAACTTGTTGGATGCTAAAACTATGTAGAAACCATTGTATGGAGTTTCCTTTTTGAGTAAAAACCAACTTTTAACTTGGAATAATTCATCAACAATCCAGAGAATGTTCTTTAAACAACACAAGAATATTTTTCAGCGTGGAAAAAAAAAAAGTGATACTATTTCTGCACGTGCCATGAAATGATTTGTCTTCATTACTTTTTGTTCAGTCGCGTGTATTTGCTCCCTCGCCTGACTTGCGGGAATGTTATGACAGGAGGATCCTGATAAGCTTCCAATAAGGCTGCAACCAGTATATCCTGCTCGGCAGCAAGCAGCACTTTGCGACGGTAACATGCAGTTTCGACCTGCTTCTTCATCTGACTGACTCATTGGACTTGATGGGATAACTATATATCATCTGTCATTCAAGAAAGAACAACAAACAATATTTCACTCGACCCGGGTGGGTGTATTCCCTGTTGACTTTACACACGTTTCACTGACATGTTGACTTTTTAAGACCTGTGCACCTTTTGCATGACTAATCCTCTTTACTTCTATGCAGGTGAAAACTCCTTTTGTCATCATTAGTCACGGGCACCAACTGTTGCTGTGTGACTAAGGATGAGTAAGCTCTGGAGGACAACAACAAAAAACAGTACTGGAGCACCTCATGTTCTATAACAGTCATTACCACACACACACACCTGAGCTTTTTTTTGTGTGTGTCTGTGATTTGTGCCTCATTTGCTTGAGACTGTACTTAGAGTTGTCATTTTTCTTAGGAATTAATAAGCGATCATGAAGCATGACATGATAGAAAAAACTGGTTTGGCATCTCTGCACTAAAACATTATTAATCCTGTTCGGAGAAGTGGGTGCATTGTCAATTTAAGAAAGTTTAAAAGTCCCTCAAGTTTTAGCATTGCAGTAAAGAGAAACGACTTTAAAAGTCTCAATAAGAGATTGGTTTAGTAGTCATTTTATTTAGATTGAAAGCTATACAGGAGGGATCATTTTAGCCATACAAAAGATTAATATTTTATATTAGAAATGCCACATCAACATTTTTATTTGTCCAGTTCTTTGGTTTCTTCACAATTACCTGCAAGACTTCATATGTTCTCATTAGAGGGTATAGTGACTATTCCTCTCGCCTCACATTGAGAATATCCTCAGCTCGATTGTGGCCATGACTGTCCCTCTGCGTGTGCTTGTGTTCTTCATTTCTTTTCCCCATATTCCAAAAACATGCATTTGATATTTATTTACCCTCTTTTGCATGTAGGTATGGCTGTCTGTCTCTCTTTCCAGGGCTTATTAAGCCTTTTGCCCAGTCAGTAGAGATTGGTCACAAACTTCATCACCCTAACTTGGATAAACAAGTAGAGAAGACGAATGGGTGACTTATTTTGATATTTTTGTTCAATTTTAACTTTGGGATGACTCAGAGAGAGAGAGACTTTGTTATGACAGTAAACAGAGGTCTATTCCTCACTGTGTGTTTGTTCACTAGGTAACACTATGTCGGAAAAAATGACCCTAATAAAACACTATCCTATATCAAGGACAGCTCGGTGTGGACTCCTGAAAGTTGGGATTGAATTCAAAGTGATCAGCTTCTTCCTCTGATCGAGCTGCTCCACAGAAGATAATACTAAAACCTCCCTGTGCTGTGTGACGCCTCAACAGTCCTGTAAGTTGGGGGAGGGAACTTTTTTTCCCCTGTCTGTCTGGAGAGCCTCGACACAACAACCCCGGCTACTTTGTTACCGCGGTCAGGCTCTCCTGACGTTTAAAGAGCACCCCTTCTATCACAAACAGAAGTGAAGAGGCCAATCAAATGGCTGTTCCTGCCTGAGAACATTATGTCAGCGCCAGACAGTGTGCTGTTTGGACACCGTGCACTGGGGGTTGGTGTTGGGATTTGGGAACGCACAAAAGGTCTCTTGAATCATCACATTGCTGCAGCCACGGAGGGAGATACTTCAGCGTTTGCCTCCGAGGGAGATTTTTCAAAGCAATGATCGCTTCCGCAGCTGCTTGTTATCCTCGCAGACGTTCACTCGCATGAGCGGCCGTTGCTGCAGGTTTCCTAACCGTCTCACACGTTCTTGTTCTTGACACCCAACGCGAGTTGATAAACACTTGCAGTTTCTACACAGCTCTGGGAAACAAGCGAAAGAGGAACTGAACCCTCTTTGCTGTGTGTTCTCACCAGAAAAGATCGCTGAAGCACCGCACGAAACACAAGAACGCCACGTTTTTGTGGTGAAAGAATATGTAAAATAATACAGCCAGATGGCCTTCTGAATGCCACATCGCCTTGCTCACGCCGAACACTGGGAACTTTCTAGTGTGGGCTTTTGTGCACAATGCTGAAAGTGTGCATTCATTCTCACAGGAGAGCATCAGCTGCTGCAGGAGAGCAGGTCTGAGTCTGTATTGGTGAAGCTCGGGTTCAATCTTCTTTAAAAAAAAATGCATTATTTTTATTTGCACTCTTCTGTTTTATAGTTTTTCCATGAGCTGAGTAGGAGATGAGGAAGCTGTATAGAGACTGATCATTGATATTGCTAAGTCAAAGCTGCTTTTTTGTTGTGTTCCCACATTGATACAAACAGATCTTTAAAACTGATTCGATTTAGCAGTCAGGTTCATCTGGGTGCGCGAGAGGTTAACGTGGACAAGTGTGTCCTTGCAGCTAGGATCACTAGTATCAGCTGGCTGGTTTTCTGTCGGGACTCTGTACCTTGTGCCTTGCTGTGTTTCAGAATGTCAATATTGAAAGAAGTGAAAACTTAAAAAAACAAAACAAAAAAACCACACTATTGCAGATATGTGCAAAAATGATCAGGCTTTGTGTTTGTAACGTAGCACCAATAGATAGCTTATTGAGAACACTTTAATATAGCCTAGTTTTTCTTCTTCTTCTTCTAATATTTCCTTCTTGGAATGGTGTCACTTGTCTCGTGCTGCAGGATAAACCAAAGAAGACATTGCCTGTGGTGGCTGGAAGTGTTTCAGTTGGTAGAGACCGCAGAGTGGTTCAGAGGAGAGTTTTGAGGTACATTACTAGTTTGCTAAAAAGGAAGCAACCATCCTCCACAAACTACACAACCTGTGGGCTTAAAGAGTTTAACTCTTAACGATAGATGATAATAATCATAAAGCTTGTCGACATGTGCGGATAACTTATTTTAGTCGGTGAAACAGAAATTATTTAACCCTATTTTCATCTAATTTCATGCAATATGTTTTAAACATTGCTATTTAACAAAACCGAAGAATATAGGTACAATATAATACAAATGAAAATGTCACATTAGCAGTTTTGCATGCAATTCAAAAAACTGCCTGTAATGTTGCTCATCAAGTTCACATAAAAAGCTCTTTTGTTTTGGCTAAAATGCAGTTAAAACAGATAAATTTTTTTTGTGTTTGATTTAGCTTTGCTGGTTATTATATAAATATTACTTCAAGATGATTACACAATCGGCATATGATACTCAAACACATTTTAATTCCCTTTTTAATACCCCTGTAAAACTTACTGGCCTCACTGGAGAAATGTTCACTGTGGCATTGCTGCTGCATTTTCTTTTTTTTTTTTTTTTTTATCAATTTTTATTGTTTTCTTTGTTTGTTATTGAAGAATGTGTAACTGAGGAAGCTGTTGGTCTCAGAGACTCGCTTCATTGGGTTACTTCATGAGGAAAAATGCACGTTCAATGTGGGGAAGGAGAATCAGCACTAACGTAATACTTGAACAGAGATTTCTCACATCCCTAATAAGTCAAACTTCTTATTTTTTAAGCAACAGTAGAACTGAAGCTACATAGTACATGGCTCACACAGACACATCAAATAATACTAATACTCTCAGCAAAGTTACTGACTTCAGTTCTAATTTTAGTCTTGAAATGGGAAGCTTTGTCACTTTTCTTTATATCTGTATTACTGTAAAGGGATTATATTTGGGTTCAGGATTGAGGGATTGATGCGTAAAATTGTTTTTTCGTCTGGCAAATAATCACTCGAATGACAAAAGAAAAAATAAACAGTTGCTACAGTATATTTTTGTTTATATGCTTGGGTTCTTCCAGTCTGGGGTCCAGGAGTCTCTTTGAGGGGACACCACAAATTACATGTCAAAGAAAACCATAATTAGACACTTTGTAGACAGAAGCGCAGACCTGGGGAAACTATATGGCTGCTATTACTTCCAAGGCTCCTGCTTTTGTATCAGAGAGTGGGAGTGTGCACCAGGATTTGGCTTCATGCTTAATGTTTTGGCAAATCAGAAAATCTGGGTGGAGGGAGCTATTATTTTAGCATAAAATCTTGAATCACGGGTGCTGTTGGTGTGTCAATAAAAAAAAGGGGACTTCCAAAAAAATAAAAAAAATAAAAATCCACAACATAATGAAAATACAACTGCAAACAAATAGAAAACTAGAATCTGTCAAGAATTTGGTTTTCTGTCTGCTTCAATGCAACTACACGAAATTTTCCAGAGACGTGTTACGTCTTAGTGGAAATTGTTCCAATGCCTTGGACACAATGTCTGTGTTTCTTTTAGATTGATGCTGGCTCAGCGTACTCATCATGTCAATCAGTATAACTAAGGCATTTGAAAGAGGGGGGTTAATACAGCACTTAAGTTATTTACAAACACCATTTCACAACAAAGCTTGGATGCTGTGTTATATAAATAAACAAAAACAAACAAAAAACAACAACAATGCACTAATACAGCTTATAAATCTCTTAAACCCATATTGTTTCCCAACAAAACATAAACAACATATCATATGTTTAAATGGAAGCATTTTATGGTAAATATTTGTTTCTTTTTACTTTACTTTGATGAATGGATTTCACTTATATCTGCACCAATAATCACATTCACAGGTTCACATACCTCGCCATGTAAGTCACTCAATACTCTACGAATGATTTGGGGTTCAGTGTCTTGCTCAAGGACACTTTGACATGTGGACGGTGCGAGATGAGGGAATCAAACCTGCAACCTCCCAATTGAAAGGTTGCAGGTTGATCAATCCAGCCAGAGGCACCCCTGAAATTATAATGGTATATAATTTCGTATTGGTGTATATGTAATATGAATATAACAAATGGAATATAGCAGAATATAAATATGTTTCACTGGTATTGTAGAAAGGTGAAATAAGGACAATCATGCTGGGATCAGGTCTGAATTAGGGTCATACCATCTGTTGCTAGGGGGGGGGTCTCATTCTTGTTGCATGAGGGATGTTGCACGTGCTGCAGAGCAAACGTGGCTGATGTGTTGCATGAGGAATACAGCTGTAAATATGTCAAAGTTATTCTAAGGGGCTGTGTGCTCTGCAAAAAAACAAAAACAAAAAAAACAACAACTGCAATACATATAACCGTGTAGCCAGTGAGATACTTGATTTGAATGCATGGAGGCAACCTGTGGTGAAACTTTCAAGTAACTCGTGCAGCTCGGTGCATTCGGGGGCACGCGGTGCCCAATGAGCGAGCGGCTCGCGTGACGCTGCGGCGGAGCGCTGCCGGCCGACACGCCCCCAGCATGGATACAACGAGCAGGAGCAGGCGCTCCGGAGACACACGCACTGTGCCGGGGATTGTTTGAAGCCGCGATGGGAGTTACCGCATCCAAGTTTCTAGAGTTCCTCTGACCAGTGTTGTTGCATTAAACAAAAGACTTTGTGTTCCTCGTCATTTTTTTTTATTTTAATTTTTTTTTTTTTAGGGGGGGAGGTTTATTGGACTGCGGTTTTTGTTGTTGTTGTTGTTATTTATTTTAATTTTTTTTAACCGAGGCGTTTCTCGCACAGGATGTTGATGATATTAGGAAGCCGGGTAAGATCATAAAGTCAGTTCTCTCTGATGAGAACGACCTCCTCCTCCTCCACCTTCACAAAGGGAACCACGGAACAAGTACTTTCTTTTTTTTTTTTTTTTTCACACGACATCACTTCATTTTTTTTTTCCTTCTTCTCCTGAATGTCACTAAGAAGCAGAGGGGGCTGTTTCAAAGACAAAATGGATCACTTTGCAGCAGAGTGCCTTGTTTCAATGTCCAGTCGTGCAATTGTTCACGCTCCTAAAGGGAATAGGGAGATTAAACCAGAGATCCCGTCCTCCTCCAAGATCGGAGAGGAAATGAGAGAGCCCCTGGTGAAGGAGAACTCCTCTCTTTTCGTGGTGGCGCGGATTCTGGCGGATTTTAACCAGCAGACTCCCAACAGTGGTGCCGAGCAGGCAAAAATAAAGGATGAGAGCATGCCGAACCTCATAGATGATGGAAACTCTGCCACACCTACCACCATCTCCGATCCCTCGCTCAAACAAAGAGGCAAAAGATCGAGAGGTCGAACTGAGCAAGAATCACCTCAGAAAAAGCACAAATGCCACTATTCAGGTTGTGAAAAAGTTTATGGCAAATCATCCCACCTCAAAGCCCACCTAAGGACACACACAGGTCAGTTTGGTTGGATGGGAATGTTTGTTGTGACTCGATGTGTTTCCCCTGCGTATCTGAGAGCGGATGGGATGACTGACACCGAGAATGACACGGAGTGTTTATTCTCTTATAATAAATAACGCGGGTGTTTGTGTGGATGATGGGGTTCGATTGTTTCGTTGTCCGTCTTTGTATATTCACCGATGTATGTTAAAGAGGAATAATGGCCACAAACAGTACAGTGCAGCCTGGATTGTTTCATTTCCTATTGTGCTTTTAAGTTGTCTGAACTTATAGGAACTGTCTTTTTAATTTGGGGGGGGGGTGCCACTCCCACTCAAAGTCTCAGAGCTTTGTCACAGCTTTTCCTTTTGCGCCCCCCAACTGAACACACACATTTCGCACATTGGACGGTATGTTCACAGCCACACAACACAAATCGCATTTCCACCTTGTATTGATGAAAGTAAACTTTAAAACAACGCCCCCCCCCCCCCCCCCCCACCCCCCACCCCCAAAAAAGTGAATAAAAAAAATGCACAACATATAATGTGTCCATCCGATTGCTGTTGGGGACATGTAGAAAGTTTTGCAGGATCCAGTGTACTGTCACTGCTAAGTGATCATCAGGAGCTGTGCATGACCTTCCTGCAGGAGTACCTCCATATCTGCGCTTTGCATTCCAAGATAGTCTACAGAGAAACAAAAACAGAGAGAGAGCCATAGACAAGGGGGGGGGGAGAGATGTCGATCGCCTCAAATTAGGGAGTTTGATAAGAGCTGTGCAGTCGCCTGTCTGCCCAAAGCCCTTTGTTGTGATGTGCCACACCCCCGCTAGACAGACTGCCAGCTGATCTGGCCAGCAACAGACTCAGCTAGTTGAGCCTCGACTGAGCAGCCTTCCTCTGCTCTGTGTGCTGCAGCTCACACTTGGTTTTTCCCACCACTGTGCACGCCTTTTACTTCATGCACTCAAAACGCAAACAAACCAGAGCTCAGTGGATCACAGGAGGAAAACAAAGGCTTTTGCATGAACTTGACACCTCACAAGCCTGTGGAAATAAGCACAAGAGGAAAATAATAAAGATACCCATGCAGAAAAGCTTCCTGACATTGAATCGCCTATCGCAGAGCTGCGCTCCATTCTTGTCTTGTCCTCAGATGACTTGATTCCTGGTTCGCTCTGTGCTCTACTCAGTCTGGCTTTGTGCAGGTGCACTTACATCAGGAGAGCTGCTCAAGCAAATGCCAACAATGAAACAATGCAAAAGCACCAATGACAGTTCATAAGATGATTTATTGTTTTTGTGGCATCGATTGCTATTGTTGGAATGCATTCAAGCATTTTGTTCTCAGTGAGAAAGACATTTGCATAGGCTTTTATTCATCGTGTGCAGCCGGTGCTGACTGCTCTGCTATATAATCAGTGTTTGTCAATAATAGCAGGGCAACGAAGCTCCGATTTGACCTATATGTGGACATAATTCGTAGTATACCTGAGTCATTATAATATCGATGTATCTACTGTACATCAGGTTCTTGGTGTGGTTTTGTCACTGTCTCCCTGCTCTGTTGTTCTATCGTCTGGCTTTGTGGTGGTTTGCATCCTGTAATTTCCAATATTGTGGCTTTCTGCTCATTTCATTGGATTGTCACAGAGCATGAGTCATCTCACTTCAGCTACCTTGTCTCAGCCAAATTTGCAGCAGCACACTCAGAGAGGCGGGACGCCTCCAGAACGCGGTGAGCTTCCCTTCAGCCCTGACCGTGTGAGCTTAGCACAGTTTTATTGCACCGTATTAACCCTGCCCTCGTCTCTCCGCCTATAAAGCGTTTCCTTTCACCTGCTTTTCTGTTTGGATACGCTCGAGTGTCTGGATTCACGATTGGTTTCTGTCCCATAAATTCCGATAATAATGACTCTTTCTGTGTGTTTGATTGGACGGTCCCAGAATGTGGGTCATCTGAGTTCAGCTGGGCTGCCTCAGCCAACCTTGCAGTGCTTTCACAGAGCCAGACTATGGCAGCGTGCATCCCTTCAGCCTCTACTAGCAGAGACAAGAGAGCATGGATCCAGCATTGTCAATTCCAGCCAAACAGCACTATCTAATTGAGGAGGGAAACACTGCTACAGACACCAAACAAAGAGCCAGGGACACGATGTCCTTACTTGACTCCAGTGACGCCCACAGCCTCAGCAGCACCGCTGCTGCTATTCATGGGTTTATGATTTGTCATAGTGGTGCACTTTATTAGTTATCCAGCATCTATGGCATGATAAAAGCCATTTTCTACAATATCTTAGATGAAGCATCATAATTTTAATGTTTAGGAATTTTGACTAATGTCAAACACATTAATATTTGTAATCAGAAGCCATGTACCTATGTAAATTGAACATTATTTGTGTTTTGCAAATTACTGGGTTTCTCAGTTAGATGATTTTGCAAACTGCAATGTTACCATCAGTTTTAAACATTGTGACCCATACATTTTTGCATGCATATTAAAAAATATGACCATTTAAAAAGTTTCTTTTAGAATTAGTAGTTTTCATTATCAATGTGATTACAAAAAAAAAATCTAAATGAGGATTTTTGTGTATAAAATGGCTCTATGTCACTGAAGACGAGTCTGCAAATGTCTTGCAGTGGTGTCTTCTCAAACACTGTCTTGGAGGGCCATCAGGATTTAGTCGACGCAAGAGTCCACACTGAATTTAAATCAGTCATTATACAGCACTGAGTTTAATGGTGAGGAGTTCACAGCAGTTTGGAGGTCTAAGGTTACCAGACGGCTTTTGTCTGATCTCCTGGTGTGGGAGGTGGGGTTTCTCTCTTACTGATATACTATGAATGAAGCAGCCATGTAACAGTGTTGTTGAGATAAGCCTTAGTTTTAAGTAGTGCATTTGAAGGACACATGGAAACTGCTTTGGGCTCTTTCGGTTTTGTTTATATTCACAATTATTTTCAGTTTGTTTTGTCTCTTTGTCTTGAAGTTTAACAAAAAAAGGCCTACTTTCTCAAGAAGTGTCTCAAGGTTATTGAGTACGCTGTGTTCTGTCGCCTCATTACTATAGTCAAATCATGCAGACTGCCATCTCCACAGCAGAGGTGGCCCCCAACTCCCCTGGAGAAAATACAGCCTAGACTTTCAGTGTCCCCCACCCATGGTTGGGTCTTACAAAAGGCCATCTTGTCAGAGTAAAAGACCTATTTGAGAACTATTGGAATCACAGGGAGGAACAGGGCCAATATTCCTCAAAGACAAAGAGTGTAATGACATATTTTACAGTTCGGTTGATGTTTTGTCTGAACCTCCTTTGTGTTGCTCTGGGGTACCTCTAATGCAGTGACATGGCTGTAAAGCTCTTTACTGTCTGTCCTAAAAAAAAATAAGTGGAACCACCTGGCAGCACAATCCCACTGCCATGAAGGCCCAGTTATGCATGCATGCCATCTATATTTGGTCAAATAACTGCGGTTAATAACACTTTTTTTTTTTTTTCAAAGTGGAATTAGCACAGATTCCACATGGAAAAGGCAGCAGCAGTCTCTGGTTATACACACAACATCACTGCCAGTGGTTTTATATTTGGCTGCACTACTACACAGAGTGCACTGTGTTCCTGTGTGGCTGGTGGCAATGATGAGGTAGCAGGGTGGAGATGGGGTTTTCCTGCTCTTGCTTTAGCCCAGTCTTGGCACAGCAATGGCTGAAAAAAAAAAAAATGACACAGAGAAGGGTCAATATGCCTACCTGCCACACAGCAGGATTTCCAGCATTGCTCCCAGTTGAGCCATATTATTCTTGACATGTTGTAAAAACGACGATGCTCTAATTAACCAAACAGTTTCCAAGTTACGTGTTTATTGCCATTCTAGTGGAGCGGTCATACACCACTTTACTCCAAACTGAAGATATTGGATGGATTTCTGTTGAATTTTCTAAAGACCTTACCTTGGCTTTGATAACTTAAATCATTAGCTTTATGTTATATGTATTTATTACCGAGAACTTGATTAACTTCCACACTTTGTGCTTCTATATAGAAAGTAGTAGCTGTTGCTAACACACTAAACTATGGCAGTGTTCATTCCTGTGGTGCAATTAAAAAGTTTGGAAAAAAAGAGAAAATGTTGGCAGTCTTGTTTGTTGAGTTATGCACCCACACCATCAGTTTACCATAGTAACAGAAGAAGAAAACTAAAAGCTGCCATGGAGACTATTCTTCTACCAATAATCATTTTAAAATGTATGACGTGTGCTCAGCCAAATGCATCACGGTGAATGTGCAGTTGTAGTATCTTCACCTGTTGATGTCTCATCAATAGCATATCAATTATAACAGAAAGTTGTTGAAACTTCAACAGGAAAGCCCGCATTGTGTTGCAATGTGTCTGATCTGAAGCCCATCGCATCCTGAGTTTGGTCTATTTAGAGATCGTTGGTCTATTGCATTTACAGCAGTTAAAACCAGACTGAGTTTGTCTGCTCTCGGTTGCTTTGTGTGCACTAACAACCATCGGCAATGGTATTGTGTTCTCTCTACCGTCAGAAATATTACCTGTGCGGACAGAAGTGTTTTGATAACGATCACCTCTCATAAAGGGATGCTAGAAACCTTGAAAATGCTGTAGTTTGCATGCCAGGCCACTTATATACTTTATTGCTGCAATTTGATGACAGGAATTGTCCCAGAGTACACAGGTACCATCACAGGAACAATGAATGCAATGACCAGTAGAACAAGAGTCTGAATTTAGCTCTGGGGCTATTTATGACTCCCAAAAGGTTATTGGTTTAGGGGAAAGTTTCAGACACTTTGAGGATATGCTGCATTGCTCAGCATGCTGTGTCGGAGTATATGACTGCTACCATACATAACTGCTGACCTTTCCTCCACTTACTGAATATGGCATAATTGCTTTATGACTTTGATCGGCCTGATTGGCAGAATAATCTGTGGACTTTTGGCGGTGGTGGAAATGCAGGCAACAATAGGAACTACAACAAATTGTTCTGGGTACTTGTGGTCAAAATGCAGTTAAAGATGAACTAAACAGCCACTGTTTACATTATATTAAATCTGTGAAGAGTGAACACTCCATTGTTGTTAATATTGAACACCATTGTTGTGAGCAGTGTTACTAAAGTCAGCTAAACGAATAGTGCCACTCTAGCATGTACACATTCTGGCGGTTTTCTCTGCTGGAAGATAATAGACTTTCTTTTTTTTTTTCAACAGCAGCACTCATGAATGAAATGTGGTTGGCTTGTGAAGACCACGTGTAGCAGTACAGTATGTGTCCAATGGAAACAAGGTATTAGTTAAATCTACTTGATCCTGGGATGTAAATAAAACCACGATGAAGCCACCATCTTGCCTGTTAATCCTCTAGTGCATTGCTCCATAGACGACATCTTCAAGGCGTGTGCTGGTGCACATGCTGTCCATATGTTATCCTACATGTGCTCACGTAAAGCTGATAGTAGGCGAGCTCCCCACTAATGCTCCAATGTTTTAACGGCGATTAATCAGCCAAGCATGCATAGTGGGCAGTTGTCAAACTGAAAGGCCCCCGTCAGGCAGTACCCAAGTCGATCTGCTTTCAACGGCCCAGAGGGCTCATGTATTCTTTAGTTAGCTCTAGAGAAGCTCTATTAAAGCTCTCCTCTGTCCCTCCCACCCCTTTCCAGTCTTCAGAGCAAAATATATGCCAAAGTACGCGTTGGGAGGAAGATCTCCAGCCACGTCTTCTGGCGTGGTGTTGATTATCAGCAGCGGGAAATTTCGGGATACAGACCTGTGGAACACTGTGCATTTTCTTCACCTCCACTTTTCAGAAAGAGGCAACCGCATCGCTCATGTGAGGGAGGGATCTGCAGTACAAAGATGGAACATACAGTGCGGCAGGGTGGGGGTGGGGTTAGATACCAGGATATTCACTGTCAATGCCCTCCATCGATGTAGGTCACTTATTCAGCTGCATCTGCAGCTAATCTGATTAACGTTTGAAGGACTATGGCCTGAGCAGCAAAACTCACTCCTGTTAGCCCACCACTCACAAAGTCCCATCTGAGAGCCGGTCTCTGACTACACCCACTGTACTCTGTTCAGAACAACTTGAATTAGAGATGAATGACTGAAATCACCATGGAGCTAATGTCAGAGGAAGGGTTTTGTCTCGAGCATTGCTGTTTGTGCTCCCTGTGGTATGTAAGGTGTGTCCCCTTTCTCTGCACGATACATCAGACTGTGGCAGACCACAACACTCTGGGGTGTGGCCCTGGGGACAAACTGAGGAGTATTTTACAGTCTTGGGATAAGGAGGGTCTGATAATTTTCGTCCTAAGATATGAAAATATTCCTCTCCCGCTTACTGAGTACTACATTGAGAGAGCTGGCATTATCTCCATCCTGTATCTTCTCTTATCGCAGTGTGATGAGTCTTCTCAGGATCCAGCAGGGTTCTGGGCTTTTGCTCAAAGCTGGGCCGGGATGTGTATCTGAAATTAGCTATGGTGTCAGACCTTTTAGGTGAAATGAGCTGACATGGTTAGAGCGTTAGAGTCACGGCTGAAGAGGGATCCCTCTCCTACCCTCCTCGATGGATCAACTGTAAACACCCTATAATGACTGTTGCTTTTTGCGTGTCTTCAGTTGACCAGGTTATTAGATGATAAGGAGAATGCCTGAAGGCTGCAGCCTTTTGTAGCATGCACTGCACTCAGGGCCTAAAGAGAGCGCCCATTCTAGCTAACTGAGGCAAATGTGATGAGCTGGTCAATGCAGACAGGCTATCCCTGCATTTCCCTTAAACAGTTAAGAGGATGAAGTAATGCATGGCTAAGTGTGTGCAGGCATCCGATGGTCGCACTCAACCCCACTGTATGTCTCGGTGTGAATGTCAATAGCCCCGCACTGTGTCGACCAAGGGGAGTGAGTTACGGTTAGTACGTGGAGCCTGTCTGATTGAAATGCATTACAGGAGTGCCTCTCCTGCTGGGAGCAAGACTGCTGCTATTGTTCACAATATGACAGCTACAGTATAGGCACATGAGGGGAGGCGGCCCATTCAACCACAAGCCATCTCCCACTCCCAACAAAAAAAAAAAAGATGATAATGCTTTGAATGCGCTCTGTTGTTAAAGCTTTCTGGGGACGAGCCTGAAGTGATTCTCAACATGAGCCACTGACCTACCCAAAGGAGTCCTGTGTGAGTCTCATAGCACCAACTTATTATAACAAAGTGATCTTTTTGCTAATATACCTCCTCTCTTCTCAGTTAATATTTCATTGACAAAGAGACACGTAAACAGTCGCTCTCATTGCAGATGTGTTGATTCTGCAGACTGCAGAACTTTGTCTGTCTTTGTTGTTATTTTTGCACCAGCGATCCCTGCTCAAATTGCCTTGTGAACAATGAAAGGAGGAGCTGCCTTTAATGTATATTTATTGTTCTGCACCCAAATGTCAGTCATTTCAACATGTAATGAGGCGTGTGGATAGAGAGGCAGGGGGCAGTTGGGTTAACCCCGTCGACTCTAGTGGTTTATGCTCATGAAGGGTCCGGCACTCATTTTAGTATTACCATAAATCCCATGAATAGTTGTCTGCTGGCGGTGAACTTGGCTCCTGGCTGGTTACAGGTCACAGTCTGTTGTAAACATGCAACTAAATTATAGGACTGTGTCATTGGAGTTAGCGGTCCCCCTCTCATTTTGTGTTGCCAAGTTGGCAGTGTCACTAAGCCAGCGCTGAAGTGAGGTAGCTCCTCGTCTAATGAGCTGTGATTTACAGTCTGACTCTACTTTCTTTTCTCGGGTTGTTTGCTTCCAGAAGTCAATGCGAGGTTCAATTTGTGCCTTGTTTTTTGTTCTGAGCGCTGTTAAAAGATATTTCCTGCTCTGGTCCTCACTATACAGGAAGAGAGAAGTTGACTTGAAGGTGATCTCTGCAGAGCTGTTTGCTCGAGCTCCCATGCAGGTTTCAGGTTTACACTGTGAGTTCTGTCCATGCCTGAGGACACACCAGAAATGTTATCGACTCTTAGTTGAAATGCCGGTAGCTGTTGTTGGAAGAGGTGATCGACTGGAGCTCCTGCGCCGCTGCTCACGCCCAAAAGAGATTTGATCTTGGCTTTGCAGACAGCATCCACACCGATTTAATTTCTCTTAACCATTCCTGCAGGATCTGAGGAGTGGAAGCTTCTTAGATATGAATGAGAGGATGATGAAAGGTGAGGAGCACAGATGAGCTGTTTATTTACTGACCCAGTGGACTCACACAGAACAGTTATATAACAAGAGTACCTGTGACATAATCACATCGCCTTGGAGGGGGGACACTGGTGCTTAGTCGAGGTACAGTTTGCGTGCGTGATGTAACTCAGTTTATGGGTAACTGGGTCACTGTGTTCTTTAGGGAAAAGCTTCCCTCATTACACACCCCCGCCCTCCCCTCGCCCTTGGTAACTGACACATTCTGAGAAAGACAAACCACACCCTGGATGTAGCACGCTGCCAGAGATGGGATAACCAATCGGTGGGGGCCTGGCGTCACAGTCGTCACGGAGCCCTGCTGTGACAACGCTGGGGTGGGATGGGAAGAGAAGCCGGGTAGAAGGAGCGGCTCTGCGCATTCTCCTTTCAGAAGAGCTGCTGAGTAATAGCTGCAGTCCATTGTGATTCCATGGACAGTGACACCCTTCTACCGCACAGGGTAATAGCCCCTATCATACTTTTGTGCTCAGGATCAGAGCGTTTGCCTCCTGAACTTTTTCATTTTCATAAGAAACATCACTGAAATCCTTGCGTTACGAAACGAACAGAAGAGTTAATTAGGACATCACGTGCTTCCTCTTCATGCAAGTGAATCTTCAAAGGCTGACATCAATGCCGAGATTTGTATTCATATTCACATTGTTGGCCTACATGCCAAATGTGGTTCAGCGTTAAAGGTTCATCTGGTTATCTTCAGTTTGTACAAGAAGTCATGGAGCTCCAAATAATTTGATTGAGTTGGTGTTGGATACCTGATGCGTTCACTATGACTGCGTTACTGTATCAGGGCAGTTTGACTGGATATCTCAGCCTGGCTCTCTTGTGTCTGGTTAAATATTTATGTTTCTGGATCCGTTACGCTGGTTATTGAGCCTGCAGAGCTTAGCTTTACTCTTAAGCCAATTACTCATTTTGTGGCGCCATGTGGCAGCACAGACTCATTCACATGCTGATATATAATGAAATCGGTCCGTCATGAGTCACCTCCATTGGACGACTGCCTTTACATTTTTCTGTGTTCTTCTTCCTTCTTCAAGAGCTATGCGTCAAGGAAAGTGGGTTCTCTGGGTCAAACAACCGCAGTGCTTTCATCTTTATGAATCGCAACCTAATACAGGGCGGACAGATGGTTCTTTATATATTCACTCGACTAAGAATAGAAAAATAAGCACGGAGACTTCACACGAGAGGAGGCTGGGCTGTGTTCAACATGCACATGCAAATCTACAGTGTCAGTTAAAGCGTTTAAATACACCAAACCTTGTATGTGCCCCCAGGAACTGTAGTGGGCAGGGCTCACTGAGTTTGTCTGGAGCTGAGGTGAGGCGTCAGAAGCAAGAACACAGACCGGACTGTCTAGACTTGCTCTGTCTGTCTGCATGTTTTGTAACCATGCAGTATAGGGGGGAGGGAAGGACCGAGACCAGTTGTGTGCCGAGTTCTTGTTTTTGAGACTCTCTGGCATCAGGTAGCATATGAGTGTTTGATGCTGAACAGCGCTGTTTCCATTGTGGCCTGGAGGGAAACCACAGAACAAAGAAAGCATTTGGCAGGCCTGTTCTTATGAGCCACCTATAAGCATTCAACCATCTAATCATCTCTGTACTTTTAGACTTCTCATCTGCACATGATGACTGATTGTTTTTAATAATGGGAAGCAACCCAAACACTAGAATACATCATCTTGCACTTCGCCGTGTAATGCTGCGTGGGTAAAATTAGACTCCTGGATGTTGCTATTGTTGGGCAGAAACTCATTGAATTGGAACTAAGTGGAATACAGTTTCAGACATGTTGGCCAGTGTGCAGAACGTTGCATGTAGATTTCATGTGTACTGCTTCCGAACAGAAAGAAACCACACGACACATCATGATATATAGTACCATCTGGCTTTGGGTAGATTTGTGTCAAAGCCCACTTTTATGGCCCGATGGAAGGGGGGAGGGTGTATTTCCCATGTACCGAATCACAGATAGTTGCATGTTGGAAAATGGGCTGGGTAACCATTGTGAGTGTGATTAGCATCTGGAGTTTAGATAATTAAAGTGTGTCTGCTTCTTCAGTGCTGCACCAATTATGGAATGATTTACCCATAGTCCCGCTGCTCTAAGCCTGATTTGTCTAATGTTTCTTAATATTTTGAATATATCTGGCCAGTTTTTAATATCCTTTATCAAACTGATATACTACACTGAATTAACATTGGGATCTTTGTTCCTGGATAAGTCACAGGGCGGCAAACTGTGTCAGTTTTGTTATCAGATAGCAGAAATATGTATCCATCTATGTTTAGCATGATTGAGCGTTACACTTACCAACTCTGACCTTCTGAAAAGGTTTATTGTGTATACGTCATTCGGTGGTTGGAAAAATTTAAGCATTTAGGGTGACTTTAGCATGTTTCAGTCCATTTACTACAAATCACATACACTTTAAATTCCTTTCCACCATCTTTGCATTCTGTTTTTGTTGTTTAAAACCTTCAGGCAGCTGCTATTCACTCCCTTTTAGTTCACTGCATTGTTACAATAAGCATGTGCAGACTTGAAATATGTTCAGACTCGATTGGTCATAGAGCAAGAATCCTGCCAGCTTGTTTTATCCAGAGTTAACACGTTGTATTTTATCACTACAGGCCATCACAAATGGATTTGAAATGTCTTCACAGCCATATAATGTAACAGCCATTTAGCTTTGGGCAAAATAAAAACAAAACAAGATGCTTACTGGGTGATCATAAACCACCTTTCCTAAGCAAATGTTTGTATCAGATTTAAATCATTGGATGGTGGAAGCTACTTAAAGTGTTCACATATGTTTAAAATAAGTGATAAAAACTAAATTAGGTAAAGAAATGGCTTTCAAAGTGAGGTTCAGGCCTCCTCTGGGGGGAAAGAGTGAGATTCAGAGAGGCAAAGCAAAAAAAAAAATATCCGTGGATCACAGAAGGAACTGTGCCCAACAAGGATTTCTTCCTATATTTTGTATTGTGGGGTCTCGGTGAGATGCACTGTAAAGAAGGACAAGAAATTAACTTTGAAACTGTCAATTTATTAAACTAAACAAATGGGTGTCAACACGGGAACAAATCAACAATGTTGCCTTGCTGCTGATGTCTGGCTGTCGCTCTTTCACTTCAGCTCAGTCACCCCCCCCCCCCACCCCCCAAACCGCCCGAGACCCGCCCTTCACCCCCTCTACAAAATCAATGTGTTGGCCCAGAACAAGCATCGTAAACAACATTCAACATTCCATTTTAGTTAATAACAGGATATAACACTAAACGATTTGATCATTATAGGCTTGCTACAGTTGTGATCGTTATGCCAGGAACTGAAATGAACTTTCTCAGAAGCACTGAGAAATGTTCCTGTCGGACTGTGAATGTAAAGTAAATGCATTGTCTCATGAAAAGTTACGCTTTTATTTACCATGGACCTTGACGTTTGTCCTATCGGTCTTTTGCAGGAGAGCGGCCTTTCCCGTGCACCTGGCCCGACTGCAGTAAGAAGTTTGCCCGCTCAGACGAGCTGGCCCGCCACTACCGCACCCACACAGGGGAGAAGAAGTTCGGCTGCCCTCTCTGCGACAAGCGCTTCATGCGCAGCGACCACCTGATGAAGCACGCCCGCCGTCACTCAGATTTCCAGCCCGGCATGCTGAAGAGGCCCCACGGCGGCGGCAGCACACGCCCCGGCTCCCTCAGCGACTACAGCCGCTCAGACGCCTCCAGCCCCACCCTCAGCCCCACCCTCAGCCCAGCCAACTCGCCTTAAACTGAAACCTGGCCGCACTTTTCTGCCTCCAGATTGCGAGGCCTGTGTTTTCGTCATAACACTTCTGTTGCACAGTTGTCAGCAAACCCCCTCCCCTTAGCTATTCCTGCGCTTGCTGTGGTGTACCATACTGTACATAACTGCTTATTGTAGTGCAATTACTTGTGTGATCCTAAAAGAAGGTAATGCCTTTCCCAGATGGCAATATCTACATTCTGTACCACATGTCTGTATTTTTTTTTTTTTTAGCTTCTGATCATGGCTAGTTGTTTAATGTATGTTCACATTCAACTAAACAAGGTCTAGAAGAAGAAGAAGAAGAAGAAGAAGAGGAAGAAGAAGAAGAAGAAGAAGAAAAAGGACAGACACCCTGACAAGTCTTATCAAAAAGGTTTTTGTTTTGTTAGATTTTTTTTTAACTTTTGTTGATTCTTTCTTTCTTTTTTTTTTAAAGAATGGGTTAGGAAATGGGGTACACACGCATGTGCGCGCGTTCACACACACACACACACACACACACACACACACACACACACACACACACACACACACACACACACACACACACACACACACACACACACACACACACACACACACACACACACACACACCTCAGGATTGAAGACAGTGGCTCTTTCTGTAATACCACAGTACTTAACCGTACTCACATTGACTGCACAATATACTCATCACTTTACTCTGAAATTCAACTAGGGTTGAATTTTACGCCCTGCTCAGGGATGGCCTTGTTAGCTTGAAAGAATGAACATGGTGAAGCGAAACATACAGTACATATATTGCAGCCTTACACTCAACATAATTTGCACTCTTTGTTTTTTTGTTGGCTTTTACATTCGAGGAAAACTGCCCTGCAGTCACACGGTCAGTCAAAGACTTTTAAAGTTCTGTCCTCCATTGAGTTTCTGGGGCGTTCACATAAAATATAATTGCTGTGTGTAAAAAAAACAAAAAACAAAAAGAAACATCAGCAAACTCCCACCCTGGCGAACACAACCCATCCATTCCTTCGCTGCATTGTGAATATTCATTGACACTGGGTTGAATATATATACTGCGTTAAATTGTTTGCAGTGTAAACTCGACGAATCTGCACTGTGGGAGCATTGGGATTATAATGGGTTAGCAGTTTTTATACACACACCTACAAAGACACTTTTGAACCTTTAAACTGAGATTGTTAAGTTTCAAAGCAGCTGTTCATGCTAACAAAAAAAAAAAAAAAATGTGGACACAAAGGGACTCGAGTAGGAACAAGGTTTATCCATCTTTCAAGCACACAGGAACAAGTACCAAAGACAAGCGTGAATGAAAGCTTTCTGTTCAGTCCTGTATGGCGCCCTTCACTGAGGCCGGGGGCGAGTGGTTGGCAGTATCACAGGTAGAGCCAGACGCCTGCTCGCTTCCCTCCTCCCAGCTCTGCCTTTTGTGGCGTCCCTGAGGGAAACAGCTGCACCCAAAAGAAGCGATTCACAGGCTGCTGGAGGAGTGTGAACATGCCATTACCCAGGGAGTCCTTCCTCATCTGGCTCTACCTGCGCTGTCAGAGAGCGGGGGGTACGCCAACTCCATGGGGGGGGGCAAAATGAAGGCCAGGGTGTTAGACTGGGCTGAGCCAACGTGCGCCGCAGCATGGCGGAGAACAGGGCAGACAAAGCAGCTATCTGCATTAAACAGGCAAGAGAGGGCAGGTCCTGATAAAAGAGGAGAGGTTTATCATGAGCTGAACAGCACAAAGGAGGAGACACGCAGTCGCAGGCACCCCATTTCCTCCTCCTTCCCATGATCCCCTCCTCCCACCAACTGTAGAAACAGGCAGCAGAAAAATGGCTGTAATTAGTGGGTTGATCCAAACTGTAGGATAAGAGGAAAACAAAAAGGAAAAAAACAAAACAAAACAGAAGTATATGAACATCTAGCAGTGTGGGTGGGACGTACTCAACAACTCCATCCTGAGCACAGACAGAAATCTTCTGCCACTGCCGGAGGGTCAGATTTCACAGCGCTAAGGGAAGCATGGGTGTAAACTCACATACAGATAAACCTGAGCTCTCAAACAGCTGCTTTCAAACTTCTCTCTCTCTCTCCACACGGCGGCTTTTTAACTGTTGTGAAAACGCGTGAACCAAAACGGACATATCAGCAAAGCACTTCGCTCTCCGGCCTCACGTCGTCCTGCCTGTGAAGCTCAGATGTCCCGTGAGAAAACCGACTTGTGTTTCTACACAGACATGCCTCAATAAGTCAGGCTAAAGGCACAGTAAACCTTCCATGGAGCCAGGCACCACTATCAAAACTGCCGCATCTCCGCTGGTCTGCGTTATGATTACAATTTCTTTCTAATGCTTCGGCAGTGGAGTTGGAAGTAGTGTCATCGGCGGAGTTTGATTCTGTCAGACCCCTCTGGACTGTTGTCACTATGAATCGCGCAAGCTCGCTTCATCCCTCCAGCAGCCCGACCCGGTCCTGCCCTGCGGTCCAGCGCCCGACACTGTGTGCATGTTAACTCAGTGCTGAATGCGTGGAGGGTTTTTGAGGCGGCCTGGCAGGTGTACACTCATGAATGGCAGGCCTTGTCCTCCGCTCTCTACAGCAGCTATTTCTCTTTAAAGTTGTGATGAATTAGCTCTGTCACGTTCCTCAGAAAGAAAACATCCCTTATTTTAGATCGAAGAGTAGGTTCCTTAAAATATACATTGGAGAAAAAACAAAATAACGCTTTGCAAGCTGTTAAACTCACCTCCAGGCTGCAAGACGACACCGGTGAGCAGCTCTCAGTGACGTGAGAATTGAGAGGGATTTACATAAAAATAAGCAAAAAACAAAAAATCTTGGAATTTTCATGAAGTAAATCTTCAAGTTGCTGTTGATCAGCCCTTTTTTGTATCCATGGCGTTATTTGTTACAGTTAGTTTTTGACCTGGTTTATAGTCTAACTTTCACTTGATTAAAAAACAAACAAACAAAAAAAAACAAAAACATGGGAGTAGCTCACCCTCAAGCAGGTTTCATTAATCAGTTCTTAATTCATAATCTGCACATTTTTCCTCAGGGTTGACATCTGCTGAGCAGATATGGGACAGTTTCTGGATTTTATTGTCACATGAGTTCCTACACAGATACGTTCCCCACCACTCCCACCCGGTGTTCCTGGGTGCTTTGTGCTCACTGCTGGTCAGTGTCCGACCACACTGGAAACACAGGAACACCTCAGTACAGGCCCCGCTATGACATCCTCCCGTCTCTGGAGCTTTTAATTTCATTTTCTCGTGTGCGTGAAACGCCCCTTAAAACACCTTTGAACGAAGGTCAGGCGACTGTGACAGTGTAAAGATCCCAGTCGATCCCTCCATCCAGACTGCAGCAGTGATTCACAGGCGTCCATATGTAGGCAGAGTGTCTAAAACTTTTCTCCTCACTGTTACCAAATGTACTTGAATAGCTCTACACAAAAGGCCATTGAACACAGTTTTGTACATGACCATTTTTACTGTACGTGTTGTCAAATAATCATTAACCTTTTTCTGTCAAGAAAAGGTTTTTTTCTATTTTTTTTCTTCTTTTTGGTATTTGTTTATCCGACTTTTTCCATTGTCTTCAGGTCATTTCAGCGACTCTTGAATTTATCACAGCATAAAGGTGGACTGTTTCCGCCGAGCAGTTTCAGAAGCAGCGTTTCAGTTTGCGTCAAAGCCAGATTTTTAGCTCCACGAATGGGGTTCACTCCTTCAATCAGGAACACTTCTTACTCTGTTGATGTCAGGATGCAGGTTTTTCCACTTGGCCTGTCATCCAAACTCCTCAAAGTTGGAAACGAAAGGAGAGCTCGAGGGGCGGCTGGGGTGATGATAAATAAGGAAACATCCTGACCTCTATGTATGTCAGTTTCTATTTGAGTGACTTTTTTTTAATTATTATTATTTAGATTATTTTAAAGGTTTTCCATAATAGAGACCACATCATTGTGAGTTAGCAATGTAGTCATTCTTATTTTTTATTATTGCTTTTTTGTTTTTTTTTCTCATATGAAATGTTTAAAAGTTGTATATTTTTCACAAAAAAAAAAAAAAAATCGTACCTCTGGAAATATTTTACTTTTGTTGTACCTTCATATCTTTTTCAAACATCCATCATGTAGCTTGCGTTTGCTTAATGAGTAGCACAAATCTTTGGTGGTTTCATTTGTCCCTACTTGAATGAAGAAATAATGAAAGAGAGGTTGTTTTTTTTTCCCTGTAAAAACAAAAAGCAAAAAAAACAAACAAAACACTGGGCTACATTTTTTATAGTCATCTCATTTTTGCCAAGTCCTGCACGTCCTACAAAATAATAATCTTTCTAGGAAAAAGGACTTTTTTATTACTTTATGTTAGAAGAAGAAAAGGCCTCCTTTCCCTACTGAGCTCCTCATTGTCTTAGTTGAAACATTTTGTACGTGAGAAATAGAAGCCGCCTGTAAATTATCAAAAAAAAGAACAAAGAATCTTCATGTCAGCATTTATAAGCAACAACTTTACGATTGTAATCCCAGTGAGATTACAGATTTTAAGAAAAAAGGACTTTGAACAATGGCAAAACATAAACAAAAGGTTTTGATGAAATACTAACATGTGTACCAGTTCATATTTTCTTCTAATTGTACAAAAAGAAAAGAAAAAAATACTATATATAAAGGTGAATTGATTGTTGCCTGGTATGTAAACAACTAACAGTCTTGTTCCTATAGATAATATGGATGTATCATTGATGATTAGACTGTTTCAGTTGAACTCTTCATCTGAACGTAGAAGCATGAGCGATGCAAACGTGTGCCAAAACTATAACGGAGACTTCATCAATGGGATACAAATGTTGAGGGTAAAAACACCGAGCTACTATCAGACATTAAACAGACTTGTACAGTTTTATAAAGTGTGACAAGTGTTTATGTTATGTACAGGATTTAATGAAGCGACTCTGCATATTTGATATGCAAACGGTCAAAGTTAAATATTTTGTTTTCTGCTTTACGTAAAGTGTTTCTTTTTTCTCTTGATTGTGTAGCTTTGTTTTGATTTGGTTCGATGTATTTAATTTCTTTTTGTGCTGTTCAGTACTCAAGCAGTGTATAATGGCTTGTTACAGATTTTTTTTCTCATTTGTTTTGGGTTTTTTTAAATGACATGAACAGTCTTAATGACAATAGTTGCCCAACCATTCCAAAGGATTGAAAACTGCATTTGCTATAAATGTGCTGCTTTCATGGACCCAATGCATTTTTGTAGGTTATGAATAGGAGTCTGTCTCAACTGTGAGGTTTTTACAAGTTGTGAGTTGTGCACAAGGTACGTTTCTCATTGTCCCAGATTTAATCTCTCCTCTCTTTTCTTTGGGCTCTTTTTTTTTGTAGGCCAAGCCAATTTGAATGAATGCCCACTGATATTGAAAAAAAAAAAAAAGAAGAAAAAAAGTCAAGGACGTACACAGCACGTCTTCCCTTGTGACGGAAGCCCAAGGTTTTTCAAAGTAGGGGGTAATTTTTAAAAGGCAGCCATAAAACTATAAAGTGGTTCTTGATTGTTGTTACCAAAGGCTTTGAAGGGAAAGATGAATGTTGCAGTAACTTTGAACCGGTTTGTATTGCTGGGTTCGATCTTCTGTGTTGTTGAGTGTCGATCGGTGGACGTTGAGCTTGACGTGGACCTTTTTTCTACATCTTTTCTTTTTTTGAAGTAACTTGAATCCTTAATCCTCAATAAAACGTATTCAGTCATACAAGTAAATTAGTGAAAGGAGATGATGGGAGCGGTTGGAAAACGCAGCGTTGGAAGACCATACCTGTTGTCGGTACTCTTCACCGACCCGGTGACGTTTTTGCTCCCGACTGTCAAAAAGCACGCTGATTATGTCTTTTACTCCAGTGTGGGATTTTAGTTGAGTTTTGTTGCCCTTGAAGAATTAGTGTGTTGCAGGTTATGTGGCACACAGAGCTGACCTGTTGTTTTTTTTTGTTTTTTTTTACAAAGAGAGAGCCTGGCACCAGCCTTCTGGTTCTATTTCGTGTTTGTCTTCAGTGTACCTCCTCAGTGTAATGTTGCTCTCTTGATACCTCTGTGTTTCTCCTCTGCCCGTCACCATCAGTTGCCTGTTGTAGTGACTCCATTGGTGCTGGTTCCCCTCTCAGCACCAGTATAATCTATTCTGTAAATAACTCTCGACTCAGCTACGGCCAGTACATTCTCCAATGACCTCACTCTAACCTTCAGGTGTCTTTTCGTTTTATCTCTCAGCAAACCAAAATCACTACATTCAAGTATTACAGTTGTACAGTTCTCTGGATTCTACACACATTCAATGTGCTGGTCTTAGCTGCTCTGCTGTACCTTTTTATGGCATTATTTTTTACATGTTAGACAATATATTGTGACCATGTCCTATGCAATTATGAAAAATAACAGATTGTTGAATAATGTATGTTGTCATAACTTGTATGCATGAAATAGTGAAGTTTACATTTGGAAATAAATTCATAAAATAAGCAGCCATAATTTGTTTGGTTGTTTTGTTCTTTTCTGGATGCGTGTGGATATTGCATCAGGAGCACCAGTTGAGAAACGTTAAAGAGAGAAATGTTATAGTTACGTTATATTTTGTCAGTCCAACAGGTGGAAGTTTAAAAGTGCAACTTGCTTATGACATGTCATAGTGTTTTAAGCAAATAGACAAGTAGATGCAGTCATAATAGAGTCCCCAAAGGGTTTATTTTAATATTAAAATAGACATAACATGTCTTTCACCACCAAGCTCTGTGAACTCATCTTTAAAAGATGAAATTGAGATGATTTGGCAGGATGGATCCATGCTTTATTGTTATTTATGCCAAATACTGACTTTGCTATCTGAATACTGAAGCAGAAATCTGACCAAAGTCTATGGTCCAGTTTCCTCTAGCCATTCACCTCCAACCTCAAGGTATTTGGATAAATGAACAATACAAGCTGCTTTTTTTTTCTTTTTTAAGTCAAAGGACCACATGAGCAAACAATTGCCACTGTAAGCTAACAGCAATTAGCAAAGTTAAGCTGCAGAGGTCTTGGATGTTTTACAGTGAGCACAAAGGATCGTATTGTTTATGAATGAAGCACAATAATTTGAATTAATTCAACATGTGAGAGACTTGTTACAGCAAGGATGTTACTCACTTGTTTTTGGTGAGCACTGCAAACATGAGCCACATGTAAATTCTTCACTTTAACAGCCTTTTCTTGTCAGCTTACAATGTGCTTCAGTATTATTCTCGCAACAGGAAGTACACCATGTTTCTTCTTTTCACACATGCAAATATTTACAATAACTGCTGGGGTATCAACAATACCGAGAACTCCTTCCTTCCTTATTGTACTGTGGGCCAAACAAACTGCTACACTGTAAAAAGTCTCCTGTACATTCAGATTGCTCTTGTAGCTTTAGAAGAATATATGATTCACTGCAAAACGCAACCTCCTCGTGTGTAAAGTGTGCTTTCAACTCCCACAGGCGGCAGCGTGGCTCGCTCCATCAGACAACACCTCTGCCGGTGTCTCTTAATCCCTCTCTTCAGCTGAAGTTGCCCACCAACACCAGCAGAGATCACAGGTGTGGCCTTTCTCGCGCTCGGTGAGTCATGCGATGTGGAGTGAAACAGGAAGGAAGACGACCAACATGGGCTTTTGAAGCCTTGGCGAAGGAGCCTGGTGTTCTCCCTGCTCAAGCTGCAGTACACCTCCTGTCTCCAGGCACACACACACACACACACACACACACACACACACACACACACACACACACACACACACACACACACACACACACACACACACACACACACACACACACACACACACACACACACACACACACACACACACACACACACACACACACACACACACACACACAAGCTGCCGCCCCTGGCAGCGCCGCACAATGGCGGGGCCATCATCACAGCCGGCATGTTCCCGGGGATTGTTTTCCACAGCCTATTTGTGTGGAAACGTGACAGACTTTTTGCATAGTTTGATTTCATGCGTTTATATTTAGCATCATTTCTTTTAATCGTCTTGTGTGTTCAGTGTTGGCCCGGCACCGTCGAGGAATATTGAGCTCCTAAATACAGTCATGCTGCTTCGTTAGCCGACAGGATCGTGGATGTTGTGGCCGTGCAGCAGTGGGGTCGGAGCAGAGTCCCGGTGTGGACCACCGAATGGTTTGGCTTGCTGTGGATGTGCACGAGGCCCGTGTCCTCTCTGGGTTGTATAGCACTTGATAGTCCTTATTTTCAACGTGACAGAGCCACAATCTTTTTTTTCAGTTTATTGCTGCAGATGAAAAGTAGTTATTTGAGCAGCAGGAACACACCTCAGTCGGTATCACCCTGCTGACAGGATGTGGGGGAGGAGGAGGAGGAGGAGGTGGTTTCCGTTTGACTGATTTATCTGTACAGTCATACCTTTTTCCTTGAAACGATCAGTGCTTGAGCTTCCAGGTGAAAATCTGCGTGCAGCACAAAACTCAGGTATTGTGTGGTGATAACCTGAACCATGAGTGATCTTCATCTTGGTACAAATGCAGGACAAGGATGAGGGGATGGTTGAGTGGTGTGCCCAATCCACACTCACAAAAAAAAAATCTATGTTCCACTAAGGTGTGTACGAATCTCTTTTTTGTTTGTTTGTTTTTATAATCAGAGGAATACCTACACATTCCTACGAGGAAGAGATGTGGTCAGCAGTAGCAGCAGCAGTGGTCCCAATCACACGTAATCCCGTGTGTGTGTGTGTGTGTGTGTGTTCCTCCATGCCAACCCCCAGAAGGCAGGCTGAAGGGCCATGTGATGCCACCCACTCTCAAGTGCAGTGCATGGCAGGGCTGGCGCTAGATCTTGCAGAGCGGGTGGGATGAGCTCAGATATTGGAGGCTGGCACTGGCTGAGAACAAGGCTCAGCTATGGGAGGTGGGTGAGTGGGAGGTAGGGGGGGTTTGGCACGCCACTCACTGCAGCAGAGGCATCAAAGGCAGCAACCCCACTTAAAACAGAACTGTAAATACTGTCAGGTAGAGAGTGGCCTCCAATCTAGTTGGGGAGAATCAAATTAGATATTCAATTTATATGCACACGGATATGCGTTTTTTTTCTCTCACATTTTAATTTTCGCCAGTGTAATGAGACGACTGCTTACCATAAAAAAATAAATATTTATGAACTATTGTGTTCTATCAAGGCCTCTAATGGGTTTTTAATTGTGTGCGGACAGAGAGGCAGATGCACCTACAAATGAAACGCATCAAATGAGGTGAGTGAATTTGATGACATGCGGGGATGTGTTGCGCCGTTTGAGAGGGAAAGAGGCCTGCACAAACTACTGCCGCATGCCGGCGAGAGCTCTTTGTTGCTTTGAAAAGCAAAGGGAGGTCCCTAATGCAAATTCAAAAGCAATTCTCGGAAAGGGGGATCCAAGAATGGAGACAATGCACTCTGTCTTATTCAGCGCTTGTTATGGAGGGGGCATAATACATGAGCTCGGGATACTGCTGCCGTGAAGAAAGAGGCCCTCATGTGCCATTGTGCGACTCACACTGGACATCACGTGCCGTTGTAATTCATCTTTAAAAACCGAACGAGTCAGTCCGTATTGTTGGCAGGAACAGTCCGGAGCCATGGGGCAGGAGTTAGAGAAGTGAGTGTAACCCACGTCGCCGCCTCCGACGGAGCAGTCACGAGACTGTGTGCTCACAAGTATGCAGTTCATCCCACACACTGCAGGCTGCTGCCCACAGAGCAACCTACTCCTCGCTCGCACTCCACCGACTCCAGTCTGTTGTTGCTGCGAGCGCCGCGCCAACACGGGCTAACTTTATACCCACACTCACAGACTATTGACAGAATAAACCTCAGTAAAACTCTACTTTAGACAAGGTCAAACGAGTGGGAGTGCTGTGGATACTCGCATGGCTGCGATTGGGTCCCGAGATAATTACAGTTGTGCTTGTCGTCGGGGCTTTTTCTGTCTTTCAAACCCCTCAATGCTGGAACGGTTGATCAACATCCGCGAAGAAGATGGCGCTATAACAGAATAAAGGCCTGGTTTACTGGAAACAGCTTCTGTGCTCAGTCTCCTCCCATTTCCCCCCGACAGCTGTCAACACTACCAGGTCCCAGTGATTGACAGTATAAATATAAAGGCCATGATTGTGGCGTTACAGCAGAAATATAGCATCAGCCACCTCCAAACTGCCAAGTTACAAGACCCAGGTGGATTGACGGATGGTAGCGTGAGCATAATTTAGCCAAAAAATAGCTTTTCGCATGTGCGTGAAGCATTAAATGTGGTTGATTATCATGTTGTTCACAGGCTTCATGTAATCGTTAATATATTGGTTTGAAGGAAAGATGGCAAGCTGGAAAAAGCCACAATTGTCAATTGGCATTGAAATATACTCAGATAGTGTCATAACTTCAAAATGTCTAAATATAGGATCTATAAGCAAATTATCAACAATGTATTATGGGAACAATCCTAGAAGAGAACCATCAAAAGGATTAGTCTCTCACCACCCTCCGATGGCCCCACGATGTTGACCTGAAGTTGTGAGGACAACAGCCTGATATCACAGTTATACAACAGTTTAAATTATTTATCAGATGACAGCAATAAAGATTAAAAACTATGATTTATTTCTTTGTTTGTCTTGTCTTTGCCAACACAAATAGTGCCAGATTTTCAGTATTTTTCTTCATTACCGTACTACTACATCATTGTATATCATATTTTGTATCATTTGCATTTATGTGCACATTTCCAATGTGCAGCCGGAAGGAAACAAAAGACCCGTTTGTTATGCCAGCAACTAGAGTTACATGGCTCATCAACATTAGAAGCAGCAGTGACGTGTCCCAGTGTTGTTATGTAGAATATCTGCGCTTCTAAAATATTCAATTTACAATTGTTGAAACTGTGATTGGCAATTGCTTCTCCGTCAGTCTGTAAAATAGGTAAGTGAGGTATATTATGGCTTAAATGATGCCTTCTTCAAGCTGTCCTGCTTGTTGCTTTGAGTTCAGTGTAAAAATGCGGATATGTAGTCATGTTCAGTATCATTATCCGAAGGCAAATATTGCAGCTAGATGGCTTTTGTTTCATTTCTTTGGCGTGACTGAATAACTGTGTTTTTCTTTTTCTCATCGTTTCTTTGTGTGTAGACGTCTAAAAGAAAATGCAGACATCATAAGCATAAGCTTTTCATTTTTAACCAAGGTGTTCAACCTGCACCCAAATCTGTAAGTACAATTTGTTACAAGGCACTCATATTTCCTGCTTTTAAGGATAAAATTAAGCCGTAATTACAGCAATTATATTGATGCGATGACAAATAAATCTCTGAATATCCTGTGAGTCATATCTGCGTGGTATTCTGTTATTATTTCTCAATATGTGGCTTATGCTCACTGAAAGCCCTCACCTGATTCCACCACTGCTGGCAGGAGGAGACACTCCTCATGGATGCACGTGCAGCTTTTCCTCCTGTGCTTTACGTGCCTGTTTCGCAGCTTGACTTCGATCCCTCTTGCCAATGTGGGAGTGTCTCTGGAGGAATAAGGCAGAGTTACAGCTCTCAGCCTGGAATGCTGCCCCACTTGGCAGTTCACTCCAAGAATCTCAACCCTGTAACCCCCAGACTCATTTTGGCCGCAATATCTCCTTCATTCTGCTTCCTTTGACTAATTCAGAAAGCTGATCCAAAATTAATTACCTTTTTCTGTTGGAAAAAAAATGTGTCCTAGTTTAAAATTTGGAGAGAAAGAGAGAGGATGGTGAGTTGCATTGTGGGAGATGTAGGATTTCAGCTTGACCCAGATTTAAACTCCAGCCTCCAGCACATCAGTTTTCACCATTTTCAGACTAAAAAGCTCCAGTGATCATTAAGCTTCCAAAATGATGAACACAAACAAATCAGCATAGAAGACAGAGGATATATGAGTTTTAGTCCCTATGCTAAGGCTTTATCTATTAGATTTCTTCTATTTTTACCCGTCAAATTCCTGATTTATTGAAATGAATGTACCGTTTTAATAAATATGTATCAAAACAGTCATTATAAAAACAGTCCTTGTGTACTGAGTGGAGATATTGAACAAAGCTCATCCAGTGTTTGAGCATTTTGGTAGAATACCTTGTCTTATACCAACCTTTTTCATTCGAACAGGACCCACTAGCTTTTTTTTTTTAATTTTCAAAGAAAAGAATGACAGTGAAGCCAAACTCTGATGGACGTACCCAATCTCACCAACATCGATGGAACAGGAACCTTCAAAAAAAAAAAGAAAATCCAGTTCTGCTCCAGATTATTATCATGAGTCTTTTCAGGGTTTCCTTTTATATGTGCAAATCTTAATTTTGATGTCGGAGCAGGCAAAATCTTGGGTCTCCCATGATCTCCTGTGTATCCTGATGGTGTTTTGTAAATACACTGCTAATGTGCTATTTTGCCAAATAAACCTGGAACTGTTTAAAGGACGGACATCAGTGTTTATAGTGTGAAGCATTACAGCATAATTGGATGCTAATTAGTAAAATCATCATATGCTTCAGTCGTAGAAATAAAGAAAACAGCCAAAACTGTTTTGTTGTGCATGTTATTCTTGTAAAATAACTTAAACACTACCATCCAAAAATAGCCTCGAAATGTCCTTTTTCTCATGATGTTTCTTGACAGGAAAAAAAACAACAAAAAATAAATAACACAGACACACCATGTTTGTAACAATAAACTATTTTTTTCTCCATATTTACATCTGTACCTAATGTGCAAATTAATAATTTAAAGTAGTGTAAAACTCTTAAAGGAATACAAAATCATATCTTACAGTCCTAACATGGTGAGAGTCCATGAACTAGTCACATAGAAACAAGGAGGAGCAACACTGCAGTGTGTACAGGAGAGGAGAGAGACAGAAGCAAACTGAGGGAGCAGTGGACATCCTTGGCCAGGACACACTTAGTTAAGGACAGCATGGTACATTATCCAAGCATCACCAGAACAAACAGCAACACAAACACTGCGTCTTTACAGTAGTCATGTCGAATGAGCAGAAAGCACTTGGAGGCCCGGGGTCGTGGAAAAAACAAACAAAAAACAAACCCCACTGATTGGTTAAAGCACTGATGATCACAAAGGCTTGAGGTGCTCGTAGCAGCAGGTGCTTCTTTTAACGGCCTCTAGATATGGAAGAAGAACAATCTCACACTGGACCGGTGACACGTCTATACTGCAGGTCACCACGTAGTGCTAATACCATGATTGCACGTTATGTGTGTGTCTGTGGGTGTGTGTGTGTGTCTGTGTGTCTGTGGGTGTGTGTGTGTGTGTGTGTGTGTGTGTGTGTGTGTGTGTGTGTGTGTGTGTAGGGGGGGGGGAGAGACACGTAATAATAACACTTCAGACGAATACACATCGGCCTGTTCTCTCTACCCACAGTTCCTCTCATCTAACACATTTAACCGAGTAGAGAAGTTTAACAGGCAACTCAGAGAAACACACCATAAACACTGCATATTTGAGAAGCGATTCATCCTATGCACATCGTTTGGTGTTTGGCACAAAAAAAGAAAACATTTTGCAAATTTTGATTTTTTTTTCTTTCTTTTTTTTTGTGTATTTTTTTGTGTATTTTTTTTTTTTAAAGAAGCCAGTTTTTTTTGGCAGTGCTTGTGGACTTTTAGAAGGTTGACTACGGGCAAAAATGTGAAACGTCTTCTTGCACAATATTTGAAGTCCAATTCTGACAGAGCGGACACTTTGCACCCCAGTAAGAACAAAGGTACACTTAAACAAATGAGTTTTACATTTCATCCTAATCCCAAGATTACAATCTATGATGTTTGCACATTTAAATTCCTGTAGTTCAAATTTGTTTACAAAAGCACACTGTGACAATCGTTTACAATTTACAAGACACTGTTAACCTACAGTAACTATATTATTGGTGCATAGACAAAATTGGGAGAGGGTGTAGCAAAAATCACCAATTTATTGCTTTAAAGTCTAATATTAATCCCCCGTTCAAATTCTTTTGATTGCAAAACAACTACAAATTTTCAACAGAGATTTTGAAGAACCGAGCAGAGGTATTGCATTCAAATGGATTAAAAGAGCTAAAATGTTCCTTCCTGACGAGACGCAAGTCTTTTGTACTTTGAAAAATAAATAACTTTCCTTCACACACAGAAAGTTACATCACGGTGAGATGACTTTTACTCTAAAACAAGTAAAAGACTAAATTCAATGAGACAGAAGTAACACAAAAATAACAATATCTGGCCAAAGCTGCTCACTGTTTCACGTTCTGCTTCCCCCATCATAAAGGAATAATCTTTACCAACAAGGGAAGGGCGACAGGAATACACGAGCATTCTTCAAAAAATAGGAAAAATGTTTGCCATCATGTAATTCTAAATGCAGAGTGCAGATGGTGTCTTTCCCCTCCAGTCTCCTGCTGCCTTGTTGACTAGTGGCTGAAGCAGCGGTGATGGCTATACAGGCCTCTGCACTTTGCTCTCCCTCTCCCTGCGCTTCAGCTCCTCTCTGTAGCAGTAGGAACAGTAGTTATCCGTCTCCGGCCTGCCGTAGAAGGAGCAGTTCTCCCTCTTGCAGCGGCGCTGCTGAAAGCAGTACAAAGGGCTTCCAGAGCTCCGCCCTTTGGTTTTGTCTTGGTTGAGCCAGGTGTGAGACGAGTTGTCCTCATCAGCAAACTCTAGGCAGTCCTGAATGTCTCCTGCGTCGAATCCATTGGTGTAGGTGTGGGACTTGTGTTCTCCCGGCATGTTGTAGGACAGGGTCTCTAGGGTGTTAACAGTGCGGACCCCCGACAGACGAGCGGGGCTGTAACTCTGGGACGAGAGTGTGCGGTTCTGCTGGGGGTAGGTGGCGCATGTCTTTAGCGTGCCCACCACGGGCTTATAAGGGTCATCCTGGAAGATGGAGGATTGCATGTTGACATCTTGTAAGTGAATCACACTGTGCCTCTGGATGGGCGGCGTATGGCTGTAGTGGGCAGACACAGGAACGGGCCCGGGTCGCTTAGCACCAATACTGGGGGAGGAGTAAGGCGCGGGGGGTGGGGCTGGATGAGAGACGTAATGCGGGGCTGTCGGCGGTGTGAGAGGAGGGACGGGGACGGAGACGAGGGGTGCCGCGGGCGTGGGACTGTTCCTGCCCTGCACTTTGAGACCCAGAGGAGGCTGCGAGTTGCTGAAGGAGTGGGTGTGGTGGGGCAGGACGGGAGAGCAGCTCTCGGGGGGCGAGCTGTCGGACCTCTCCCTCTGGAAGATGCTCTCATGCTCGGGCTTCTTCAGGGCCACCTCGTTGGAGGCGGGGGGCTTCTTTTCGGCTTCCTTCCTCTTCTGCTCCTGCTCCTGGCTGAAGCGCTCCTGGGCGTTGGTCAAGTAGTAGCTGATCATCTCCTCGTGGAACTGGTGTCGATGGCTGGTGAGCAGGAGACCTGCGAAAATGAACTTGCGCTCGCCCTGCATGGCAGCGCGCAGGATATTGAGGCTGAGCTTGACATCAGTGCTGTATTTCCAGTTTTCCAGACTCTTGTCCCCTGAGACTCTCCCTGCACTGTCCAGTCTCTCGGTGGGGGAGGAGCTGGAGGGTCTGTCTGTAGGGGACGGACTCGTGGCCTTCTCAGATGAAGTGGAACTGGCTGACTGTCCCGAGTCCTCTTTGCCTCCCTTGGTGGTCTTAGACTCCTTCTTCTTTGTTTTTTCCCCTCCGTTCTCACCGTTTCGACCTGAGCCAGAGTTAGATTTGTTCATTTTACCGTGCACGAGACCGCCCAGGCCTCCCATGTTCTTCTTCAGCTTGATGCCCAAGGTCTTGCTGAAGCTACCCAGTTTGTTGGCTACCGAATCAGCCCTGCTCTTGTCTTTGTCTTTGCGCTGCTTGTCTTTGTCCTTCTCCTTGTTGGGCTTGCCGGTGTTCACGTTGGAGTTGCTGCCAACGGACTCGCGGTCAGAGTCCATGGACTCAGCTAGAGACTGGACATCCTCCCCCGCAGAGGCTGTGGGAGACTCTGGCTGAGCCAGGGGAGCCTGTACACAGACACACACACAATAAAATCACAAGATGTAGGGAAGCATTTTCACTGAGCGCCCAACAAACGATTATACAATCCCCAAACATACAGCCAATGTCACCAAGAACTATCTTTAGTATAAAGAAGAACAGTGCATCCACTGAGGCTCTATCTCAACAGGGTTCAGTCTATCTGGACATACTGGAGGAGATGGAGGAATCTCGTCAAAGCAACTGAATCAGGTCAACTGGACTCGTCTTAGAACAGAAGAGCACAAACTCACGAAGACACTTGGACATGTCTTCCAAGACATACGTCTCCTATCAGATCAAATCAGACTATGCATAGACAGATTTCATCAAGCTTGTTATTTCCACAGTCTATGATTTGTTCAGCAAGATGTTTGGACACTGAATTTGGTTTAGATGTCAAGCGATTTAAATGATCTCTATTTATTCCATTCCAGACGAATAGACAAAAATGTTTAGAAAAGCAACTTCATTGCACGCATCTGATGATTCATAACCACGCCAAATATAAATTCCTGAGATTATTGCAGTCTGACAGTGAATAAATCTGATTGATTGGACTCTGGAGTTTTCAGTACATCTGGAAACGGGAGCCTCTCTAGTGGTAAATTAACCGTGACAAACAAGAGGCACATGTGCGAGAAGAAGTTACCCTTGTTTCAGATGGAATTCGGATCCATGTTACATTCATGTAGTTGTGCAGCAGGTTGAGTTTGGCCTCCAGAGACAAGATGAGACTGCAAAAACGAAGAAGGAAGAATTAAACAACAAGTCGATTTCAGTTTTGTGTGTAAAGTACAGGCTGGCTGTAACTCCTCTACAAGCTACAGAACCTTTCCTAACCTCTACATGGAAAACTTCCTGCAGTGTATTGATTGATTGGCACTATACAGGCATGGTGTTAGTGAATGCCTGGAGCTTCTCTTCAGTGCATATTTGCATTGTTCATACTGCAGCTTGTTCAAGGATAAACTCTCCCCCTGACTAGCAGGAATGTGAAACAGAAACCCTTACATAAACTCTTTGCTGAACTCAGAGAGGGAGTTGCTGCTTTAGTGGAGCCATTCCCGGGAAACCCTACCAATGACTGACGTGGCTCACAATTTGTTCTCTCACTCCGCACACTTTGAAGTGACCTGAACCCGGAGCCCATAATCAGAGTTAAATCCCCCACATGTAGCTTTGTGGGTGGACCAACAGAACAGCCCTGGCTTGCACATTTTAACCCTCCTGCCCTTGGCGTGGCTGCGTTCGCAGTCAGTGCCTCTGTGGGCTTTGTTGATAAGCATCATCCGGCGATATGCTATACGGGACTTACTTGGCGAGCTTGGCATTATCGCTGTCGTCCCTCCCCCACTCCCAGTCCCTGCCAGGATCTACAGCAAAATGGAGCGCCAGCAGCTTGTGCTCCGAGTCAGTCAGGGGGATAACAGCTGGAGGAGATGAGATTATCAGAACATTAGTTTGGTAAAGCTTTACCACCAGAGACAAAATTGCGTGCCACCATTTCTCTGAGGCCATCATGATGTCAGAGGCCGAAGGGACACACGAGAATAATATAATGCCATGATAATTATTCGGGATGTCCGTCAGTGCAGGGAAAAGTAAACTGGGAGTGTATTTGATCTGTCATTCATATTTCAGGCTGAGAAGTGACCGTGACCAGTCAGTGTCGCTCATACTGACTCATCCAGACAAAGAAGGGCCTTGGTCGAACTCATCTGTGTAGTCTGCTGCAAATTTGTCTTTATACTTTTTCTATGTGAGTAAAATGAAAGTTGAAATCTGACTTTTTTACAACTTGGGGTTTACATTTTGTGTTTAGGCTTTGACCCATGTTTAAGATGTGGGGAGGAATTAATGATCAATGTTGTCAAAATATTATGATAAAACGTCAACAGCTCTCAATTATATTGAACACATTTTTTAAATTCCCGCATGAATTACATTTGATCCACAGAAATAAAATTCCAAAAAGTTAAGTTCTTGTGTTTCCTTCATTTGGATGTATGGTGGGAAAAGGTTGCAGATACCTGTTTTACTTCATCAAAATCCATCAATATTCAGTCAAAAAAGTGAAAATATCTGCCAATAGAAGAATGAAAAATGTCCTTTGTCGCCCAGCAAAAAAGACCCTCGTTTGAATTGAAGCCTTCCTAAATGGTGTTTGCATGTTCTTCCAGTCTATCGTTCTCCCAAAGTCTAAAGACATCCATTTTATATCGTCCTGTAACTTTACTGTAAATTTCCTCTCGGTGTGACTGTGTATGAGATTGTGTGTCTCTCTTGTGTGAGTGTGTGTGTTTACTATTTAACTATTTATATATTAAGGGCATACAGTTTGACTGACAACCACACAAATGCAACTGTTTATATTTTGAGCTTCGGCTTTGAGCATTGTGTTGATTATACCAAATGGAATAACAGCCAAAACCGCACCAACACTGAGACGAACCGGAATTGTCCTCATTTGAACTGATGAGCGAGAGAGAGCGAGGGAGAGAGAGAGAGATGCAAAAAAAGGAAGCGAGCAGCACAAAAGCTGATCACGCCTGCTCGCTACTACTCACTATAGTAACAAGACTACGATCAAATGAAGCAGTAAGAGCAGGAGTGCAGAAATAATTTCATTCATCCCCCTCTGATATGATCAGCTGCGTACAAGCAGGAAGAGGGTCTCAGCACTAATCACGGAGCACAGAACATAAAACAGACACCTACCGAGAGGCTTCCTCTTGCGGTCCGTGTGCATGTGTGCGCACAGTGAAGGCGTGTACGCGTTTCTGTGGGAACGCGTGGGCGCCGTTTTAAAACAACGGTATATGGAGGACTTGCTAGACCTTGCTGGCCCACGTAGCAGCTCTCTCCTCAGGCTACCTTATGTGGGGGCTGTTATCCACATGACAGAGGAGAGAGGCAGGCTGTTCGGGCTGAGGACATTCCAGCCTCCGCCGTCACAACCAGATGGAAGACACAGTCTCCTCCGTGCCTCATCACATCTTCCACTGCCAACGGGCCTCTCTGCTCCGCGGGGCTACGTGGATACGTGAAGCCACTAACCCCTCCTGTGCCCCTGATCATACGACAGGTCAAATCCTCACTCTGTCCCTCTGAAGTCTCTTTTTTTAGTTCATCCTCTTCACACGTTCACTGTCAAACTCACAGTCGGACAAACACTTAATGTGTACGTACTCGAATGCAGTCACTTCTATAGAAGAGTTACTTGGAAAAGGAACGGATATTGCTCTGACACATTAGCTGAGCTGTCAGCCCTGTGTGGGTCAGTCTAAAAACTGATTCTTCAAGCTCTAGTTACATCATCGATATGGCAGTCAAGTATTTTCATCTGTGGAGCAGGGATACAATTTGTCTGCAGTGAGGCTCAACCTGATATAACGTCTGTTTTTGAAGCAGACATAAATGAACTATTGAGGAGGTGTACCAGCATCAAAAGACTAGAGATACTCTACCAGCATGCAGACAGAGCTCAAAAAGGGAACCTATTTGGAACGGAGAATAAACTCAGCGTATTAAGAGATCTATTTCGTGACCGTAATCAATTACCAGCAGCTCACCGTCAAAAGTATTGACATAATCTGTCACTTTTTGATGCCTTACTGGTCAAAACACAGACAGAACAAACACCATGCTGTGAAGATATATTTGGAGTTCTTCTGCGGTTTGCATTTTGTCTCTGTGCATTAGTTTTCTCTGGGAAACCTTGAACATTGTTGTCTTCCCAAGTCTGAGGACCCCCACAATCCTAAGTTGGAAACTGGTATATAAGATGGATGGATGTAAATTCAGCTAGTCTAGAAATGTGTTCTCGTATGCCAAGTGAGCTTTCCCTGTGTTGCACAATTACAATGCATGTTCCACCAGCGACCAAATAAAGTGTATGACTAACACGCCTGCAGCCCAACAGCCAAGCGGTAACGAGAGCACATGGCATGGCGGCACCGCAAACCAGGAGGGGGGAAAAAAATGGCCTTTCTCAAAGAGGGTCTTTCCTAGAACATTGCTGCCCAGAAGAAAAAAAATCTGTCATAATCTCACACACACACACACACACACACACACACACACACACACACACACACACACACACACACACACACACACACACACACACACACACACACACACACACACACACACACACACACACACACACACACACACACACACACACACACACACACACACACACACACAGTCAGAAGTCAGAAGACAGTGATCCAGCTCCCACTCGGTTCTCACTGGGGTCATGCAGCAGGCAGCAGAGGTCTTTGAGGTGCCGTCCTGGCTCCTACGATGCAGCTGTCCCCCTTTCTCTCCATTCCAAAGTCCTGTGTGCGCCGTTGTTCCCGCTTGGGCCTGGTCCAGATTCAGCGTTTCCACACTGCCAAGCGAGCTCTGGGGGACTAAAGTGTGCTGTAACATATTTACTATCCCTGTTGGCAGCCTTGTTTTGTTGTCCTTGAATGACCGATTCTCATTGCTTGTACACGGATGACATCATAGCCCTCCGCGGTATGCAAGCTGTGTACTCAGCAACATAGCTTCTGCCTCGTCTACGTTCAGTTAGAACATGTAGCCGAGGGGGACACAGTTGGAGAGAAGAGGGGAGAACTTGGGTGTAACCTGTGAGGAAACAGCTGGTGGAAGCGAGGTTGATAGATTTTTCTAAGCGTTCGTACATCTGACCCGGGCTAATATAAACATCTCTGCTTTCGCGGTTATAAATGAGAGCTTATGTGTTGGCTTGTGTCATGAGAGCAGAATATAATTAGCTTCTCCTCTTTCTCCCACCTTTCTCCAAAGGACAGAGACACTTCCCCCAAGGTTTGTCTCACAGCAGAGAAGAACAAAGCCAATGTGAACTCTGCCTTGACACTCAAGAACAATTTGTACTTTCTGGAAAATACACAAATTTGAATTCCTGACTTTGGTCACTGTGCACAGCTGCAGATTTAAAGGACCCAGTTCACTAGAGTAAACAGCAGCCATGCATATAAAATAGCCAAAGCTTTTTTGCTTCACATTTTAACAGCAAATCGTGGTGGCAATTACAAGTATATCACATCCAAAGTAACCACAACAAATATAACCCTGAAGCGGACTGCCATATTGGTTCAATTACACTGACTGCACGGCGAGTCATACATGGGCTGCATTTAAAAGATAGAGACGCCAAACCTGACCAGCACTGAATGGTTCCACCACACTGTCATGTAGGTGGTCTTTGTGTAAAAGGGGCCCATTTACTCCATTCAGATGGGTGTTAGAGACTTGATGATGGGATGCCAAAGAAAACCTGGAAGTGTTTTGGTATTAGGGCCGGAGCTTGAAATAGCTCCAACGTTTTCCAAAGGGTCAGTTCCTCTCTCATACATTGCCCAGCCGCAGGCACACAAACAAGCTGATGAAAGACAGTGCGCTGCATCCACTGAGGAGCGAGTCATTATCACACAGCAGGTGAGCAGCGGTAGGCTGACAGAAAACAAACACATGTGTACGAGCTGGCTTCACCTGACTACTGTACTCAGCCTTTTTGAGGGATGAATTCAAAAGAAAGTTGAAAGTAAAAAAAAAAGTTTTGAACCCAACCCCTGGCTTCGGTCACCCCTTTTCACACGTTTTTTTTTTTTTTTTTTCACCTACTACCAGACGGGCAATAGAAGTAGTAGTCGCCTGATCTTCCCGTGTGATTTAGAGTCAGGTTACAAGGAATGACTCGAGCACAATCTCCCACGCAGAGGCTTGAAGAAAGAGCTAGTATTCTAACGCAGCCACTGACACCTGAACACACACACACACACACACACAAGGCTGACAGCCCCTCAGATGCTCTTCGCCATGCTGGGGGAAACCGAGAGGAAGCGTCCACCTGAGACGTCCACACAGTGGCTCGACTGTCAGCGGCGAGAGGGGTTGGTTCGTTGGGGCCACTGCCCATATGTGGCGATGCGGCGAGGGCTTAGGGGCCTGCAGGGGCGACTCTGCCCTAATTGGCAGTGGAAGATTAGGTCTGTCAGTCTGACTCTCTGCTTGTACGTCTGGCATACGTTCAGAGATACGAGACAGCGAAACAACACGGTACCGCTCCGTGACATCCACAAAGTAGATGAAGATGCACGCAGACACCCGGTTCGAATGATTTCAAACAGAGGCACTGAATTATACATCAATATGTGTGCAGATGCAGAAAATCCGAACCACAGCAGCACAGATTTAGATCAGTGCTGTGAAACATGAGCCCTCACAAGACATACAAATTCCACCAAGTTAGGCATACAAGTGTTTTCATAACATCTCGGGAAGAAAGAGACTGCAGACAAAACTCGTTCTGATCCTATCACAGGACACAGTGTACCAGGATGAAAAAAAGTACAGCCATGCAGTGGTGGTGTGGCGTGAGGAAAGCTGCTGTGGGTTCTGTGGACATATGCACCATCTGGTGGACATGAGGAGAACAACCTCTGCTACACTAAAACCAATACAGGATATTTCGGGGCTGTGTCTTGTCTGTGCTGCAGGGGCATTTAAGGACAAGGCTTGAGGCTGCAGACAGTAGGGGAGTAATCACGTCTGTGTACTGGTTTGACATGGCTGTACCCCGATTTAATAAATAGGTTGGTGTTTATAGACTGAGAATAGGACCTGACATATTCAGAAAAGCACAAGAAAGGGGAAGACAGAAAAGAGGAAGGCAAAGAGGAAGAAAGAAGCTGTTTGCGTGAATGTTTCTGTATTTCAGAGTGAGAAACAAAGACAAGGTTGGCTGGCTGCCTACGCAAATGACAAATGAGATCCACCCACTGAGCCAGATACAGACGAGTGCAGCAACTGCTAAGACTAGTTGTCAAGGAGATCCACTCTATTTGTCAATTAAAGGAACTCCGAGTGACGAACACCCTGACCTCAAGAGTAAGCAATGCATCCGGAGTGGGAATGGCATGGCATCTGAAGGGGCAAAAAAGAAGACAAAAAAACAAGGAGTTTCCCAGCACAGTGGAAAGTCTGCGCAGGCACGCCACAATATAACGCAATCAATATGCTTTGTGGAGCGCCACATCGCACATTCCCGTCTGAGAGCCAGACGCATGGCCGACTAATGTCGTAGCAGGGATTTCATATGAGAACTGCACAAGATCAGGGCGAGAAATGTTTGGTCAACCCGACACCAGAAGAAGTAGCACACTGTTCACTTCCCTCCATGTCGGCCACTCCCTGGTTCCTGCTTCCAACTGGCCTGTTTTAATAATGGATCACAGGTAATTAGACGGCTGTCTCATACATTATTCACCCTCAGCAGGACAGGCGGACCACTTGCTTCCATTCCACAATCTAAAAATCAAGTTAAAAGCAAACACTGCCACTATATTGCTTATACCAGCATCTGAACATTTTGGTTTTAATTGGGAGATTTTTTTCTGTACAGATTGCAACATCAAGATGTTTTTTTTCTCTATTAGGTTATGCAATGGAGTCACGTGATGCTGGACATTTGCTCACCCTGCTCTCGCTGCTGGTCTCTCTGCTCCATAGACACCAGTGCAGAGAAGTGGGCTTGATCGTAGGCCAGGACCAGAGGGGAGCAGTGACAGCGGCTGGGAGGTACCTCCAGGGGCAGGTAGAGTCCGCCAAATGGGATGGGAGCAAACGCTGAAAATCAGTCAAAACCATGCAACTTTAGTTTTCCTCAACCGTTTTCCTTCCTGTCCTTCGGGAGACCACACAGTGGAGTCTACCTTCTCCTCCGGAGTCTCTGAGCATCGTGTCAGCCACCACTACAATTGGCCTGCGTAACACGTGGGCCAGCACAAACACATGGAACTCCTCCAGACTCTCGTAGACCGGATCCTCTGAGTTGTCCACCCTGAAAGACATGCACACAACACAGAAGAAAAAAAACATTACTTTTTTTTTTTAATCCTTTAGCAATTTTCTGAAACATGTCAAGTGATCCAAAACAATTCACAACCATGTGCATACAATCTGTGTGTCTGAGTAATCCAAACCTTCATCACTGTGCCCAACAGACAAGATAACCTGGTCGAAGGCTGTGATAAAGTGGTTAGCGCTCCTCGTGGCAGTAATATCCATAAGTCCAGTTTGGGGGCATTTTTGTGTGAAGTTTGCTTGTTCTTGTTGTTTTCTCCCAACACTGTGATTTCTCTTCAGAGTAAAAAAAAAAAAAAACCCGAACAAAACCAGGCACTCAAGGCCAATTAGTGAGTGTAAACTTGAGTGGTTCTCTGTCGTTCTCTATCCTGTGATGGACTGGTGATCTGTACTTTGCCTTTACCCAAAGATGGCTGAGAACAACTCCAACAGTGATTCTCAGCGGGTGACCAAAAAGTGGGTCACTGACCTGTTTCCACCAGGTCGCTGGCCAAAGGTCAAGTCTGGTTCAAACTGAGCCCTATTGGAGTTCAATGAACTTTTTCTTGATTTTGGTTGTCATTCAGAGGTGATGGTGGGTCCCAAAGACAGATCAGTTGTATTGTACGTATAGGAGATAGATGAATAAATTAAGTGATAAAGATGAAAACTTAGGTTTTGCTGCCCTGTACAATCGTATTCCTGAACAGTCAAACCATTTTGGTCTGTTTACTCAATGTCCATCTTTTCTTACATGCATTTGAATATGACAGAAAGCAGGATAGATAGAGAGAAAGAGAGACAGAGTGCGGTAGAGATAGAGAAGAACCTCTCAAGCATGCAACCACCAGGGAACCCAAGGATGTACAACAATTAAGTTGTCAGCCACATAAACAGCCACACTGCCAAATTCACTCTAATAAAGAGCCTCTTAATATGTGAATCCCAATCATCCTATTTAGACGCTCATCGCACACGTGGACCATCAAACAACCCTAAACTGATTACTGTATTCCAGTCAAACTCAGTGAGAGGTTAAAGCTGCAGACTAAATGAGTAAATTAGTCTCTCCAAAGGTGAATTTTCAGTGATGGAAAGCTGCTGCGTGCTCAGATGAGTCTGCACTGGGAACAATGCAGAGACATTGTGCTGCTTTCAGACATTTCGATCACCTGTGTCAAGGTTTTTACATGTCTATACAATTCTGACTGTGAGCACAGACAATTACGGTTAGACTAACTGACATGTTATTTCACCCACGAGCATTTCAACCCAAGGAAACACCTCGACGAGACTTCCTGTCCACGAGTTTTTATTCCATTCGACTAACAGCTATACTTAACATCAAGCATATGAGTGTGTGTGTATTTCAGTAGACATGGAAACAAAGACAAACCACAATCTTTCACTGCATGGGTGGATGAAAACAGAGGTAGAGTTCCAATCTACCTCTGTAGTCTGAGATAAACCCACACTTGCCCTTATTTATGCAACTTGCTGCAGCTAAAAGTAAACCGCAGCTCTGGGGAGGCCTCTTGAGCAGAAATGATTTACACTGACTGATATCAGCCAGTAGATGGCAGAGTTAACTTCAATGGTGTTATCAAATCCAGGCAGCTGAGTGGAAGAGCAACAGCAACAGTACAAGTGGGTTCGGCGAGCTTCCCCGACAAAACTGATGTTGGAGAGGTCGGTTCAGTTTTAATGACGAGCTTCCGCATCCCAGGAAATGAACCGCAGCAGGAGACATGTAATGCGCGACGTGGGATGAAAACTGCACAACTCCCTACGGTCGATCCACTTCATCCTACACAATGATTACAGAGCAGCTATTCTATGACATGTTGTATCTTACTACTACTCCGTGACAGATATGTTAAGACTTTACAGACGAGAGGAGACCCTTGGATCACAAGAATTACACCTGGTAACAGCACCCACAGATACAAACAAGGGTAGCCAGCTTTCAGTTATTATGCTGCCCTTCTAGGGAATAAACCTGCTTATATACCTTTCAGGTTGTATTGGGATTTTTATGTCTTGTTTGACGTTTCAGAATATTTTACAAATTTGACACAGAAGTCCTGAAGCCCAACAAGGACTCAAACCAGGGACATTGTTGCGATGAGGTACGCATGCTTACCACTATACCACTGTGCAGCCCCTGCGCTCATTAAGTCATAGTTATTATCTACTTTGTCAACATCTATCAGGTTCTTTTTGCGGCCTCAAGCTAAGGATTAGATAAAGTTCTTTGAACACTTCTCTTTGCTCCTGACTCACACTTTCTACACTTTTCAGATCAAAGTTTGTATTTTATTCAGGGCATTGGTGGTGGCCTAGAGGATGGGAAAGAGAGACTGTAACTAGAATTTTGTTGGCTGGGTTCCCACCGCTGACGGCTTCACAGTACTCATGATGCACCAGGGAAGGTATCGGACGTAAAACTTGAGGCCAAATCAAACATCATATGTGAAGGAGTAGCTGTGGTGCATTGATTGTTTTTTTTTGTTTTTTTTCCTGAATTGCCTCCCATATGAAGTATGTTCTACAGATAAACTCTCCTTGCCTTTGAAGTTCACTGTGTGTATGCATGTGGCTATTTTCCAGGCTCGATGCATTAATATGAGAAAAGGACCTTACCCTCCGCTGGTGTTCCCGTTTTTGCTGAGGTGAGTGCGAGGCTCACTGGACGCCAACTTCAGCAGCTCGTTCCACTCCCTCTCCCACTCCTCCTCAGTGTACACCAGGCCCGACTGCACAAAGGCACCCCAGAATATATATTAAATCCTCAAGCTTTCTCTGTTCGCACACATTGCTATATTCTCATGTGGTGATGGCTGAAAGACAATGGTGGAGGCCCCTGACCCTCACCAGACTCTAACCGGGACGCCGCGTTACATGAGACACGTCTTAGATCACGAGGCCACCGGGACACCTCGGGCACTTTTAAAACATGAGCATCTGGACTACTTCTTAGTCTGAGCTATCTTCGGTGACACCATTTTTCTAATAGATTTCAAAATACTTTAATCCACCAACACCGAGAGAACGGAGAGGAAGTGCGGAGGATTTAACAGCATTAAGCACTGCCACTAATGCACGCATGGTATCACGGAAAGGCAATTTTCCTTGTAGCAAAAGTCCAAATGTGAGGCTCAGCACAGAATAAAATCGGCACTTATTAACTGAAGGCCTCCTCATATGGATTCATTAATGTGTCACTAGTGAAAGGAGATGTGATGCGTTGACGAGGTGCAGCGTGCAAAGACGGACACTCTCCCAACCTCCTTGTTCTGTTGGGTTTGCTGCCACCTCCACCTCCTCTTCAGGGCGTCTCTCTCTGCTCCGCTCTTCATCATGGTGTACAGGGATTTCCTCAGCATCAGGTCTCTGTCATGGAAGCCCCACATCCCTGATCCACACACAGATGACATATTATACAAGGCAAACATTGAAAAAGAAAAAAAACAAAAAACAGGACGTGGTTCAGAGATGACCCCGGCTCCATACCTAAAACTGTCTTTGGTCACTCATCAGATGGCTGTCAGTGCAGATTACATTAACACTCTGCTAGCCCACTAGTCTTCACACAGGGGAATCTTTATCAGCACATACCTGGATGTGCCATCATTGCCTGTGCCCCGCAGCTGACGGTTTCCTGTGATGTATAGGTCAAATACCTCCCTCCTTTAGCTCTCCCTGCCTGTTCTTACTCCATTTTCTGGATTCAGCTGCAGCGGCGCAGCACAGACCGTACCTGTCAGTAGCTTCAGTGGCCCCGACTCACACAGGTGTGGGTAAGAAAGCTCAACGTTTATTAAGAGGCCACGAAAATTTCGAACATTTGTGTTTGAGTGTGTATTATGTAAATGAGCATTTGGGTGTATGGATGGCTCACCCAAAGAAGCAGCATGCAGAAGGCAATTTCCATCTCCTGTGGTGGCAAGAGGAAGCAGCTTCTTACAGCTGGTGCACATGGTGGACCACCAGTTCAGACGACCTGGAAACAATAAGGTAAACAAAAAAGGGTCTCATTACAGGGTCGCAGCTGTTTATAGCTAATCTCGGTGTGCATCTAACAACAACAACAAAACTTTCTCACAAAAGTAAAGCTATGAAATATTGACGAGATACTGAGAGAGGTGACAGACATCTTTATGACATAAACAAGTCAGGATCAGCTTCCTTCCACACACCAGAGACAAGGTTATTGGCTTAACTAAATCGCCCGTAGATGTAAATGTACTGTGTTAGTTCCCGCTATAACCTGTGATCTGATAAGTCGGTATCATCTACAACCCTGAACTTGACAAGTTGTCGCAAAAGACGGAGAGACGGTGCATATGAAGGAACATCTAAACATGACAGAATACAGCCAGAGCTAATTTATTTTTCTTGGCAGACAACATACTACAATATCACAATAACAATAGCAGGAGGAGATTAAAGTGCATAATAATAAGAGGAAATGTGAAAAAAAACAAAGGGAGACACGTTTTTGGTGATTTCACGCAAGAGAAGCCAACACAGGGATCCAAAATGTAAAACCCAATCATTTACAGGCTGCTGTCATCCATAATACAAACTTTTCTACTTTTATGGTGCACTGTAAAAACACTCATGCGTGATTTATCTTACACGTATCTTCATTTATAGGTCTTCAATTTCTTGTTTTTTTTTTTTTTTTTTAACATAGTGATTTCATTGTTTCTAAACAGTTATCTATAAGGATCATGTCAATCCTCTTTTTGTTGTCTGTATGGTTACAGTAAATTAAGCCGGCAAGAATGATCAGTTCAAGTAAATTGTATGTGCACGCTATTACGATTGGGTCTGTCTCATGCCAACCACTCCGTATATCTTCCACAACTCTTACAGTATCTTCAGTTTGTACTCCATCACCATCCTTGCTTGCATCCCAGAGGGGGAGGCGACTGTTTCACAGCCGTGGGCACCGCACGCTGCTTTACTGCAGGCAGCCTCACTACTCTGAGCCTGCATCATTTATTTAGCAAGAGTAAACACAGAAGAGCCGCTCAAAGATTCACCCTGCAGTGTAGCTTGATTAGGTTTCAAATTAACATATCCAGTACTACATTTCTGTGGAATTTCAGACTTCCCGGTAGTTTTGAATGGTGTTACATCTATGAGCAATCCATATGTAGTGCACATGGATTGTAATGGCTGCGGCTCAACCACCCATAAAACCAGGCTAATCCGGAAATGGTTGTAGTTTTACTCCTAATTGCAAGAATAAACATTTTATATGAGTGTCTGAGCTGTGAAACCCATAGTTTGGGTTACATACAGTTCATGTTGACTTGAAAGATTTACTGAATATAGATTTGCTCTATTATAAGAGACAATCATGCGGTTGTCTATGTGAATCAAAATGAAACTACAGGAACATGAAAACTGTTTAATTCTCATTTGCTTGTTAATGGTTAATTTTAGCCAACATTCCTCTTGGTTCTCTGCTATCAGGTCTTGAACAGATTTAGGTGGGACGGGATTTACAATCTCCGTGGTATCGGCGTGGGAAAGCTTCCGGGAGGATTTCAAACTTCACTAACTAGTTTCTCCCCACTAGTTGAGTTCAAAGGATCAGCTGAGATATGAATCCTCTGGGATCGTGGATGCTTTGAATCAGTTGTTCATTCCAGATGATGCTGTAACTCTGATCTGCCTCATCCTCTACATCTGTCTGCATCACTGACTTCCCCTCCCCTCCCGACACTGCCGCTTTGTGTGGTTTCAGCTTTTCAGCATTATACAAATGAGGGGAAATACAGGATTGTGTTACATATCTCATATCTGTAGTACGAGAAGGGATGTCAGTTAATGTGACATATCACATTGTATAGCACTCACCGGCCTGCTCCAGAGCCATCATGGTGGACTGCTCGATCAGATCTCTTTCTATGAAGCTCCTGAAGTCCTCGCTGTAGACGCTGAGGTCTGGTAGCTGGAATGTGTAAATCGGCATCTCAAGAGGGAACTGCTCGCTGGTACACTCGTTGGCCACCTGCAACCTTGCCAGGGAGACGATGGCAGAGCTGGCATGGGAGATACCGCGGGACAGACGCTTCTCTGAAAGGGAGATGGAGGCAGCATTGACCGAGTGAGGTGGAAGCAGGCGAGAAGACAGAAAACGTCTGGCGTCTACCGCGTTGAGGCGGCCACCTTGTGCATTGTCCTCCTGCTTCTGTGCACACGGCCTGTCGATCTTGCTGACATGGTTGGGCGTGTCACGTGTCTCTGGCTGCTTGTAGTAGCGGCCCTCATTAAAGACCTGCGGCAGGTTGGCAGTGTGGACCTGCCTAAGCTCCTCGTAGTCATTCAGAGCAGCACTGAGGTCCCAGTTTTTACCTGCAGGTCACAAGCAAAAAAAAAAAAAATGTTGAAGAATATAAGTCGCAGGCTTTTAAAAGTGTATTAAACTGAGAACCTTCTGCCAGAACTTGCCACAGTACAATTCCTAGCTCTCACACTACACAGATTTTGCCTCCGCCAAATAGTAGAGTATAATAATATAGTTTAAATAATAGAGTTTTTTGCTGAAAGCTGGACTTCCCAATATGTTTCACACTCTCAGATATTGTTGGTAACTGCCGTTACTATCTATAGGCAAGAAAAAGCCTAAATCTGTCTTTATAATTTCAATTTGGCTCCATTTCACTTTTTAAAGTATTCAGTTTAATTTACTAGTTTTACCTGTCACATTTCATTTTTTTAAATCATATTTTTACCTTCATAAATTAAAATGAATTAAAATCATAATGGGAAAAGGCATTTCCAAGACACTCGCATGTTTCTGTTGCTGCATCCCCTGAAGTTCTTTGGGGTCCCCGAGGGGAGCTGGATTTTGAAAAAATGCCAGAAAAGTGTCTCACGAGATGATAAAGAATTCTTAAAACTGCATTGGGTATTATTCTAAAACATATTTTGGAAATATATGCTAAATAAAAAGGATTTACCAAAATTTTCAATATTTCATGTGCACTCCACTTAAAAGTAAGGAGGACTGCCTCATACTGTACATAAGCTGTTCATAGCTGGACGTGTGAAGAAAAAGCAGGGATATAATGCAGAGAAACAGCAGAGAATGCTGCAGATGAGGCATTATTCCTTTAAGAAAACGTTAAAAACAACAGGCAGACGTGGTATGTTGAGTCGAGATGGGGCAAAGCCACTCAGTCAACATGCTGAGTCACTCTAAGAAGCAGGATGTTAAGGTGAGATGATAAAAAAAGATAGTGGGGGGAACAGATGGTTTCACTGACTGACAACACCATCTTCATGCACAGGACACACACGCACACGCACACGAACACACAGACACAGACACAGACACAGACACACACACACACACACACACACACACACACACACACACACACACACACACACACACACACACACACACACACACACACACACACACACACACACACACACACACACACACACACACACACACACACACACACACACACACACACACACAGGGTATCCAGCAGAAACCCCCTCAAGGTTTCTGAGACACAAGTCAATCCTTAGTCTTATTATATCTCAGTGTGATTTCTCACAGTTTCCTCACTAAAGTCACATCAATACTTACATGCAACCTGAGGATGTTTGTGAGAGCAGGTCCAGCACAAGATACCAAGAGGAGGTTGTCTCCTTTCACGCCGACTAACTTCTAGACATGATGCTTGTCAACAGAGCAGACATGAAACCGAGCACCACTAATCGCAGTCCTCCTCTCTCGCCAATCAATGCAAAACTGATCCATTATATGGATCTCAGTGGCTTGAGCTACACAGATCCATGAAAGCAACTTAAGGTGCAGCCACTCAGCTCCTAATGCACTGTCTTTAAATGCTTCAGTGTGGGAAGCCTTGCTTCCGCCCATTCATTTATAATGGCTGTTGTCAGCAAAAACATTATACATTATCACATGATCTGCAGTATGAACATACATTACTGGCCTCCATTACAAGCTGTGTAACTTCACTGAAGCCTTCCTCTCACATTGAGACTAAACCAGGTGAACTGTGTTTAAAGAGAGTTTGACAAAATGCAACATGCTGCCTCTCTGACTTACACAACACTGACACTACACTGCTGTTTTTCCACTGTCTTGATTGATTGATATTATACTCATATATGTGAATCTGAAATGCAGCAACTGAGGTCAAAGCCGAGTCATTGCTGTACATTCAGTTACATAAAGTGGCCTCTAGAGGGAAGCATCACATCCAGTACCCAGCTTCGACAGACCACGGGGTCACAGAGCAGCTTTTTGATGCAGCAGGTCTGGAGAGCAACATCAGAGCACAGCGGCAGGCAGAATAACTGAGACAGGACATCCGGTCTCATGTCTGCTGCCTTGTCTGAGTGCACTGCCTTGTTTGCCATCTGTCACATATTCCACTGTGGCTATGTGTGCCAGAGAGCGAGAGAGAGAGAGAGTGCGAGAGAGTGCGAGAGAGAGAGAGAGAGAGAGAGAGAGAGAGAGAGAGAGAGAGAGAGAGAGAGAGAGAGAGATGGGGGGGGGGCGCGGGCGCGTTTCTCTTTCTTTTCACAGACTTGACATTGGCTGCATTTTATTCACTCTGACATAAAGTTTTCTAGGACAAACACAAACTGCAAACACTATATGACAATTTCATCTGTTAATGGAGGCCTGATTACTGTAGTGCATGTTTCCATTCCTGTTCAGTGGACAAATCTGGAGCTGCATTTACACTTTATTGCCTTATTCATCTGGTCAAAGTCACAAAAATTACCTGAAAGTGTACAAATTTCAGATCAACGACTATCAAATCAGACACAAATGACCATCCTTCTCTACATCTACACGCAAACACACACACACACACACACACACACACACACACACACACACACACACACACACACACACACACACACACACACACACACACACACACACACACACACACACACACACACACACACACACACACACACACACACACACACACACACACACACACGGATTGTGCTCCTCAATGAGTTCCAATGAATGGGCACAATGCTCTCCCTGCAGAGTCCACTCGTAAAGCCGTCACACCGGCCTCTAAATCACCACGCTGGCTTTGAGTTTCAGGCCTCTCTCCGTTCCTCCCCTTCCTTTGTTTCTATTATTTTCCTTCCTTCTCATTTCCTCTCCTCCTCTGCTCTTCCTCCTTCTCTACTCACTCGAGTGCACTCACAGTACAGCGGCGAGCAACTGATCAAAATGGAAATTCGCGCCTATAGAAGACAATAAATAAATAAAGCCAATATAAGGTCTGATGAGTGCTTACCTTCCAGCAGGTCTCTTGCCAGACCCGGTTCTGCCCCTGTGGACCGAACAAAGTCTGACAGGACCGCGTCCATGTCCAGAGTCATGTGGTCATGTGTGTGTGCTGCCCAAGGTGCAGCGGTGGCCTTGGTGGACGCCAGCCTTCACGTTCTCATCTAGGGCAAAATAAATATATGCATTGACATACTGAGAATATCAACAAGCTGTACAAATGTTCAGACACGCCCGTAAAACCTTATGTGACCCCTGTGGAAAACACTTACTGAGCTGCCCCTCTCTCCTGGTTTAATCCCAGCCAGTCGCCTCAGCCTGTACCGATGTGTAATGCTTCATAGAGCCGATAGTTTATAGTACTGCGAGGAGCACTCCACTCCCAGCACTCCTCCCCAGCCCTCGCTAACAGTCATAACATAATGTTCAGCATCACAGATGTAATATCAACAACACACAGCCAGCGGTTATGTCCAGGACACACCTGCCTATCTCCAAAGCCTTTGGCCTGCTGCCCATAATCACAACAACATTGAAATTCTTCCTGCCACTGAGTGTCAACCAGAGGTCTCTGGGTATGATCCAGCATGTAAACTACATCTGGGCCAGACAACGGGGACGGATGCCCAGTCAGTCGATAAGCGTCTGGAGACTCAGCGTGGCGTTATTTAATATGATCCCAGCTGGAGGTTTACATCACGGCTATATAGCACCCGGGCTCTAAATATCAACAAGCGTTGCTTTGTTTAGGTGATAAACAACGCTCCTAAATTGCACGTATTCACTCCTTTGGACTGTGGAATGAATGAGTCCATGCATAGCTTTCATTCCACTTGAGGCTGTGTGGGAGACGGAATAACTGAGCTCTGAACACTGCCAGTAAAGTAACAAACACCTCCAGGTTTCAGACTCTGACACTGGGCCTCTGTTTGCAGGCCAGAGGTTTGGAGCCTGTTCAGGTCTGTTGCTTTGACCTGCTGGAAACATGCAGATAGCCTGCCCACAGGCCTGTGAGACGCAAGCACCAGAAAGTCTCGGACGCTGTGTGTCACATGCCAGGAATGTCCGTCAGGGTCTGGCCCGGTCTTGTAAAGTCACAGACCTTCTGCTCTGGAAATGGAGCTGACACAACGCGAATGCTATTGTTTACCGCTACTGGAGCCAAGTGATCTTAGTGCATCGACCCTGACGGGGGCGGCTGGGGAATTAGAGCATCTTTTCGACTGACCACAACAGAACCATCTCCAGATTTAAAAGTCCTTTCAGTCACAACCATCATCACGTGGAATCTAAAGGTTTACGTGCATATAAAAAAAACGTTGCTCAATTGTTGGCCTCACAGAAGAAAATACCTTTGTTCAAGAACCAGCAACTTCAGGCTTTATCATATCCATTATTAATGAGTCAAAGCTGCACTTAAGCTGTAGTTTAGCTGACCTAGTTACTGTCAACCATTTGCATTGTGTTGAATGTGCATTATCCAGCGGAGAGACTGGAGGCGCAGGAAGCACAGGCTGGTCTGCTCAAATGATTGGAACTTAAGAGTCATGTGTAACAAGTGATCAGGTCAAAACTATGAGCCAATGTATGTTTTTTTTTTTTAATTTTCTTTCCTTCACAACGTGTAAATATCAGCTGGATTTGGAGCTTTATGACAAAGAGCAAAAAGTTTAATATAATTCATATATTCTTCTACCTTGTTTTGCTGTTGTTTCTAAAAAGAGGATATCCATTATATTCTCCTCTGTTCAAACTGTTAGGTATTCAGTTACTACACATGTGCATGACTACACCCATCCAGCAAGAATCACAGTATTGCATTGCAGAGCAAAAAGCCTTCACACTAAAGGTCTGGTACAAGACACAGAAATAGCTGAATATTATAGGCCATGACCTCATCTTTTCACCTAATAACAGCCCTAATAAGATCATTTTCCCTGTGGGAGGCAATTATGACTCAGAAACACTAAAATGCATGTTTATGTATCAGATGTGAAAGAATGTGGGCTGGAGGAACCACGGACTGTCCAGCTTCCTGTTAGTCATAATCACTATTAGCATAACTGTGGCACAAATGCCTCAACAAGATGTGAAGACATTATAAAACACAATGACAGATGGCACAATTGACCAAAAATGGCCCGGAAATCTTAACCAGTTAATGTCAGTTAATGCCTCTCAAAGAAAAGGCAAATGGAAATCTTTAGTTTCTTAAACCGGAACTGAGCGCTTTAAAAAATACTTTTCTAAATAAGACCTGGACTCCCTAAAGCACGGACTCTTAAAGATACATCAAGACTCTTAAAAAAAGAAGAAAAAAAAATCCACCTTGTTTAAAAGCATGCCTGGGTCTTTACAGACAGGCCTATTATATATAAAGAAAAAAGTTTAAGTTATTTAATCCAGTCTCATCAAACAAGGCATAGACATTTGAAAACAGACATAAACTATTGAACTATGTGGATACACTCTGACCCTTTAAAATGACTCCATTCTCTATAAAATGGGGTTATATCCTTTAAACTAGACTGATTTACGTGAGAGCAACACACACTTTGCTCTACTGCATAATTGAACTGCAAATTACAAGGGTTCAAAAATGCTGGAAAATAGGACCCATTTATTTATTGTTTCTTCTTCATTGGGCTTCAATTCGTTGAGCTGAATAGTGAGACAAAGGTGATTAAAACCCTTTCTCACGTTTGACTTGAGACTTACGTTCCCTATTTTTGCTGAGGGATGTTGAGAAGCCATCTGATGACCACGGGACCGTCGGGACTCTAGTCCATGGCTTCAGAGGCAGCAGAGGAGAGGAAGACACTGGGGATGCAGAAAACCCTGAAACATACACAGAAATATCCACAGTCATCATCCTGATGGACAGCGTTCTGGTCTTTGGTTCTGATAGGCTGAATGCAGAGGAGAGAGACGAGTCTTGTCCAGGCCAGGGGCGGGGACCGATGATTGGCCCGCCCATCGTCTCCAAATCTGCTGCGGTGATTTATTAGCTGAGCTATATATTTAAATTCTTAATGTGTAAATAAACAAGCTGGACAAGTTGACATTTTACTTCTATTCATTGTTTTGCACATCAATTGTTCGTGTTACTGTGGATGGAAACGTCTATGAGTGAAACTACACACCTGAAGTCAGATTTAATCACTGTGATGTTGAGTATATTGCACCCATGGGCCTGATGAAAACCCAAGTATTCAATAAAAACATTCAAATGAAACAAATCCTGATGTTTTGTACAAACATACAACATTTTGACTGCAGGCATTCATTCTTTCTATGATAAAAGATACAATATGTGTCTTGAAATGCTTAACGGTACAATGGAATGAATTTAGAGGGAATCAAAAAGGTTGAAAAACATAATTACATACGTGTAGAATCCCCTGAATTAAATATCCCTCCCCTCAGAGACATGTATGCGGACAGCCAGGAGGCAGAACCCCACCCACCCCGGACAACACTTGATTCTACAATAACACCTAATCCCCTGACTCTGATATGGACTATTTATTCTTGCTTTTATGATTTCCACTGTCAGCTGTGAGCTGACAAAACATTTTCTCAACAAATTCTATTTTTATTCTCCTTAATTACTCCACCTCATTTCTCAAAAAGCCCCAAAACACACAAACAAAATATCGGATTAAAAAATATCTCTTGTATTTTAGAAAGTTTCACAGTGAAAGCAAAGTAAGTATGATCGAATTGATTGCAATCTGCAACCTCACCACTGGATGCCACTAAATCGTACATGTGGCAGGCCCTTGGACTTTACAAAGATTTGTATGCAACAAATCTGTCAATGTGGCAAAGAAGATGCCCTGACTTTCACATAAAGCATGATAAAGGTATCGGGCCGATGTTGGACTGACTCACATGAGCTCTGAGCATGACCCAGCGGGCGGAGGTGTGATTATGAGTATTACAGTGTGGAGACGAACACACATGGAAAATGTGACGGCGACGGGTAATAAAAGGCGAGAGGCGCAGTGGAAACACGGCCGTGGTTATTTTGCCATCCTTCAATGGATCACGCCAGCTGACGCCTCTCTCCAGCCTTTCAGCAGAACACTGTCAACTGCTGAAGAGTTAGTGTCAAAGCTCCCCTAAGTGGTACTGAAATATCTCCTCAGTGTCATGCATAATTCACATCAACAGAGGAAAGGTTAGATCCTGTATGAGTCCTGTTTATTCAAACAAACTCTCACGGTAACTTTGGAAAGAGGATGATGTGTCTCCTTCCAATGTGGACCATCGGCTCGTGTGAAGTGACTGCAATTTGTGCTGTAATTACAAAAATTCGGAGCCGATGACGATGGCCAGAGTGAAGTTTGCCCTTACGACTCACGAACGTTTACAGAAAAACTGACACCAATCTTTCTACTAATCAAAGTGTTTGGAAGCTTCCTGTAATCGGCAGTGGATAAAAGGTTAGGGGAACATCCATCTAAAGCAAAAGTTAATAGTGCCTCCATATAAAAGTGGGATCACTTGTGTTGAAAAAATTATAAACGACAAGTTCTGAAATATTCAGCTTGCCTGGGAAACACTCTTCCTAAAAGGCTCACGGTGGATCCTGACTAATATTTCAGTATGAATACGCACTACGGACCAAATTACCTCTTCGGGTTAGTACTCTCTAAAGTTTAGTACTCCCTAAAGTTTAATACTGTCCCAACTAAACCACCACTTTATAATATCAAACATCAGTGAAAACTTTACTGCCAAAATAACATAACATTTGGTATCTGATGTTTCATCGTAGCGTGAAAGCAGATATCAAACATCCAGTCCGTGGATCAAAACCAGTCATGACTGTGTGATGGCAAGTCTTAAAGTAACCATTATTACGCATTTCTACACAAGATTTCAGGTTGTTCATTAAAAAAAAAAATTCATTAAAGAAAAAGGAAAGACATTTAATTATTCAATGAATGTAACAAGAGATTGGTAGTTTGGATTATTGTTATGATTATGATTATTATTATTAATTTTGATGCTGAGATCAAAAGGGACTCTATGTGGTCCTTGAAAAAAAACAAGAAAACTTGTTTTCAAAGTCACATTTTTAAAACATAAATGAAAAACCATTTTTTCTAATCAATAAAATTATTTTTTTAATAGATGTTTCAAGGGAAATAGAGATGACAAATCAGGAATGCTCCGGTTCTTATTATTAACAACTAAATATCACTAGACACTCAGAATGCGTGGCGTGAGGGTTTTGGGGTTGTAGTTTACACTTTTCACCGAGTTATAGATTAATTCAATCAAAATCACCTGAGTATGTTATTCTAATACTTTGACAAGTCCCAAAATACAATCTTACATTTTGACTCCAGTACATTTCAAAGCAAAACCTTTCTGGTCATGTAAGATGGAAAATGTCAGATGTATTTCCAACAGTTCAGATAAGATTATTGCTGAAACACATTGTGACTGAGTGGCTTAGTCATACCGAAGTTCGCTTCACAACAGGAAGTGGAGGTAGGTGTCGATGGGTTTCTGCTGGAGTGTCGCTCAGTGTTACCTCTGTGACGGCCTCCATGGCCCTAACGTCGATGGAACGGGTTCAGATAAGGTGACGGATGGGTTGCTACGGCTACCAAAGTAAACACTTCGATCACTGGGAAAATAGACGAGCAGGTAGAAGTTTGCAGCTGATACTAAAATGTTCCACACCTGGTGATCAGTGAGTAAATCTCTCACTACTATACAGTATATTTGAGCCAGAGAACAAACTACGTTGGCTCCAGGCTCCATCTTTGATCTTGCGGTCTCGACACTTGTACGGTGAAAACGTGTGGTCTGCCAGGAGCTACAATCTCACATTCAGCGGAATCTTTCTGCTTCCTTATAACCTTCTAACTTCGCTGCTAAGGAGTAGACCTATTAGTGACACAACAGTGACAAATTGTGCAGCCTTAACTGTGCTCATGCGAAGACACACACACACACATACTGCTTTTGTTTCTCGCCAGAGGCCCACTGACCCGTGAGCATTTTGCCTGCAAATCCTTTCGTATTTACGAGGTCCCTTTGTGAACAGTCAAATCCGGAGACACTGGACTTGTTTTGAGTCGTTTGGCTGCCGAAATGCATCACGACACACAAACATTCAGCAGCTACAGTTTAAAAATGTGATCAACTCGTTTTAGTTCAGGGGCCACACCCAGCACAGCTTGATCACATTGATAATAGAGCAGAACAATCTGGGAGTTATGACAATTCATACAACAAATACATTTTCTTATAGTATAGAATAGAATAGAATAGAAAAACTTCCTTAAAGGGATAAAAATACAAAAAGTTTACTATTGATGCAATCATTCAAACCTAATGTGAAGAGGAAATGTCTTGGGGGGGGAAAAAAATAAGAGATTTATTCATTCATTGACTCGGATGATTAAGGTAATTAATTTCACTAACCTCTTGGTCAACACCCCGTTATGGTTTGCCTAACAATAAAGCGGTTGCTAACTTTCACTGCTGCGAGAATAACTGTGTCGCACAAAGGCCAGAAGTAAACCAATTTAACACAAATGTTATTACAATCCCCTCATGTAAACACTAAATCTGATTAGATTGGTCCTATTCGAATGAGATGAGATGAGATTGGAGGAGATGGAACCTTGTTTATAATCTGATTAGAATCTATAGCACATTTCGGATTGCCAGAGCAAAACTGCTCAATGCATGAAACAACGCAGGCCCATCACACAAGAGGCAACATAACAAGTTTGATTAGTTGAAGTAACTCATCCAACATCAATACTGATGGACTTTTACATACAGCTGTGCATGTGCACCTGTCACAAAAGGCCAACGTCAAAGTGCAAAGCATGATGGGGTCTGATTAAACTGTGTGATATTTTTAGTGCATATAAACCCCAACTCTGATTTCTCAGTTGGAAATATTTTAATGAGATTGACAAAGAAAATGACCATGTAAACACAGCAAGTGTTGTGTTGTGCTCCCTTCCTGACCCCGACGTCCCACCCCTGGTGGTCAAGCTCCAAATAGCAGATCCAGGTTTCTTGGTAATTCTCACACTAAGGCAAGTCCTCCTGCAAGCCGGGTTGTCCCAGGTTTGGCCCGGACCATGTTTGACACCCCTGGCCTATATGGAAATCAAACAGTCTCAAAGTATTAAACAATAAATATCTAATTAGATCTGGTATAAACAAAGCACCCTACTGTTATATAGAATCTGGGATATGGTTTTACATAAATAATAGGCGTATTATGAAACAGACTATTATCAATAAACCACACATGGAGCTGCTGGATCCTCCCTGCTGAGAACTGTATGTTGCAGATGTTTACAATTCAAGTACCCAAGATGCTTTTTTTTTTTTTTTTTTTTTTTAATTAAGTGGCATTTAAAATGATGCACTTTACACCACAAGACAATAAAGCCACTGTGTGATGATTTCAGTTGATGGACTTAATAGCTTCTGAGAGCCCATTTTTCACAATTAGAAATCCTGCACCGCTCGCTTTTATTTTAAGCACTGAAATATAATGTATACCTCTCTGCATTAAGGATGCTAATTCTGTAGAGCAGGTCGTCACCAAACACTTCCTTCGTTTTGTTGATGACGGCATAAAGCTTCAATACTGGAAACCACTGGCTGGCGTGTGAAATTATATAGGTGGAGGAAAAAACCCACAATAAAAAAAAATAAGTGAAACTTTTGTTAGCATTTCAAAAGTGTAAATCATAGCTTAAAATAAGAATTGACACAATGTGTTCCTCATGCGCAGAAGCTTATTTGTCATTGTAAAACACCTTTTTTTCCAGAATAACGAGCAAACGTGATGCAGGCTGCTTCACCAGTGTGCATGTACTGCATATGTGGATATATGTATCCAACTCACACTAACAGGATGAGTTATTGCTGAGATAATTGTCTCCATAGTGAGTGCTGATCGCCCACATGCATGGCTGATACACAGCAGGTGGGAGGTGAACATACTGTACAAACACTTACACGCTACACTTTGCACTGAAATCTCCACCATGGCTCAGAAATGGTCCGGCAGCACATCTGAAATATGCAAACCAAGGTCAACCACTGCAGGAATTTCACTTATTCTGTTTTCAAATGTGAATTTATGTAGGGCAGATGTCAGAAAACAATTGAATGCATCACGAGGATTGTATGCCAGAACATAAAACGCTGACATTTTAAAGGGAAATTCCAAATTTTGACATCAAATTGCGTTAATTACAGATAGTAAAATTGTACACTGGTGTTAAAATATATGCGTTTCTTTCCTTTTCGCATAAACCTAGCCTGGTAGTACTACTTGCACTGAGTTTGAATGTTCCCCTTTTCACTTTATACTAGTGTAAACAGCTATCACAACTAAATTTACACAAGACATTCACATTGTCGGCACAAACTAAAGCCAACAATCTGTCACCTTTGAAAAGTATGGAATTAACTCACCACATTGTGAGTGGTAAATGGTCGTCTTTATTTTCTTTTTTTGGGGGGGAACATGTTTGAAAGTGTTGAAGGGTGGCTCGTCGCACCCTACACCTGCTGCAGCACCACCTTCCCATGACAAAGTGTAAAATTATTTAGTCTGGTGATGGTGGAAGAAATGTTTTTATAAAGACTGGATGTCACATGGTGACAAGCTGCTGCTCAACTCGCCAGTGGCACAACATCTGGTGTCGGCCTCAAACTTGAAATCAGCCAGGAGAGGAGAGGAGAGGAGAGGAGAGGAGAGGAGAGGAGAGGAGGGGAGGGGCTTTCCTAAAAATGTCATGTGCTATCAAACTTTTGGCCCAGGGTCCACAAGAGAATTCAATCTGACCTTGCAAAGACTGTAGATATCAAAGAAGGTGCATTGTTCGCCATAAACGTAACAACCTTTCTCAACTTGTCCACTGGGGGTCACACTTTCAGTCATGACACCAATACCGAGAACCACATCCTGTGTATGGGGAATTTATCAACATTATTCTGAAGCAAACATTTTGGATTGATTGGTCTTTCTTTTAAGAAGTCTCTCAAATATCTATCTAAAATACTAAAGCTTTAGATTAAATGACAATGATGTTCACTTTGGAACTGGACATGGATTTAGCATCTTCTCCAATAAAAGTTCCTCCATGCAGGAAAAAACAATAAGAGAACATGGTTTATTAAAGTCACAATTTATAATACTATCTTTAATTTAAAACTTTTGAAAATAAGCTAATAAAAGAAAACAGCCGTTGTAATTCCATTGGTGTAATGTTGTGCTGTAGTTACGGGGACAGATTGAATATCAAATATATTGTAAACTGAAATATTTTGGTAATTACTAAGAATTTCATAAGAGATGAAAAACTGGAAAGGACAACGACTCACTACTGCCATCTAATGCACACAACAAACAGTGCAGTATATTTACGAGTTCCAATTTATATTTTGATTCATGATTAATAATCAAATGATTGATTAAAAGACAGTGTACAGACCTTTTCATGATAAATGTATTAGAAAATGGTTCGATGCACCGCTGTGTACACAACCAGCTCCTTCCACAGATTCCCAGAGTCACATGAACACGACTCCAAAGAGTCAGCAGGACTGCAGAAACCTAAAACCGGAGCCGGGTTGGCAAAATAGTGGCGAGGGACCTGTACCAGCAAGGGTCGGACATAAGATGTGGGCTTGTAGGTTAAACACAAATTAAGCCCTGCAGCCCTCAAAGAGTCCGTCCTCGGCCGGAGGCAATGTTTCGGGTTGTTCAAGGCGACCGGAGAATAAAATCTTCTATTCTGGCTCGGACAAACGGCTCGGCCGTGCCAACTGTGGCTTCATCAGCAGCGTGTGAGCTGAGCCACTGTGAGCGGGGCCAAGCACCAACAGGCTGAAACTGCTGTGTTCAACAGTGCAAGATAAACACCCTATGATCCCCGTCTCTGGAGTGTGAGAGAGCACAAACATGCGTGCATGTGTGCCCCCCACCCCACTACCAAAAAAAAAGTGTTAACTATAGCGTGTGTGTGTACCAATCTGAGAGCTAACAGAGCAACTGCTTCCACAACGGGCTGCCAAAACACAGAAGACAGCTAATTAAAGATGGCATTCATTTTTACCCCGTACTTGCTCGCATGCCTGGGCGCAGCCAAATGTCAAGACAGCCTCTCAGTTATGGTCAGAGGGAGAAAACATGGATGTTACTCCCGCAGTAATGAATGCGGCGCTGATATTTTAATACCCGAACAGACCTTCAGACAATCGTTACAAAGCAGCGTGACTATAATGGATGAACATAGGCGGTAACTGGAAAAAAAAATACATCGATGGAGAAAAAAAATAAAAAAATAAATACATTGGCGGCTAATAACATGCAGGAGAAACAAATGAGCACACTTCCGGGAAACCACATTATTTCCACCTCAAATCAATATTGAACAATTGACACAACCCATTAGCTTGCTTCGGGACATGGTAAAGTTTTGCGGCTTGGGAAATGAAGTTAGCTGGATGTTACAATGTCTCACCAGACTATAAACCAGGCACTTTAGCCGTTTCAAAAGTTGTTGCTCGAGAGCGCAAGATTCTATCAGCGAATTCCAATGAAGAGTGAAAGCACTGTGGTCTATCAGTCATTCAGCCTCAATCCTCCGTCCCTCCTCTGACTGCAGTTTGCACTTGTGAAGACTGTATGTGACTCACTAGTGGTCAGCGTGCGACAGTAAAGTGTTCAAGCATATCTGCCATCTTTCTACAGCATAGCACGGGTGGCCAATTAATTTTCCGGAGGGGACACGTGGAAAAAAAAATCAGATTACTGTGTAAAGCCAGGCAATCAGTTGAACTCAGTTCTGTTACATGTGAAATCTCTTCATGAAAGGCAGTGTCACATGGTGTAAATGGGCTCCTGTTTCTGCTCTGAACCCGTCAAGTTTTTGTATAGGAGCATGCACTTTCACCTCAGACTTCAAAATTGACATAATTAGATACCAATACCTTGTCAAAACTCTAAATTCTGTATCACTATTCTTTTCTTTTTGTTTGTTGGGATGACAATTGTCAGCACGATTTTCCAATTTTCACATCTCAAAATAATTTGATTGTGATTTAATACTGATTAATCGTGCAGCCTCAGTTTTAGTACGTATCTTTGACCCTGTTAACATGAAGTTGGAGCCAGTGCTTCTAAACCACACTGCTGGTATTCGGGGGGCTGTCTCGATCAGTGCCGTGGCGTGATACGTTTCCAGCGACGGGGTCGTGACCTGCCGCGGGCTGCATCACATTGAGTCGCCTTCAATTTTGAGAGCTCCAAGTTCTTTCGTCCCCATCCTTCCATCGGGCTCTCTTCACTTCCTCCGAGTCTTACGCGTGGCACGTCTTTCCGCTGGCTCCCTGAGAAATCAGCTGCCGACACCCAAAAATCGATGGGCGGACGAAAAACGGGGAACAAATCAAGCGCGAGACTCCCGAGTACTTGACCCCCCTCGTCGGGAACTTGTAATGAAGCCACGAACAAACACGCGCACTATCGTATTTCCATTTTCTGCCAGAGCTGTGCTCTTTCAAAAGGGAGACGTCTGCGCACCTGCCTTTTACATGCTGCGAGGAAGATGCTGCTGGAAGCAATAATGTCATGTTGCATCTCATTGCTGCGCTGCACACCGCCAGCACAGCAGATTCAGCAACTGGAGAGTTGTTGTAAAATTGCACCCAAAAAAAAAAAAAAGAAAAAAGTCTTATCAGATTAATATTTGAGGTCAATTCTGATTAATGCTGCAGAGGGCAGCGTGAGTTGGTCCTGTGCTGTGTACAGTACAAATACAAACCAACACTTTTAAGAGTGTGACGAGAAGCCACTTTGTAAGGCAGCATTGGATAAGATTCATTTGTACCTCGGTTGAGGCCGACTCGCACCTGAATGCTTTTAAACAGGTTTAACGACATCGGTGTTTACAGGCTCACTGTTTAAAGGGTCTTATTTGCTTTCTTGTTTACAGTTTGGATTGTGAGAGATCTCGAGAGACTTATTCCAATCCCACTCTGCTCCGATGATAAAAAAATTTAAAAAAAAAAAATAAGGAGACAAATTCCCTCTTTAAACATTTCATATGTGTATAAGGTGTCGATTATTGCAGCTCTTAATGACTCTGGTTTTCACCGGAGCCGCACTCAAAAAGAGTTGAGGATGTATGTGATGCAGCAAAAAAACAAAACAGAATTACAACTCACCGTCACAACTGTGTGTTTTCCTGCATTATCTGTGGCTCTGATCGCTTAAAAGACAGAAAGCAGACTGCACATCCAGACCAGCGGTCACACAACGAGCAGTAACTCAATTTAACAAAGCAACCGATAACGCCGGGGTCCGACCTTATAGGTCGAGGCAGGTGTGTGGTTCCAGCAGAGCCGCAGACACAGCTCAGCTGTGAGTGCAGCGTGCGCCCAAACAATGAGCTGGATGCTGAGAGGCACGGAGCAGATCGTCACCCCTTAAAATGTCAGTTCCTTCAGTCGTCCCTCTGCAGCCACCAAACACCCCCCCCCCCCCCCCCTCCCCCCAGACTCGTCCCCTTTTCCACAGACTGTCACAAGCAGACAGCAGTGGCTAGACACTGAGGCCTTTCCCAAGCAGAAGGTTCTCGATTCAGAGTAGAACAAAAAATTCTATGGCTGTTGATAGAATTGATACATTAAAAAAAAAAAAAACTATTGTATATATATATATATATATATATCTGGGGTCTATGAGACACTTGGTGAATGGATGATTGACATAGAAGCCAAAGTTGGGAATGTGCAGAGGAGGGCAAAAGAGAACTGCGAGCTGATTCTGATGAATCTTTAGCCTTTCTTCTGATCCCACGTAAGAGAAAGGGACTCACTCGCTGAAGCCAGCTGGTGTGTCCTATTTGTGTTTGTGCTGAGAGAGAGTGTCCTCAGTGTGCGACACACAGATGTTTGTGTACGTTGTCACTGTTTGCCAACGCAGACTTTATACCAGTAAATCGTGATAACGAGGAAGCACTGGTTTAGGGAGGAATGTATGGACAGGACATAATCCTCTAATTGTAACGATGATTTTCGAACTCATTTCCATCCATAAAACCTCGATACTACTTTATCCCGGGGCCCGAGAGAGCGAGAGAGAGAGAGAGAGAGAGAGAGAGAAATATAACAAATTGAATCTGGAAAGCAATCATGCCTCATTTTTTCCCCGCAAAACTTTTTCTTTTAAATGTTTGCAAATTCATTAGAAACTTCAAAAATGAAGAAATCATATATACATGAATATTTATGGATGCACTGTACATATGATTCAGTGCTTACCCCATTTCCAGCATGATTATTTCAATATAATTTGCCTTTATGGACTCCAATGATCTGAAGGATTGTTGTGAAATTAATAAAGATGTTTCATCTGACAACGTGCTTCAGCTGGCAGGCAGCCGCCATTGTCCCACGACACACAAATAGGAATAATGACATCTTCCCTGTAATAAGAGAAGAAACACTAGTGGAAAATGTTTTGACACCTGTTATATCCCAGTCTGCATCTCACAATACCAGTATTGTACTGCGTATCACCGGTTGAGGAACGACTGTGTGGGTGGGTGGGTGCGTGCATGACTCTGTATGAACACTCAAGTAGGTGGAGAGAGCAATATCACATAACCTTATTCTTAATTTAGTATCGAAGAAAAAATGCTTTACAACCTGCAGACCTACAGGTTCCCGAATAAACAACACTTGCAGGGTGCACAAACGATGATACACAAATGATGACTTTGTAGGTTGGTAGAGTAACTTAATTATCTTCATGACTTTTGCAAATTGTCAACGTTTTATTGTAGCTGCTGTTTGGGGTAATGCATATTTTTTTTGTGTAAAAATGTGGAAAAGAGAAAGAAATAGTAATAGTAATAGAAAGAGTAATTGATGGGTTCATTTATTTCTAAACAGAGAGAGAAGCCTATTCTCTCTGTGTTTCAGTTTGATGTCTGTTATTTGGGTATACACTACTTATTTAAATGAGATCATAACAGAATCTGATTAAAACCATAACTATATTACACATGAACCCAGCATATGAGGCTAAACTTCCTTCTTCCCCGATATTATTAATAGTTTAAAAGTTATTTTGTATAGCGGCACCTGTATAACTTAAATCAACACTACAAACTAAGGCATTCTTCGCCACACCTAATGTTTAATGCCAGTCCCTTGCTGAGCTTCTCAACACATGAAAATGTTCCCTTCACAGTGCACATTATTGGGCATCGCTTCACTGAGTTATATGGCAATTATTATTGCTATTATTACTATTGGAATGCAAGGAATTATTTTATTTTATTCTATTCTATTGCGCTATTCTGCATTTTTGATAGCCTAAACATGCCTAATCACACAAATAGACCTCAGGATCTGTAGAATTGTGTTGAAATATTGATTGATAGTGACGCATACCATCGAGATAATAAAATATACTTCAATCAAAATATCTAAAGCTCCTTGTTGTTTATGTCTATGTATCTTGAGATGTAACATCGATATAAAAAAAACAACAACAAAATAATCATTTGTGCATTAAAATGCCCAAACCTGAAGACCTGAATACACATGATTGAAATTGGACCACAGTCAGTGTATCCTCATCAGGGATGATAGAGTGATGCCCTGATGATTCTCAAAGAAAAATAATCCAAAACACTCAACAGTCACACTGGAATCCAAATGATGGTGTGTTGTAATAACACATTGTTAAGAGCAGGACAGAACCCAGAGCTCACTCATGTGTTTTGTAAACAGATCACAAACGGGCTACAACTCAACAAGAGCAGGAAGCATAGTCCACTACAGTCAAAGTAACAACGAGCTGCCAAGAAAGAGCTCATGATCAATGCAGCAAACAAGTTCATATACTCCTAAAATGCAGCTGCTCTTGCGACCTGGGCAGAATCAACAATTATGAGAAGCTGTGTGATAAATTTAGATACTGTGAAGCTACTGTACCAAAGAGTTACAGGATGATAAATAAGCAGAAAACTCTGATTATGCTTGTGGGACATTTAGGAACCGAAGGTCTGCAGGAGATCTTTCAGGTAAACCTTTAACGTTGGAATTGGAACGAGAGATCTTAGACTGAGTAACTTGCTCTGATGCGTGTTCTCAAACTGACACCCACAGAGAGAGCCGTCAGTGGGTGGGGGTGTGCTGCAGAGGAAAGATGTGTCATACATCAGTAACCGCTATTTGATTATTAATATTGCAATGTGAAGGATGAATGCCAACAAAATAATATCCCACTTTCATAGTGGAACAAGTTTTCCGTCACAAATGCATTTCAGCATTTCGGCAATGACGGAGACGTTTCGTTAAGGTAATCCACCGATCTGATGGGAACTGGAAAGTAAATACACTGCTTTTTTTATTAATAGATCATTTTTTTACTTTTCGACTTTCATACACCCATTTACACACACATTCACACACTGAGGCCAACAGGAGTACTGTGCAAAGCCCTTGCCTGGCTGCTGTGAGAAACTTGAGGTTTCCTATGATTAATGATTTATTTCAAAGGACATTTTGAAAAGCGGCATAAGACCAAGCAAAATAGTGACGTAACTCTCTCAATCAAAGGTGTCTTCGGGTACCTTAAACACGCAAATTACAAGTATTTTGAAAATTACTTTCAACCTTATAACCCCAATTCCAAAGAAGGTTCGGACGATATGCAAAAATCAAATTCAATCATTGGCAAATTTCACAAAGCTGTATTTCATTCAGAGGAACAAAGGAGTCAGACAGAACACAAATGCATCGTTTCACTAATATTATAAGGTTGACATGAGGAAGAGCAAAAACAGAAAGGAAAAATATCAAAATATAAACAAGCATTGGTCAATGTATAGATTAACACAATAACTGTAGATATGAAGTATTCCATAATAGTTTAGATTAAATGGCTACAAGTCAGAGTAATGCTTTTCAAAAGCGTTATGCTTGAGAATAGGCTGCTATTCCATAAATATGATAAAAGCACTGAACCGTTCTTAACCATTATCTACAAACAAGTTACCACCTTTCTCGTCTTCATCATTGTAAACAGGCTTTATGGTTGGCAGTTTACTTCCATGTAATTCTTTTTAACGTTAAAGTTCATCATTCAAACAGCTGCTCAGTGTTTGTTGCTCTCCGGTAGGCCTGTTCAGGAATACAACTTTAAAACACTAAAATGTCCCTGAGGAGTACCTACACATGGCAGAAACAACTTGGAAACACAAACCAAACTCAATCCGGGGGTGTTCTTATGTGAAATAGTTGTATCCACCACAATGCAGCCCCCCCCCCCCCCCCCCCCCCCCAAAAAAAAACCTAAAAAAAATAAAATAAAAAGATGGTTTTTCAGGTTTCACAATGACTTTAAACTTCCTGTAAACTTCAGGGTCTGCGACTCTAACTTAAGACAAAGCCGGCCTAAATGAAAGTGGATGAAAGCGCTAACACCCATTGAGGCGTCATCATTTATTCTCATTAGGCATAATCAAACAAAGCAATAAATGTTAAGTGAACCCGCCTACACAACAGGAAACCTCACATGAGGTCTGGACCAAACAGGTGAGTGATTGTTTAAAGAAAAACGGGAATCAGAAGGTGGTGGGTGGAAAAGGGCTTCAGGGTGACTGACCGAAGCAGACCAACCGCCACATGTTCTCGTCAAACTGATGTCTCATTAGCGGCATTAGCAGCACAGCCACATGAACACAAGATGCCTATAAAAACCTAACGTGTTCCTGAACCCTGTTGAGTCATTTCATCTCTCTGCTTCTTCGTTTTAGTCAGACGGGACACAACAATGACGGGGGTGATATCAAAACATGCAGAATAAGGAGCAAATTAGCTCTGCGACGTTTCCTAAATGGGATTTTTTTGCTGGGGTTTTTTTTTTTCATGTAAACATTTGATATCGCACACTGCATCTTCCGGAATTAAGATGAGAGCTGGGGCAGCGGCAGTGACAGACAGAAAGGCGTTTGTTTTCTCCACTTAACAAAATGAGTGACGGAGGAAGCAAGCTGTAAAACAGCGCAGCTCCAACCGTCTTCTCAAGGCTGAGCCTAAACCCCCGTTTCCCTTTTTAATCTCTCCATCAAGGAAAATAAACGGGGGTGACAAAATGGAGATGCACAGAGTTTCCAACAAATGCACCTGGGTTTTGCAGAGAGAAAGAGGCCTGACCTATTTTTTTTTATTATTTTTTTTTCTGAATGAATGAAAATGACCTACACTGTGGGGCCTGCATGAATCTAAATCGAGTCGCCGAGGGTGTCCTGTGCAACACGGTTCTGTTTGATTTCCAAACTGCTCCCTTGCCGATCGGAGGCGGGACAGGGGACGGCCGTGCCCGCCAGGGCCCTCGCCGGGGCCAACGTTTGGACAGGCGGACGTCCTCGGGAGCCAGCCCCGCTCTCAGACTGTGCTCCGGACAAAGTGAGGCACCACAATGCAGTCAGGTGCGGGACGCCTCTAGGCTGACGTCCAGGTTGTCTTCCTGCCAAAACACAAAGCATCCTGGCCCCCGGTGCCGCCTGTCACATCTGGATGAAGACGAGGACAAATGTCTCTCTTTCTTTCAAGTTCTACCCCCGAACATCGAGCGGAGGTGAAGCCCATTTAACAGGGATAAAACGTGGTCTGTGTTTTTTTTTTTTTTGGTGAATTGGTTACGTGAACAACAACTGTAATGTGCTGACTTTCAGACGAGTCTCTGTAGGAAGCGAGTGAAAAAGACGGATGGATGAGAGGATAACTGATGGAAAGCCATCTGCATTTGATAATAAAGGCCATATTTACACTGAAGACATCTGATTCAGAATAACAATGTGCGAGTATAACCTCACGTCATCATCTGGCGCTCACCATATTTGCTCAAATTAAGATTCCCTTGCTTTAATAATTGAAAAACTCAACATGGCCTGACCTGAGGCTTTCAAACTCTTTTATTGAGACCCTGAAGCTTCTGCTGGTGCATTCAGACTACGGTTACGGGATACGTGTACTTCCTCGGCGATTCAGCCGTTCGAAGCAAACTGATATGAAAGACAAGCTTGGGCCCTGCAAGGAAACACTGGCAAATCTAGCTTTGCTCCAAATAAATCCATAAATCACAGTTTAACAGTTTGTGCAGTCAGCATGTTACAGCACTTCTGCATTTAAAGCCATTAGTTAAGCACTAAAAAAACAGAATACTGCTCTGAGGATTTATTGCAGCTTTATGGCACAAGGCTTAGATCTTTATATGTCTGTGTTTACCAGGTAGGGTTCATATTTCTGTCCACACACAGATGTAACCGTAGGTTTGCCCGAAGAGAGAAAAGTGAGCCAAAATGTAGCTATCCGGCTTCAAAAGGCTGGCGTACACTGATTGTATGACAGTGTAGTGACTCCACACCGCTCTCTATTTTGATGTATGAGGAGCCCCTCGACCGGCCCGGCTCTCTCTCCGTGGCCTCTAGCTGACCTCCCTCTGCCTGCAGACAGAACACTTCATGTCGCTCCCCCACCTGTAGCCATGCCTGAAGAACAGGGTCCACTTCAAAGCCATGCAGTGATTGGGCCATAATGACCATGGGCTCTTGACTCATTTGAGCTCCTCTGAGGACGAAGCTTTGGCTGGGAGTGGGGGGGGGGGGCATTCATGAAGACATGCCAACAGGGGGATTTCAAAATCCCTCTGTGTTTTTGCTTTTAATCACTGAACTTAATATTGAACGATACCTGTGGAAGGAAACTCGCTGAACTCGGAGGTGCATCCCATGAATCCCAGATGTTATATTAATAAACACAACAGATCTCTTCTGACGGGACTTTGCCCCGTTCAGGGTAGTTTTGAAGAAGGCGGCGCAACAACTGGAGCAGATGTTTGCAGAGGGTTGTCATTTCAAATCAGTGGTGGAGCGGTTTGATAAAGCGGCCCTGCCTGGGTGACATGAAAGCCCAACTGGGTTCAACAACAACCGTCATCTCTGCTCTGCTTCTCTGTAGCTAAATGCCAGTGACAGGAACAGAATTCACTGTGGTAACTGATCAGGTGCCAAGCGCCCTCTCCCCGGTGCCCTGCTGCACTGAAGCCCTCTGTGGAGCTGGCATGGCCTGGCCTGGCATTGGCCTGGCATGGCCTGGCATCGGCCTGGCAGCCACGGGCCTTGCTTTGTTGCTCGGGACCGACGATACCCTCTGCCTCCAAGTCACACTCCTGTACGGCCAGTCGCAAGGTAGATAGTTGTCTGGATAAGTTGTGAAGGTGATAAAAAAATATAAATACAAAAATTATCAGTGATCTGATGTAAGGGAGAAGAGGGAAGCCATGGTGGAGTTTATCACACTGATGTTGTACTTTGCTGGGATATAAGCTGGTATTAATGATAGATTAGAGGTTTTATTATGTAGGTCTTTGTCAGGGGACATGAATGTGGTTTAAAAATACCATAGCAACCAATCAGTGGCCTCACTATCTGTACCGGCAGGCTGGATACTGTGAACCAGGCCAACAATTAAAGAAAGCTACTGGCAGCTTGAATGAGACCAGACAGCCTTGTCTGCAGTTAATGTGAGGCTTTCCTGGGCTTCAGGATGCATGGCCACAAGTGAGCCTGTTGTGATTTAGTAAATGAGACATGTCGCTGTTATGTATCCCATCATCATCTGCACGTAAAGCCCCTCGGACACAATCTTGGTGGCTGTTATTCAAAAATATCACAGCATCCAAAAAGCTCGTGAGCTATTTTCCTTGCAGAATGCTATCATCACATGAAGACAGTCTCAAATGTGGGCTACATTTGCTACTGTATGTCCCCCACATCACAAAAAGGTCTGTGACTAAGCACACACATCCATGTTTCACTGTTATTTTTTTTTTTTTACTCCAAGAGAACCGGCTGCTGTTTCAGCCCAAACCGTCGATGTGGTTTGTTGCTGTCGGTGTGTCTGTCCTCGACCTGGAACAAAAGCGATCCGCACGGAGCCTGAAGTTGGAGGCATCGAGGGCACGTACTCGGGTAAAGGCAGGTGCACCTGTCTGCAGAGCGAGGCAGCCTTTTGTGTTCACTACCTACATGAGCCATGAATCGCCCTGTCGCGCCGTGTGTGTGTGTGTGTGTTTGTGTATGTGTGTGTGGTGGGGAGGGAGTAGGGGGTAGGGGGTGGGGGGTGGGGGGGGGGGAGGCAAACAAACAAGTAAATAAATAAAAAAATAAAAAAATAATAAAATCAGGTGTCTGTGTCTTACCGTGCTGTGTTCAGTCATTGCTCCCCATCGTAACGCTGTCGGTCCAGACCTCTGACGAGCAGCTTATTCCTCTCGGGCTGCCTCGCTCTCTCTCCCTCTCTCCCTCGCTCATCCCCATGTCATGTTTCTCCGCTGCAGCAGAACCAGGCCACGCCCCCTCCGCCAGCCGCGTCACGTCGCGCGGTGACGCGCGTCCACCCCCCCCCCCCCCCCCCCCACCTGCACGTCCCGCAAGCCGCCGCCAGAGGCCGCTGTGCGCGAGCAAGAACAACGCCGTCCGAGGTTTGTTCAAAATGCTGAGGACCAAAACTAAAATCTATTAAAAAAAAAATCAATCTATCGATCAAGAATATGAATCAGAAGCGGAAACAATGAATTACAAGTATTCACACGTGACTGTAACTAAATAGCTTGAATAACTTCTGCAATATTTTGAACCTGCTTGTCGGAGTTGGATTAGACTTTTTTCTTTTTTTTTATCTCACAACGGGGCATATCACTTGTTACAGCAGTGAAAACAGGAGAAAAAAAGAGAATACTTTATTCAGGAAAAGATAACCACTCTACTATATATAAAAAAGAAACTAAACAATATAGAATACAGCTGAGTTTTATACAAATGAGTGCAAAAATATTTGCATCAGCAGGTATGGAGGTAAAGGCGCTGCAAGTATTTCACAGTTATATTAATCACTTAACGGTAAATGAATATAAAAAATATAGCACATGATACAGGTTGGTGTGAAAAGCAATATCTGTAAATAAATACGTATATGGTAATTGGAGGCTATGCATGAGGTATCAGTGAGTATTGCATATTATAAAACAGATTTTTGTCTGTGAGTTCTGAAAAAAGCTACATCCTTCCCAGTGGGAAACTCTGCAGTTTGTTAACAAACATGCATGTTTTGAAAGTGGAAGAAGGCCCTTTCCCACCACATGAAGGCATCCTTATCTTCTTTAGCTCCTGTAAATATTAGATGCTAAATACTGTTTATTTTTTTGTTTATTGTTAATATTTAATGTTACACATTCCTTCCGAAGTCAAATTCTTAAAATGTTAAACATATCTGGCAATAAAACTGATTCTAATTCTGATTCTGATCATTGCAGCACAACACATGGACATCGAAGGAATTACACCACCATTGATGTTATTTTTAATAGTTTCATATTAGATAATATTACATTCTGTACTTTTAAATATAATGTCATTTTTTTGGACTCTATCTATCTATCTATCTATCTATCTATCTATCTATCTATCTATCTATCTATCTATCTATAACAAATAACTTATCTCCCTGTAACTAAGTGGTATGTTTGAGTTATAAAAACTACTGCCATGCTGACTGATGACAGAGATATGAGCTTGGATGCATTTTTTGTGAAACCTTTCCACACAACGCTACACTACACAACACTACACATTGACACCGAAGAGATGACATCAACACTGGTATTATTTGTCACTGTCTTTTTTCTGAAATATTCTTAATAATCTTCTTCTACCCAAGAGTGGCGTGAACAGACACAGCCCATTGTACAGACACAGAAACTGCCTGTTGTCAGTAGAGCTCAGCCAAGGGGCTTTTCGACCGGCTGCAATTCAGGACCAAGGCTGAGTTTGGGACATAATGCTTTTAATACAATGTTATTGGACCTCTGACATCTACGTGCAAATGTTGAAAACTGGTGTGATATGGGACCTTTAACTCCCACCAAAACCCGTGCAAGTGATGTTGAGTGAATTGAGTGGCTTGGTTGGGAGAGAGAAGGTTGACATCTGTCCACATGTTGAAGAGTCTTTAAGCAAGACATTGAACTGCAAACTGCTCCTTAAGGATGGACTGAGCACCTTGCATGGCAGGCGCCTCCAGTGGTGGGTGAATGTGTGTGTGAATGGGTGAATGTGATTACTTTAACAACGCACAGCAGCTTGGGGACTGCTCAAAAATGCTATGAATGAAACCCACCATCTATCTATCTATCTATCTATCTATCTATCTATCTATCTATCTATCTATCTATCTATCTATCTATCTATCTATCTATCTATCTATCTATCTATCTATCTATCTATCTATCTATCTATCTATCTATCTATCTATCTATCTATCTATCTATCTATCCATGTGACATCCACCCTGGGTGTTCTCCTGGATCATTTTCCAAACGCTCCCTGCGCTCTGCTCTCATTGTCCAGTGTTTCACTTGAGCGAACTGGTCCGACAAGTTATTTCTGGGCTGGTGTTGCGCGCCGCCGCACGGACACTGCGTCTCCGGAGACCCTGCTGGATGTCTGTCTGCAGTTGTTTTTGTGTTGTCGGTTTTTTTGGGGGGGGGTTTTGTCGGGTTTTTTTTTTTCTCCCCCTCCCTCCTCACTTTCGCTGAAAGTCCTCGGGCGCAGCCATGAGGTCCGTCGCCGCGTTTCTCACCCATCTCGTCCTCTGCGTCGGATTAATCGCAGGCAAACCGTCTTCGCTTTGTCCGAGCGGACAGTTTCTGCTCCAGAGTCAGTGCGTCCTGTGTCATCCCACCTGCTCGGAGTGCGACGGACACGAGCTGTTTGAATGCACTACCTGTGGAGTTTGTGAGTATCTCGTCCACTTCGCACGCTCCGATTGTCAAATTGATTAAATACCTGGCGTGCCTCATTAGGCTTGTTTGAAATTATGCATCATGTTTTTGTTTATTTTTCTTCCCCAAAGGACACAAAGTTTATCGGATAATTTAATGTTTCTCACAATTGATCAAATATGCAAAAAAAAAAATACAAAAATGCTTGTGACTTGTGAGTGAACCCCCTATTTTCGTTGTGTTTTGGCCTCGCAGACGCTAAATAATAACAAAAAAACATGTCCCAGATTCATTAATCCAACTCAGAGGGTGGCCTTTCCCCTCAAAACAACATTATTTAATGGTTACCAAAGCAAAGCTCTTTAAAGGCTTTGGTATTGTCCAGAAGCATTCTGCTCTGGTTTACCATTTACTCTTGTTAAACAGTGTGAGACTGGCTGCAGGACTTGCTGCTTTTTCTGTTAACAATACCATTGAAATAGGCTTGAAATGAAAGCTTGATCATTTTTCCTTCCCTGTTTTCACCCTGTAATCTGATCATGTCAGAATGGGCTCTTTGTTAATCACAAGAGGCAAAAAAAAGGTCCCCTTGGGCTAGAAGTGTTGCAGTTCACTGGGCTTAACGTGGGAGTCTCTGTATTTTCCTCACACACACCTTTATTTGCATTATTGCGACAGTCGTGACTCTGTATTAATGGATTCTTTTGTAGAGCACATCGCTATAGATTGCTTTGTGTTGTAGACTTGTGGTTTGTTGTCAGGTGATTCATTCTCTGTGTGATTTGTTGTTGAGACTCTGAGTCTAAGTCGAAGGGTAAAAAAAAAAAAAAAAAAAGGCAGCAGCAGTTTGCCGAACCCTCTCCTCCCCTGTCTCACACATCTTCTGTGCAATGTCGAGCAGATGAGACAATGCTGTAACTCGACTGCTGCCCGAGATGCCTTCGGTGCCACAGCTCGACGAAGTGCGTAGCAGGTGGCACGGCGTTAATCATCACTGCCATCACAAGACTCTGTGGCTGCCTATAGTCTTGACCTCACACTTCCCTCTGAATGCCCTTGTTTACATTACCTGGAGCATCATCAGCCAGGAAGTGACCTCCCATTGCAATCTGCTATTTGCTGTTAATTTGCTGAGCTGCAGCCATCAGTTCATTGGGATTTTTATGGCTTTCATTTTCTGTCAACATTTTCAGGGTTTTTTTTTTTTCTACTAGTAATGAAAAGCACGAATCCCATGCCCCAGAAATTGCCATTTGCCAGTGATTCACTCCGTAAGCCACATGACACCTCCAGCCTTTCAATCAGTTTGAATAGGCTCTGAACTTTCATACAGTTGATAAAGTGCCCCTCTCATCTCTCCTTTATGCCCGGTGCTGATTTTGTTTCTGTATTTATTATGAAGAATGTTCTTTTATAGAGAGTGGCTACCTTCATTATAAGGAAATAGAATTGATTCTGTAATAACAACTGTTCTTCTCCTCCCCCCCCAGATGAAGATGGACAGGAACGTTTCCTCCACCAAGGTCGTTGTCGGACACACTGCCCCCGGGGACTCTATCCTGACAGGGGTCACTATGCCTGTCTGCCCTGCATCGCCAATTGTGAACTCTGCACAGATGGCAACATATGTGCCAAATGTCGAGAACACTACAAACTCCAGAACGGGGTCTGCCAAACTGCATCGTGCGACATAGGTAATTGTCAAACTGAGCTTCTGTGTGGACTATAGCTCGAGACGAAGACACCCACTATCCTTGGTCTTTGTGTTTCAGGGCAGGTGCAGGACCTTGATACAGGAGAGTGCATTGACTGTGAAGTGGGCTGCAAAACATGTTCTACAGGTAAACCTGCCATCTGTGTCAGGTCCTCAGCGTCATGTTGTCGTCTCCCCACTGTACATCGATGAGAGTCGGTGCTGTATATTAAAACCCTGATGATTGTGGTGCACAATGCAGTTTGCCTCTCCCTATGAATTCTAATTAATCACCTTTTCTCCTTTGCACTCAGACGACTCAGATATCTGCAGCAGCTGTGTTGAAGGTTACTTTCTGTGAGTTTCTTTCTCGCTGCATCATTATCTTTTAATACATTTTTTGGCTACTGTTGTTTGGCTCATTCCATGCTACCGGAAATATTAAAATGCATTAGTTTAGATTCATTCGTCAACTTCAGACATTCCAAATATTTCAAACTCGTGACTAAAAACATTTCCAATTTCGCAAAGCCCAGGTTGACATATTTAAATTTCCAAATTAAAATGATCCACATATTATATGTAGAAATCAAAGAATTTTAGGAATTTGTTTCAGCCAGATAATTAAGTTTCAAGCTCTGTTTCATGCAGAAAATTGTCTCCTTATTGTAGTTTTTGGCATAAAGCAGACATGGTTTTGCATAATGTGATTTATTCATGCAATTTTTGTCTGTGGTTTTTAAAATTAAAATCATTAAACATGCAGTCAGGAAATAATTAACCTCAAAATGACCTTTGTAATTGTTTTTTTTTTTTTATAATTTTATTTTCATTGGCATAGCTTTGAGAAGATTGGACAAAATTAATATGCGGGATGAGGGACAATTTGTCACGTCGTTCCTTGTATTGTCCTGCAGAATTTGCTCAGTTATTCTTCAGGCTACAAGAAATTTCAGCTGAATTTCTGTTTACACCAGCTTATCACCTGGGCCCAGTGTGTAATGCAGGCTATGGAGCTAGAACAGACCACCAATTGTGCACTTCTCCCCCGAGTTTAGGCCTCCAGGTATTGTGTGAGTCAGGTTACCTTCCATTCTGAGTGCTACACTGTTACCTGAGCTTTGGTTTGAGCACAGAGGAGACTTAACAGAGTGTGTTTTTTGGTTATGCGTGTGAGAGAGAAGAGGAGAGGAGAAGAGTGAAAATATAAGTGGAACGCTTAGCGAGCAGCAGTTGTGTCTTATATAGGGTCCATCATCATCACTTCAGTGACTGCTCGTGTGAAGCACTGCAGAGAAGGGCGAAAGGAAAATCCAGCATTTCACTGCAGTCTTTCATGCACAGCTACTTAAGTAGCTTTAATGGTTTGAAATGACAGGCCATCACAGTAATTCATGTCGCCATACCTCTTTTAGCATCCACCATGTTGCATCAAACACTAATCAAAGAAAACCAAGCAACACTGTGATCAAATATGCCAATGTCAAGCACTTAAAAAAACTTTCACTGTTTTGGATTTGGCTTGTGATAATAGAAGCTTAAAAAGGTACTCAGCTTTGGCATAACAATGAATCGGTAAGGCCAACAAAACACAGAAATACAACATGATTGATGCCTGGAATGTATTGGCATTTACCGCCTTGTCTAAAGACCTATGATGTGCAACTTGCTGTGATTCATCTTCAATATAAATTTACCCCCGTCATTTTTTCAGGCTTTCGTAACTTTATCAACTTTATCATATACGTACACCTAAACCTAAGTTGCACTGTGTCCAGAAAGACATGCACTGTGTCTTTCTGGAATGGATAGTTTAATATTTACACAGAGGGATTCTTAAACATTGTGGAGATTCTTCAGTCGTATGTGGTTTCCCAGCAAGAATCGGGCCCTGGGCTCCACTGCGCCACTGCTCCACTGCTATTGTGGGCGACTTGATGGATGCAGTGTGGCGCCTCCAGCTGTTTCTCTTCAAACAACCAGCACATCTCAGCACCAAATCCACAGCAACACAGTAGGAAGTGCAGCTTTGTCTGTCAGTGGTTTGGATCCTCTCATGTCGGAATGTGGCGGAAAAGGCACCAGAGGATGTTGTATTGTATAATTCAGTGGGGCTATTGCTGTTTAGCCTGTGCAACTAAGAGTGGAAAGTCTTCAAAGTGGAAGTCATTCTTGCTCGGATGTGTTTTGTGTGACATCTTGGTAACTCAGGCATTTTTTTTTTTTTTTTTCCGGCCAGTCATCTCATATTTGATGACTAAATTCAGCCCCAAGGGGGTGATGGAATAGGTTAATGATAGAAATCCTCCCATACCTCCAGGCTATAAATAAAAAAACAATACATTTTCTGCCTTAAAAATTGAATCGAATGATAACGTGACTTAAGAATGGCAGTCTGTGTTATAGTTTCATTTTTTATTTTTTTGTCATCCTCGCTGTTGTTTGATTGAATGAACTTTTGGCGGTGCATTGTATTGAAGGCAACAATAAGGCTGCAGGTGTGCTGTGGACTGACAGGGCATGTTGGGATTACCGCTTACAAACTAAGGTTTGAGTTTTCCTTAGTTTCAATGCATCTCACCTCAGACTCATCCGTGTGGACCGAAGTCACCTTGCAGAAAAATTCACCTCCTTTCGCTGCAAAACTTTGAACATGAAATTAAATAACAGTACTTACAACCAACTTTCTGATATCTATGCAGTTTCTTGTACTGCATGCTTGCTTTGCTTAACGAACAAAACTCACCACATGTGTTTAACCTTTACAAGTCATGATTATTGGGTTTGGCATATATTATTCTGAAAACATAACTTCTTGACTGTTTTTGATATCCAGAACGTATAACAACAGCCCGAAAGCAGAGATATAGTAGTTTTCAGGAATGTATCAGTCATTATTGTGTCACCCAGCACTTCAGCAGTAAAACTGTCCAATCACAAACAGTATCACACATTTATAACCCAAACCTCTCGTTACCATTAAAAAAAAATTCTGGGGGGGGGGGGGGGAAATGAGAAGCACTTACTCATCGGACATTTTTGTACATTTTACAGCCATGAAATTGAAATAAACCCAGGCGTCCCACTCATAGGAAGGTTAATTGCTGTGACAGTCCATTTAGGTCTTCAATCTTTCAGACATGCTGAGTGAGGCTACATCTATACACACGACTTGCTGACTGTCATCAATTATAGTGGTAATTGGTTTAAATTGTAAATTGCATTCAATGTTTGAATCCACTTTTTATTTTTTTTAGTTTCAGACACCAGTGTCGCAGACATTGCCCTCAGGGCACCTACGAGGACTGGAGCAGGGGCGTCTGCCTGTATTGTTCAGCACCGTGTGAAGACTGCAGGAGTTACACACACTGCCTCACTTGTCAGCCTGGTTACTTCCTCAACGGTATCACAGCAGCAAAAACACATGGCTATGCATTGTTTACATTTATGACAGATTATTGAGATGGCCATTTTGTATTGTACTACATGGATTTGTCATAGAGACTCTCATATCGGTGTGTCAATGAGAGCGAGAGTCAGTCCGTCTTGCAGTAGACAAACGATGGCACTCACAAGCCTTCATTTGTATTGCAAATCATGTTTGTGTCAGCAAATCTGTAGCATAGGGTTTGCAAATGGTGGGTTTAAGCAAACAAGGAATTAGGCCTTTGTTGTTCTCTATTGGAATCTGAAAAAGAGCTCTGAACAACTGTAAACAATGCTTGATCATAAAGATAGGGCCAATTCTGTGACCACAATATCTAAAACACTTATTTACACACATATTTAATCTTTCATATGTGAGTCAGCTTGGATCTATCATTAATACTCTGACTTTCCTTATCTGACAACAAGTCGCACTTCCAAAAGATTGAGGTTATTGTGTTATGCTGGGGATGTCAGATGCTATTTGGAGGGTATTGGTCCTGCAAGGGGCAATTGAGGAGAAATAAACAATGGTCCTCTGTTCAGGAAATTTTTCTTATTAAATACAGGAAGAAACAGGGGTGAAGCTTCAGGGGGGCAGATCTGGTAACTTCTCTTAACATGGGCATTAATTACATAGTTGCAAAAACTACTCACATACTTTACTGAAGCAGAAGCACAGGTATAAAAAAAATAAAAGACTTTGGTAAAATAGAAGTAACAATTCAACTTCTTTACTTAACGTTCATTACTAGTAAAAGAAAAAAAAATACAAGCTTTTTCAAATTTATTGATACACAATGTACTTTCATCAGAAAAAGAAGTACTTGATGAGGGGTTTACTCGTGGAAATACAGTTGAAACATGTAAACATATAGGCTTTTCAGGAACAATACTGCCAATAAATATCCAGTACAGTAATGCAAATAACTGCATCATAATAACTTGAATTGTTTTGCACTGTTTTTGCCTTATCAGGAGGTGAATGTGTTAAACAGTGTCCACAGCAAACCTTTAGTGACACCAGTGGGTGGCGCTGTCAGCCTTGCCACAGCTCGTGCCAGACCTGCCATGGACCTGGTTCTGCGGACTGTGACCTTTGTCTGGGTGGAAATCCCTCTCTGCACGGACAGTGTCCTCAGATTAACTGCCCACCGGGGCAGTACTTTGATGGTACGTGGAACAAGTCGGATCCACAATATAATGTAATTTATGTTGTGTGATTCACTGTGGGGTGATAGGTGTTTGCTCTGTGATGCACCTGTTCAGGCAACACACTGCTTCAAACAATGACCTTGAGATGAATAGAACAGGTAGAATTTAGTGGATGGAAGCAACACAAAGTAAACAGTGAGGCATAACACGTTACAGTGTACTCAGATCAGAATGGCTGTTTGATTCACCAATGGAAATGATTTCCTCCTTGGATGAAAGCAAAGGTCAGTACACTTTCCCAGGAAGGGTTCGGTAATTTTCCCAAGGACACTTCTACAAAGGAGATGCTTGCTGCTGAGACTGGGGATTGAGCCCTACTGAGAGACCTCTGGGTTGAAGGACAGTCACTTCAAGAGCAATTTTGATGGTGCTTCAACATTTCTGCCTCAATTCACTGGCTGTGTTGCTCATTTCCCTCCAGTTCACGTGTGAACAGCACTGAGATAATGGCTATCAGGCTGAGGATTTACATTTTAACTCAATGCACTTGTTATCTACATCTTTACGTGGACTCGTCAGTCTCGTATTCCTTGTCATTTAGTCTTATCTTGTTTCCTGCTAATCGTTGTGAGGAAAGTTACATGTCTCTGTAATGATTGAACATGAATGCTTTACATAACATGTTAGTCATTCTATATCATCGCTGATTTGTCATGCTTCGAAAACACCTTCTAAAATAACAGTTTGGTTTAAACATCATCAGTAAGTTTACATCTTTTACATAGATGAACTTGTCACAATCGTTTAAGACATGTTAGAAACACCTAGATTCATACAACTACTGGCAATCTATTGCTGGTTCCGTACACACTTGTAGAGGGGCGTCCTAACTTTTAACCATGAGAGCCACACACAGAAATATATACAAAGCTCAAGGCCACTCATTATTATATTTACCTCCTGTATAGTGAGGCTGGCATTAACAATCAAATGTGCTTTAGGACGGATGTGGACTAATTGAAAAAGGAAAAAAAAAAGATCAATTATCATGCTTCCCTCTACTGGTAAGAGGAAGTAAACACAAACTCTTTTAATTTCAGGGAAATACAGCCAGTGCCACTCATGTGACGCATCGTGCAAGACGTGCTTTGGCCCACAGGCACTGGATTGTTCTTCATGTTTCAAAGGTACTAATCTCGGTTGTTGTCATTCAGTTTACTGTTTAAACATAATCCCAGTCATAACTACGCAATTCTTATCTGCATTTCTGTATCACAGGATATGTTCTGGACCAGGATGGTTCTTGTGTAGTGAGGTGTCCTTCCGGCTCCTACGCAAACCTTGCCACTCAGCTGTGTGAAGACTGCTCGCCAAACTGTGACGACTGTGTGGACACGAGTGATAACTGCATCAGCTGCTCCAAAGGGAGCTACAAACTTTTCCTCCATCAGGGTCGCTGTTGGTCCAACTGTCCGGAGTGAGAATGCACATGACATGTCACATACAAATCTTTGAGTTAATTCGATATACTCTGTCTTAACCCTCACCTTGCTGATGTCTCTTCCAGAGGTTCCTTTGAAACGGCAGAAGGGTCGTGTGAAGCCTGCGATAGCTCCTGTCGGACATGTGAGATCAAGTCTCACTGTCTGTCCTGTACTGATGGCTACTACTTGGAGAGCGGTATGTGCAGACTCAACTGTTCACTGCGGACATACCCTGCTGATGATGGTACCTGCAGACGCTGCCCTCCTCACTGTGATATTTGCTCGGACGACAGGACCTGTTTCAGTGAGTTATCAGTTTGGCGCACACGGCTCTCGAGGGGAAAATGCACCAACGCTTAATGACAATGAATGAACGGAAAAGAGCTGGGCCAACCTCTGCTGTCTCCATGTTTGAACTTCTCCACCTCTCTTTCAGGATGCAGTTTCCTCTACTTGATGCTGAATGGTGTATGCAAGGCCAGTTGTCCTTCGGGTTATTATGAGGACATGGATGAGGGCCGTTGTGGTCAGTGCCACCCTACCTGTGGTAGCTGTTCAGGGCCCTTATCAAATGACTGTGAGACCTGCTCAACCTTCAGCCCGAAGCTCTACAAAGGTTCCTGCTCCAAGGACTGCCCAACAGGAACTTATTATCAGACTGAAGCTATGGAGTGTCAAGGTGAGCGTCTGGTTTCATATAATTGACTTGGTAAGATATTTAAATAAGACTTCAGCCCCCATCTCACTGGGCTGCAAAAAAATATGTACGGAATTCAAGAGGAGTTTCAGAAATGTCTCGCAAACGTTAGAGCATTTTTATTATCTCACTCAACTCACTACTACATCTAACCTTAGAGCATATTTTATTACCTCACTTTAGAGTTAATAATAGAGTTAAATTAAAATGACTAATCCATGCAATGGTAGTTTAATGGACCAAATGTGAGACAAAGACTGAGACTTCTGCAATACAGACAATTAAATACAGCTCCCAGAGGTGATAAGCTGTGCTTCCCTGTACAAATATTTTAGCACTTAGTTTGTCAGTCTGTTCAAGAGGACATTGTTTATAGCAGTTAACTGAGTCATCATTAACTCAGTCACCGCAGTCACCCCAAAGACGTACCTATTGAATGCGGCCAGAAATGCACGTTTTTGCAGCCCAGTGAGATAAAGAGTTACATCAATTAATGGCCATGTTGATGCTATTGTCACATATAAAATGTGTTCAAGAACTGTACCAAAAATGGGACACAATTGTCACTGTAAAAAAAAAAAAAAAAAATCCAGAGCAAGAGAAACCTACATTTCGATCTTGATCTTGTCTGATATACGCTCCTCTTTGGGTTAGTGATGATTGTCCAATATCATGAAATAAATAATTACAAACTATCTATAGTTTGTGAAGACTAAAGTTTGGAATTTTGAGTAAATCTGATGAGAATTTTTTTTTTTTAAACGTTTGTATGTTGTCCATTTATGCTTTAATACTTCTTCATTTAATTGTCTCATTTTCTAAATACTCTCTCCGCCTTCAGGATGGAAGGTAACACTTCTAGGTCTTTATTGCTAAACTTCAACACCCCCCCCCCCCCCAAAAAAAAAACCCAACCACTTAATATGCCAGATTTTTGTGGTGATTTTCTGTGTTGATCTATTTGCTTATGTGCAGAGTGTCACCAAACTTGTATGAGCTGCAACGGCCCTGAAGCAAACCAATGCACCCAGTGTGAGAGAGGACTCGTTTTGGATCCAAACACGTTACTGTGTGGCGTGACAGGAGATACGGACTGCCCGCCGAGGACCTACCTGCACGACGACCAGTTCACCTGCATGGGCTGCCACCGCCACTGCTACTCCTGCCAGGGGCCCGGCAGTGATGAATGCGAGACCTGTGCAGTCCCCAAACACCTTCACAGTAAGAACATTTCTAGAAATGTTTACTGGAACAAAATAGAGTGCTCAAATGTGATTCCATATTAATAGAACTATTAAGCTCTTTCCTGCAGATTTCATACATTTCCTGTTCAATCCAGTGTTATTTATAAAGCACTTTGAACACAACCAGAGAGGGGCAAAGTACACAAAATGCATAAATAAACAATATACTAAAATACCCCAAATTATAAAGTATTTTAAAAAATCAAGTACATCGGAACTGGAAATGAAGATGTTCTCACTTTGACACATGATTATCGACCACTAAAACGCACTGTGAGGGTTTTTGTATTGCTTGATAAAACCAGTACAATAAAACAAAAACTGGATAGTCTGATGAGTGAAAAGTAAGTAAATAAGTACACAAATTAATCAGTCAAACTTTATCTAGATAGCACTTTATGTGCAATAAAATGCATCGAGTGCCTTACAGGGTAAAGACTAAATCACAACAGAGTGATCCCTGTCCATCGGACCACCCCCTTCTATTGTATATACACATTCATTAAAAATTAAAAGGCTAATTGGAATGCACTAAGAATTGAAAACCAGCCTAAATATCATATCAAAATGTAAAATTCTATAACAGGTAAAAGGGGACATTAATTCTTTTCTTAACAATATTTTCCTTTTAGTCTTTATACTTGTATATTTTATCTGTATGTCCTACTCTTAACTTTCCACAGACTGGCTCGCTACTTGTCTGAAACTGTACAGATAGTAACATAGTAATTGAAAGTCAACTCACTAGTTTATGACACAAGTAGGAAGAAAATAAATAACACAGCAACTGCTATCATGATAAGCCGATTGGTCCCCGTCTTTTTAGTTCTTATCTTAAACAATAAAAATCCTGTTATATTTACTGTATGACGTTATAAAAAATTAGCACTTCTCTCAATTCTCTATTATTTGGTAGCATTGATTATATTTGGCAGATGGGAATAGCGATCAGTGGCATCAAATACCAGTAGTTCAAACTGTGAATTAGTGAATGAGGGTGTTTTTAAAAGCAAAATCCTAAATTGTTAGAAAAGAAACTGGGATTTTGTTTGCCAATATCAGAGCGTGTGAGCTCGGAACAACTTGTTATTTGATAGACAGCACCTGTGTGAGCGAGTGTCCAGCTGGTACGTATGCCACGAAGCAGGAAGCAGACGGAAAGGAGCTGGGATTATGTTTGCCCTGTGACCACGTCTGTTCCACCTGCACCGGGGCATCACCGAGAGACTGCCTGACCTGCTCTCCGGGACATCTGCGTCTTCTCCAGCTCTGTGTCACCCATTGTCCCACAGGGTGAGGGCTGTATACTATCCTCAGAAATGTTTTTTTTTTTCATTAATGTTTAAGATCAAATGATTCAAATTGTCGTAGACTTTTTAATACATTTTAACTGGTGCCAGAATCACTCCACTGTTTTAATATCTGAAGTGTTGAATTTGGCAATTTGTCCTACTTTCCCTAGGTATTACAGAGAGGGTTTCCATTGTCAGAGATGTGACCAATCCTGTGAGCTGTGTACTGGACCAGGACCCGAGTCCTGCAGGGCCTGTCTGCCTCCCCTCCTGGAGTTGCAAGGCACCAAGCTCTGTGTTGAGCACTGCCCACATCGCTTTTATCAGCTTAATCAACTTTGCCAACAATGTCACACGAGCTGTCAGACCTGCTCAGGTACACTCCTCAGATAAGACTGCTGTTAACTATTTCTCACCCTTTTCGCATAACAATGTAAGCACTTCTTTCTTCATCGGTATGAATAATTGCTTTCGTCCAAAGTTAATGGACATGTGCTTTCCTCCGTTATGCAAGGTATAACATTGTGTGTATGTGTGTGTGGGTTTGTATGCAGATGCCTCACCTCAGGGCTGTGTGACATGTGACTGGGGCAGCACTCTAAAGGACAAAGTCTGCTATCCGCGGTGTGAGGAGGGGCGGTACTTTTCTGAACAGGTTCACTAATGTTCATGTAACTTCATAAAGTGCAAACTGACAGGCCACTCTGTTAAATAAGAGGAGTTAAATTAGAAGAAAGAATTTCCCCACGAGTGATAAAAAAAAAAAAAAAAGATTTAATAAAATTTTCATTCTTAATTTGTAAACCATAGAAGCATGGTCAAAGCTGGGCATTATATCTCATAGTGATGATTTTAGACTCATTTCTTCCAGTGCTTTAAACAAAAGATTTATATTTTCTTACTGAGGTTCTTACTTTTCTAGCTTTTTTCTCTTTGTAACCTTTTAGGTTGATCAGCATCAGAGGAGAGGTGAAACGTACTGCAATATTTATAAATTCAAAGTTTGATTTGAATCACGGTAACACTGTTTTGAGATGAGTTTGAGCTGTTTTCTGTTATTTAGTAGTTTCTGTGTTGAAAGTTTAATTGGTTAAATGTAGCTGTAGCATGATTTAAATGGTCCCTGATGTAGGCGATATACCAATATACACAGAATGACCAAATAGGCAATTTTGCATTATTTTGAGATATTTTCAAGTTAAGAGTCTATCGCATGAAATCTTCTCACTGTGACATGGCTCATGAAGCAAACCGCAAACCGCTATCCTCAACAGAACTGTAAAATAATTGGCTGCTTCCATGCTCCAAAGGTCTACAGTGGGGATGTCAGAATAATTGTTTGAATATTTTTTTTGCCACTGTTTGATTATAGGAAACCTGTGAGCCTTGTGACGGTTCATGCAGACACTGCATCGGCCCTCACCCTGACCAGTGCCTGACCTGTCATGGCGGTTTTGCTCTTCATGCCGTGGAGAACCGCTGCGCCCGCTGCTGTCAGGATGGAGGGAATTACACAAACTGCTGCATTTGCGACAGCCGTTCAGGTAGACCTTCTATCTGCCTCTCGTGGTCAACACTGAGTTGTTTACACACAACAATCTACTCTAAAGTGTTGTGTTTGTTCTAGCTTTGTGTGTGGAGGCGCCTCACCCAAAGCCGGGCAACGTCCAGGAAACCGATATGAACATGTCCTCCAGAGCTCTGAAGCACACCTCAGCTGCCTTGCCGATTGCCTTGCTGCTGGCCGTGGGTCTGGTTCTGGCTGTGTTTACACTGGTCAAGGCCCACGCCAGGAAGAGGCTTTGCTGGAGCCAGAGCTATGAGAGGCTGAGTGGCAGCGCCAGCATGAACATGCCTCACGGGGTCCCTGAGCCTGACAGCGGAGACGAGGTGGATGTGGTGTACACCAGTAGAGGAGGCTCGGTATATCGACGGTACAGCTTCATCCATGAGCAGGACACAGAACCAGACCAGGATGCGGATGAGAAAACTCGTCTCAGTTCCTCTTCGATGCATCCAGAGAACAACTCATAGTAGCTGAGGAATGTATTGTGGCGGCTGAGTGTAAAGAGCAACAGATGATTTTTCAGTAGTTCAAGTGTTTAGAAAATGATGTGTTAGCTTTTTGTTTTCACTCCTTTCTCTATAAGGATGGGTGTATATTTTATTCGACAAAGTGCCTGTATCTCCATAATGCACATTATTAGATAACTGAGCTGGAAAATAAAATTCATGAGTATTTGTGTAAAAATTTGTGAAAATTCTGTTTGGGCCAACTATTAAAGAGGTATTTGTGAAAAAGTTCATCGTACTTGTATAGTAAATGAAAATCTGCACGATTTCCTGTAAAAGTTGAATGACAGCATTTAAAGCTTTTTCAGTGACTGTTGCACCTTGAACCAGGTATTGTTTGTCTGGCTTCACATTACATACAAAGATAATGAACCAGTGCAAACACAGCAGTGATCTTGACACACTCAAGGATGTGGACTGTGTCACATCCTATTAGGTTATACTGGATTTCTTCCTGAGAAATGTCCTTCCACGCCTTCTTTGGACACACCTCTTCATGACTTGATTAACTTTGTGTGCTTTCATCAGGTGAAGCACTTCAGTCTCTCCCATTTGTTCAAGCTGAAGTCAAGGCATATCCATCTATGCGGTTTTTGCGTCGAGGAAGAAAATGACTTTTACAAGGTTTATGAACAGCCTGATAATACTGGGGACCTTTTCTCTCACTCTCATGAGTATGTTGTTATATTTTTCTCTCTGGAAAACGGACTCTAGCAGACAGTCCTCATCTAATCTCAAAATACCAGAGCAGTACTCCGTGGACCTTCCTGGCTGCTCAGCTATCATCAGTGGAGACATTGGGGATAAGAAAAGTGCATTAACAGCACTTCTGACTTCTAAGAAAAGACGCATGGTTTTGTCTGAGGATTTCTACCTGAACGCAACAGAGAACTGTCCAGTGTACATTGAAAACAGAGGTTTTATTACAGTGCCTCTTAGTATGGAGGAGAATAATTTTCCCATTGCATACTCCATGGTGATCCACGAGAAGATTGAGATGTTTGAGCGTCTTCTACGAGCTGTTTATGCTCCTCAGAACATCTACTGTGTTCATGTGGACCAGAAATCCTCTGTACAGTTTCAGAAGGCTGTGAATGCAATTGTTTCTTGTTTCCCCAACGTGTTTGTGGCCACAGCATTAGAACACGTGGCGTATGCCTCGTGGTCCCGAGTCCAAGCAGACCTGAACTGCATGAAGGATCTGTTGCACTCCAGTGTCCAGTGGAGGTACCTGTTGAACACCTGTGGGACAGATTTCCCCATCAAAACCAACAGGGAGATGGTAAGAACACTCAAATTCCTCAATGGGAGAAACAGCATGGAGTCTGAAACCACTAGTGATTACAAGAAACACCGCTGGCAGTATCATTACAATGTCACCAACACTGTGGTCAAGACAGCTGTGAAGAAAAGCCCCCCGCCCATCAGTGTCCCCATGTTTGTAGGAAATGCATACTTTGTGGTCACAAGAGACTTTGTGAAGCATGTGATAGAGGACAAAGAAATCCAGAAGTTTGTGGAGTGGGAGAAGGACACCTTCAGCCCCGATGAGCACCTGTGGGCCACTCTTTACAGAATGCCCTCTGTTCCTGGATCAGTGCCGACCAACGTCAAGTACGACATGTCGGACATGCAAGCCTTTGCTCGTCTGGTGAAGTGGAGCTTTTTAGCAGGAGATATGAGACGGGGAGCTCCTTACAGCCCCTGCACTGGTGTTTACAGAAGAGCTGTCTGTGTGTATGGAGCTGGTGACCTGCCGTGGCTGTTCACACGACACCATCTCTTTGCAAATAAGTTTGATCCTGATGTTGATGACATTGCCATCAGGTGTATAGAGTCAGTCCTGCATTACAAATCTTTGGATTTGGCACACAATTAAAGAGCAGTGTTTAAATTTTTTTTCTAGTAAAACATGTTTTTTTAAATTTTACCTTAAATATGTATTTTGAATGAAACGGTTATTTTATTTTGTCATGCTAAGTTTTTGTTGGGCCACATTATGTTATAAAATGACGATATGAAAATTGCTCTTTTCTTTTCAAAGTTAATGTCGAGATGATAGCATAACTTCTCAAGTTTATGTTCTCAATCACCAGTTATTATGATTTCAGTGAAATCTGTGTTTCTGCTGCTATCGAGTTGAGAAGAATTGAAAAAATAAGAAAAAAGTGTATGTGTGTGTGTGTTGGGGGGTGGGGGGTAACTTAAATTTTTTAGGTGTTGTATTATATTTCTAGTGAGTTTCATTTCACCTGTGTTTTCCTGTATCATATATTAGTCAACTTATATGATATTGATCATTTCATTGCCCCGTGTGTTATTTTTAAACAACATTTTACTTAGGGAGACATGTTTATTCACCTTAGAGGACAATTAAGATGAAAAGAAACCATTAGTGTTCTCTTTGTGTATGATGTAACAGGTCTTCTTAACCACTGCTCAATGGAAGCCACTGATGTCGTGAAGTCAAGGGGAATTCAAGATGGTGGCAATGCGGAGAAACTTATTTTACTCTCTTGTCCTGTGACTTAAATGGCCTCATATTTGAGGTGAATGACAACTGAATGCTTTGACTTTCATTTTCAGTTTGAAGACCGCGATTTTGACAATGTATTTATCCTTACTGATTAAATAACATTAAATAGATTATGGTTACGCACCTATTCAAAGTGAGCAGCTGCCTTTCACAACAACCTACAATAATTGCTGAGCGTGCATGTTTACTTGCTCGCGCTAACTAATGTGATAGCTGTGAATGGACAGCTCTGCCCTTGTGGAAACTGATTGAACAAGTAAAAAAAGAAAAGAATAAAGTGCTTTGAAGTGGATGATTGCAGAGACAGTGTGTTTAATCGTGTGTGTGTGTGTGTGTGTGTGTGTGTGTGTGTGTGTGTGTGTGTGTGTGTGTGTGTGTGTGTGTGTGTGTGTGTGTGTGTGTGTGTGTGTGTGTGTGTGTGTGTGTGTGTGTGTGTGTGTGTGTGTGTGTGTGTGTGTGTGTGTGTGTGTGTGTGTGTGACAGACAGTGTGGAATCACTTCATAGTACACTGCACCTTGGTTTAATAAATGTCCGGTCTCTGTTGGGCAAATAACTTTTAGTTAATGAGTACTAAGCAAAATGTGTATTTAACACTTAACAGAAACCTGTCAAATGAAAACAATAGTGCCTCTGCACTTATTGAATCAGCTGCTCCACACTTAAGGTTTTTCAGTGAGGCCAGAGAGTTTAGAAAAGGAGGAATAGTTTCTCTGTGCAATGATGATACATGTCAATGCAAACAGCCGTCATATGGACAGTTTGACTCTTTTGAACATTCTGCGTTTCAGGGAAACTCTACCTAATATTAGTAACCATCTACAGATGTATTGATCATGACTCTGTTGTTCTTAAGGGTGATGCTAATGCTCACTGTGACAATCCAAGAGATGACAGAGTGAAAGCACTTCTAATTTTCCAGCATGTAACAAGTTCCACAAACAACAAGGACACATTTGATCCTTGGTTCTATCCAAGAGTCTAAACATTTCTGAGGTTGTGCTGAAGGATCTTGCCATTTCTGATGATTTTTTTTATTTTATTTTTATTTTTTTAAGTCTCCATCTCTGCTGACTGCAGCAGAATTAAAACACAGTCAATAAGAAAACACTGCATTGATAGAAACAGGCATAGTCTTTATCCAGACCTTCGCCCACACGCCAACTCTGCCTTCAGCTCCTGCCGACGACCCTGCAGACAACGTCTGCTCTCATGTTATTAACATCATTGATGCCATAGAGCAATCCAGGACCAAGGTTGTCTGTTGGTAAAAACTCCACGGAGAAATTACAGATTGCTAATACCTAAAAAAAAATTAAGTGAGCAGAGAGGAAGAATGCATGTGGTGAAAATCTAAACTCCACCATCATCATGACATCTATAAAGAAAGTTTTTGACTATATAACCAAGAAGTATAAAGGACCAGACCGTCCTTCTTCTCTGACATTATCACCAAAAACACAGTAATCATGCATTAAGGGCAGACTGACTAATCATTCAGCATCAGTCTCTCCTGAACTGTCATCTGTTGTACTATGTAATGATTGTGCATCTTATTTCACCGAGAAAATAACAAATAACACACATAAGATTGAAAGTCAGGCAGTCTCTACGTCAGGCAGTCTCTACGTCAGGCAGTCTGACTGTAGCACCCTCCACACAAAAGTGTCTAATCTGGCACCTTTTCTCTCTTTAGACTGTGCACCTCGAACTGATATTGTTCGGCAGCTTAACTGATGGATTGCTGATTAACCTAAGCAGTTGTAAAATTCTCCTAACTTTTCCAGTGTTTGTTGCCGGAGTTGATTTATTTTATTGCAGTACTGTATATGTACAAAAGTATCTCTACAAGGTCTATTATCCTTGGGGTCAATTGAATCCCATTCAATATTTATCATTCAAAAAATAATAACAGACTTTTATTTCTTTTGCTTCATATTTCAAGAACTTTCCTAGTTTAGTGGGGACAACCGATTTAGCGTTCAATTGTTGTGAGGGTATTTTTTCCTATGTGCTGAACATGTATTGCACACACTGGAGTCTGTTTGATCACAAGCAGTTTTAGTTGTGTAAAACTTGTTTATCTGTGTATGTGTGTAAAATGGAACATTCCCACACTTGCAGGTGCAGAGTTGGTAATTTTGTGTTCATACGTAACAGCGGGGGTGGAAGCAACAGCTATTCCCACGAGAACTTCAATACTTCTCATGGTAGAACTGATGTTTCCCATGCTGTGGATGGGCGAGGTATTCCTGCATGACATTGGTAGTTTGTGCAAAAATAAATAAATAAAAGAGGAGGAATCATATAAAAGCTGCGGTTCATATTCTTGTGGTCATTCATGTCAGTAAACTTTAGAAGACTTGTGTGAAAAACTTTCGAGATGCATTAATTGTAATGAAAATGTTTGACCTGATGGTGACGCTGGAGGACAGGTCAACTCACTAATGGGTTTCGCTTTCAGGGAGCTATTTATGTATTCAACAAATAAAGAAAGCGCCTCACACAATAAAATGTGGTCAACATTTTTTTGTAAATCCTTTTCAGGAGTCACATATTATCATTGGGGTCAGACAAAATGTGTGTGCAATATTTGAGAATATCGTGTATTATATACCCCTTTCGAAGCTTTAACTGTTCCCACACTTCTTGGAAGGAGATTTGGAGAGTTTCTGTGAGACTATGAGTCCATCATGCTGTAAGAGCAGTGATTCCCAAAGTGTGGGCTGCGGCCCCTGGTGGTCCGCGGAGGTGTTGCAGGTGGGTCTTGAGAGGTCTGTTGCAATAGGAACACAAATGTTTTTTTGCAATCAGTTTTATAATTGTGTGTGGCATTACTGCAAAATATATACAGGTAATTTATAAATTAAGGTTAATTAAATTTGTTGTCATTTGTCATTAATGTCACAGATATTCAACCATTGAGGTTGCTTTGTCGTTGGATGGTGTGACACTTTGCTAATACTTGGAAGAAGACTTCAAAAATAGTCTGGAAACCGGATGTAGGGTTAAATGAGGGTCTCTTGTCATTGGAGGACTGAGTCACTGGGAGAAACATGGACTCTTCATTCATTTTGACCATTTAGTTTATTGGGTGAATTGTGTGAATTACACAGATTAATGATTTTATTGAAAGATATGCAAGATGCACGATTAATATGCATGATGGCAGCTGATTTGTACGAAAGCTGATCAGCATCATTGCGCACAGCTCTGCTTTCTGCATTTGTCCTTCATTTCAGTTGTTCGGTTTTTGTGTTGTTTGTAAGCCACTTTGTTAAGTTGTTTTTGAGACAGTTTTTGCTCGCATTTGTAAAAGAAGCTGTTTGGTGTTGGCAAGGGAGAGAGAAATAGATCATATTGCGTTCAACACACGATCATCTGGTTTTCATGTTGCATAGTAACACCAGTTAATCTAAAAGTAGTTGTGACAGGCTTTTCAAGACTATTTTCATGGTTTCATTAGAAATTCCAGAGCAGTAACTTTCTTTAACAGGCCTGTACATTCTACTGAATGTGTTCTCAAAAAAGTGTGTTTGTGCTGCCATCAAGTGGATTTACAAGATCCAAGAAATCCTCTCATTTGGCAGTGTTGCATGTTGCATCAGTATTTGTATACAAATGTATGAAAATACAGTTTAAAGAGGTATCTGTGAAAAGGCTTTTGGGATAGTAAATGGAAAATCTGCAGGAGTTGAATGTGAATCAACGCAGTCAAATCATTTTTCAGTCATTTGAATCTTGAACCTGACGACGGGTTTGTCTAGTTTATATCATTACAGGATATCAAGGAACTAAATAGTTTGAGTTTTTTGTTCAAGCTCATCACTGATTTCCTCATTAGATTCAGGTGTGCTGAAGCAGGGAGACTTCGAAAACACGCTGGACAGTGGATTGAACTCCAACACCCCATTGAGGACATATTGGAATCAGTCCCTTTCCTGAGAAATGTCCTTTCACTCCTTTGGACACACCTCTTCATGACTTGATTGACTTTGTGTGCTTTCATCAGGTGAAGCACTTCAGTCTCTCCCATTTGTTCCAGCTGAAGACAAGACACATCCATCTGTGCGGTTTTTCACGTCAAAGAAGAAAATGACTTTTATGAGGTTTTGGAACAGCCTGATAATACTGGGGACCTTTTCTCTCATTCTCATGAGTATGTTGTTATATTTTTCTCTATGGAAAACGGACTCTAGCAGACAGTCCTCCTCTAATCTCAAAATACCAGAGCAGTACTCCGTGGACCTTCCTGGCTGCTCAGCTATCATCAGTGGAGACATTGAGGATAAGAAAAGTGCATTAACAGCACTTCTGACTTCTAAGAAAAGACGCAAGGTTTTGTCTGAGGATTTCTACCTGAATGCAACGGAGGACTGTCCAGCGTACATTGAAAACAGAGGCTTTAGTACAGTGCCTCTTAGTATGGAAGAGAATAATTTTCCCATTGCATACTCCATGGTGATCCACGAGAAGATTGAGATGTTTGAGCATCTTCTACGGGCTGTTTATGCTCCTCAGAACATCTACTGTGTTCATGTGGACCAGAAATCCTCTGTACAGTTTCAGAAGGCTGTGAATGCAATTGTTTCTTGTTTCCCCAACGTGTTTGTGGCCACAGCATTAGAACACGTGGTGTATGCCTCGTGGTCCCGAGTCCAAGCAGACCTGAACTGCATGAAGGATCTGTTGCACTCCAGTGTCCAGTGGAGGTACCTGTTGAACACCTGTGGGACAGATTTCCCCATCAAAACCAACAGGGAGATGGTAAGAACACTCAAATTCCTCAATGGGAGAAACAGCATGCAGTCTGAAACCACTATTGGTTACAAGAAATGGCGCTGGCAGTATCATTACAATGTCACCAACACTGTGGTCAAGACAGCTGTGAAGAAAAGCCCCCCGCCCATCAGTGTTCCCATGTTTGTAGGAAGTGCGTACTTTGTGGTCACAAGAGACTTTGTGAAGCATGTGATAGAGGACAAAGAAATCCAGAAGTTTGTGGAGTGGGAGAAGGACACCTACAGCCCCGATGAGCACCTGTGGGCCACTCTTTACAGAATGCCCTCTGTTCCTGGATCAGTGCCAACTAATGTCAAGTACAACATGCCGAACCTGCAAGCCTTTGCTCGTGTGGTGAAGTGGACCTATGACGCAGGAGATATGAGACAGGGAGCTCCTTACAGCCACTGCACTGGTGTTTACAGAAGAGCTGTCTGTGTGTATGGAGCTGGTGACCTGCCGTGGCTGTTCACACGACACCATCTCTTTGCAAATAAGTTTGATCCTGATGTTGATGACATTGCCATCAGGTGTATAGAGTCAGTCCTGCGTTACAAATCTTTGGATTTGGCACACAATTAAAAGAGCAGTGTTTAAAAAAATGTCTACTAAAATATGTAATAACATTACCGGTAACTGCAGTGTCAATTTGTCAATCTGCGGCCTATAAAACGTTAATAATCATATTTTGAATAGATATGTAAATGTAATATGTAAGCAGTTTTTTTTTTTGCAGGGGAGCGGTTGTTCGGTAATGAAATTACATTGTGGAAATTGTTTTGTTCTTTTGAAAGTTACTGTGGAGATGATGGCACAATATTCATAACTTGTTTTGTTTTTTTTTTTAAAGGAGATGGGGTTATTTAAAGTTAAAACATGGTAGATTTCGCACAACAATCAAGTCATTTTGTTTGTCAATATGTGGAGTGAGATTGTGGAATGGATTGGAGGTGAGGCTCAGGTGGTGTCCAAGCATCACCCAGTTTAAATAGCTGTACAAACATTTTTTTTCTCTCACAAAGTACAGGAAGGAGAACAGGCTGTTGACAATTAGAAGAATGAATTTTTATTCATTTACTATATTGCTTGTAAATATAGACATGTGTATTCTGTTTGTAAGTGTGTTCATAAACAAATATGGAACAGGGGTGGGAGTGAATAATCTTATGCTTCTTCGTACTCCTTTTTGGATATGTCGGGTCATTTTTTTCTTTCTTTTGTTGGCTCAATGGCGCCACCTGGAAAATTTGAAATATTCAGCTTGCTGATCCCTTTTCACCAAGTGCTACGAAAGTCATTACATACATGTTACACCCCAAGATGCAAAAAAAAGTCTCTTGCACACATACTGAAACCTCAAAGGAAGTCTGCAATTCTGAAATATGTATAGGATTTCCACAATGACTATCATTATAGCATAGTTCAAGGCTGCTTGCAGCTTTAATTCATCTTATTTTCCTGACAGGTTTAAGATTCGACAGGTGCGGTGGCTCCAGGTGATTTTGTGTTTTTTCTATTGCCATTCCTGACTTTGGGAACAGCTTCTGCACGGTGTTCATACAGTCAGACACTGAGATGGGATGAGAAGGCCTTGGCTGCAATCTTTGTTCCCGTTCAACCCAAAGGTTGAGGTATCTGCTTGCTTATATACATTGTCATGGTCAGTATGAGTCTCTTGCTCTGAAGCAAGCCGGTATGTTTCACCGCATGTGATTTCAATAGTCTGTTCACAGCACCATCAAGTGGACTCAAAGTAGAACTTACAAGAGCCAGATAATACTCTTGGCAGTGGAGTATGTTGCATCAGTATTTTGCCATATGTATCTAAACAGTGTTAGATAGGAAATACCTGTCAGTAGTATTCATTCCTTTTCAACAAACGATAGTGTTTATAGCGTCTTCCACTTTTATGAAGACCAGTTTTCTCTTACTCATCATTAATCCTCTCAGGCGTTATTTCCCACTGCAGGACAATGTGAGTTGTGGAGCTCATTCAGTGATCAACCGCTTCACTAAAAGTGTGAAAGACTGATATCGTAGTACGCCAACACTTAAATGATGTGGCTCCTTGTATTATTGGGTTGTTTTTTTATAGATTTTTAACCCCACCTCATATCTCACCTTTTATCCCTACTCCATCCAGATGAATAGAACATCTCAGAGTTAACACTGGGTGAAAACCGGTGAAAGTCCTATCATAACTTTCCAGTCACACATTTTAGCACCAAATGCAATGAAACACAGTAACAGCTCGTCGGTGTGTATCCATGGCTTTACTTAGAGAAAACGACAAGAGGAACTACATAGTTGATTCCGACTGTGGCTTGAACAAAAGCTCACCCTCCATAAGTCAGGTGGTACATTCAAGTGGAGGGTAAAAAAAAAAAAAACTTTATTCTCCCCAGGCAGGATTTGTAAAGGACATCAGCAGTGAACAGTGACAAGTTGCCGTCAAAACTTGTTCTATGAAATGCCACTCGGAGAGTCAACGACCTAAAATGTGGTTTAAGATCAGATCAGACATAAAAATATATTAATTTCTCTCCATTGACACCTCTTGAAAATAAATATATATATTTAAATGTGAGAAAGCAGAACATGCATCAACCACTTGTAACAGAGTGCCTTAAATAAAGTGTAGATACAACATTGACCAGGAAACATCAAAAGTTTGATATAATCGTAATAAACGTATAATAGCCAAGTTGGACATAATATACAAGAGTACTTAAAAAGGATTAAAAACATTTGACAGCATGTGGACTAAACGCAGAGGATCAGGCCGCTTGGCACAAACATACAGCTCAACAATGTGACCGAACAGGAAGCATCGTTTTAAAAATACATTTTACTGATGCACAAACATTCTTTTATTCCTTCTCAGGAAACACGCCAAATATTTCCGTGAGCAAATCACGACTGGCGATTGAGAACATAAACTGGAGAATTCATGTCATCATCTTGTCATTAACTTTGAAAAGAACCGAACAATTTTCTAATTATTTCATGATATAATATGCCCCACAAAAAATAATTAACAGTTTCATTCAAAATACATTTTAAAATGCATGTTTTAGTAGGAAAAAAAATGCAAGCACTGCTCTTTTAATTGTGTGCCAAATCCAAAGATTTGTAACGCAGGACTGACTCTATACACCTGATGGCAATGTCATCAACATCAGGATCAAACTTATTTGCAAAGAGATGGTGTCGTGTGAACAGCCACGGCAGGTCACCAGCTCCATACACACAGACAGCTCTTCTGTAAACACCAGAGCAGGGGCTGTAAGGAGCTCCCCGTCTCATATCTCCTGCGTCATAGCTCCACTTCACCACACGAGCAAAGGCTTGCAGGTTTGACATGTCGTACTTGACGTTGGTCGGCACTGATCCAGGAACAGAGGGCATTCTGTAAAGAGTGGCCCACAGGTGCTCATCGGGGCTGTAGGTGTCCTTCTCCCACTCCACAAACTTCTGGATTTCTTTGTCCTCTATCACATGCTTCACAAAGTCTTTTGTGACCACAAAGTACGCATTTCCTACAAACATGGGAACACTGATGGGCGGGGGGCTTTTCTTCACAGCTGTCTTGACCACAGTGTTGGTGACATTGTAATGATACTGCCATCGGCCTTTCTTGTAACCACTAGTGGTTTTGGACTCCATGCTGTTTCTCCCATTGAGGAATTTGAGTGTTCTTACCATCTCCCTGTTGGTTTTGATGGGGAAATCTGTCCCACAGGTGTTCAACAGGTACCTCCACTGGACACTGGAGTGCAACAGATCCTTCATGCAGTTCAGGTCTGCTTGGACTCGGGACCACGAGGCATACACCACGTGTTCTAATGCTGTGGCCACAAACACGTTGGGGAAACAAGAAACGATTGCATTCACAGCCTTCTGAAACTGTGCAGAGGATTTCTGGTCCACATGAACACAGTAGATGTTCTGAGGAGCATAAACAGCTCGTAGAAGACGCTCAAACATCTCAATCTTCTCGTGGATCACCATGGAGTATGCAATGGGAAAATTATTCTCCTCCATACTAAGAGGCACGGTAATAAAACCTCTGTTTTCAATGTACGCTGGACAGTCCTCCATTGCGTTCAGGTAGAAATCCTCAGACAAAACCTTGCGTCTTTTCTTAGAAGTCAGAAGTGCTGTTAATGCACTTTTCTTATCCTCAATGTCTCCACTGATGATAGCCGAGCAGCCAGGAAGGTCCACGGAGTACTGCTCTGGTATTTTGAGATTAGATGAGGACTGTCTGCTAGAGTCCGTTTTCCAGAGAGAAAAATATAACAACATACTCATGAGAGTGAGAGAAAAGGTCCCCAGTATTATCAGGCTGTTCCAAACGTGCCTACATGCTGTATATTTCTACATGTGGATATGTGTGAACTCGCTTCTATGCATATCAATTGTATATATGGCTACTGAAAGTAATTTATGTATTTGTATTGGATTGGATTTGGTCAAAAAACTTTATTAAATATATTCTGTTACATATTTTTTTCAAATGTAATTTATTGAGACCTTTTCATCAGATAATCTGTCATGATATAATAGTTCCAGCATGTTTAAATGAATTGAATATTAAATAAGTGGAAGCTAAAGAAAATGATATAGTATTTATGGCGAAAGGGTGGGATTTAAGAAGTTCCACTTCTTCCCAGTCCTTTTTGGACGTGCTATCTGATTATATTGTTCTGCTGTAATTATTCACTGGTTTTGTGGTGATAAATCTTTGGTTATCTGGTGTCCACTGTGGACTGATACTGATTTTGAGCATGTTGGAAATTAAATTTTTTTAAATGAAATGAAAGGTACGTCTACGCTTGTGGTCAGAGAAAGGTTTTACACATATTGTCTTACGAACGAACATTCTACCTCAGTTGTACATGCCACTTTACTTTACTATACTGTTTATATGTTTATAAGGTGTATAGATTTTAGATGTATAGATTTTTAAGTCTTATAATTGTTCCTAATATATTATTACGCTGTGCACTGTGGATCTGAGAGGACCGGAATTTCATCTGGGCTGTATGCCATGCATTCGGCACATTTGACAAATAAAGCTGACTTTGACTTTGACTTTTTTACAAGTTGCTACTATTAAAAAGACACCAAGGAAAAAGGTACTCTTTAATTCTTATTCTTTATCTCAGCTCCAAAACATGACTGTGATATGGGACATGTCTTTTGAATAAATGTGTTAATGTAATGGGTAAACAGTGTTTTTTTGGGTGGAGGGGAGTTGTTCAGTAATGAAATTGCATTTTGGAAATTGTTCCAAGCATCACCCAGTTTAAAAAGCCATACAATTTTTTTTTTTCACAAAGTACAGGAAGGAGAACAAGCTGTTGACAGAATTATAACAATGATTATTTATTTATTTATTTACTATTTTGTTTGTAAATATGGACATGTGTATTCTGTTTGTAAGTGCGTACATAAATAACTATGGGACAAGGGTAGGAGTAAATAATCTTATGCTTCTTTGAACTTCTTTTAGGATATGTTGGGTCATTTTTTTTTTTTTTTTTTGTAATGTTTGTTTGTTTTGCTGTGTTTTATTTTGTTTTACAGTTCTGAATAATTAGGGCCCGAGCACTGAAGGTTCCTGGAACTCTAAAGATTAATATTATTAATGATTATACTTTCTATATTATTCTGCACAAAGCATACCTAACTATTTTGCAATACTTTGCACACTTCTCAGGTCTGGCCTAAAAAATTGATAATTTGGGGGAAATCACACGTGACTGAAGAAATGGCTCAATGGCATGGTCAGTATGAGTATCTTGCTCTGAAGCAACCGGTATGTTTCACCGCATGTGATTTCAATAGTCTGTTCACAGCGCCATCAAGTGGACTCAAAGTAGAACTTACAAGAGCCAAGTAATACTCTGTCGGCAGTGGAGCATGTTGCATCAGTATTTTTGTCATATGTATCTAAAGAGTATTAGATAGGAAATACCTGTCAATGTTATTCATTCCTTTTCAACAAACGATAGCATCCCAAGTGAAAAATTATCTAAAGCAGAACCATTTTTTTTTTTTAAAGGTAGAAGTAACTGATCTGAAATGTATTTTAAAATGTCTGCATCACTGTCAGTAGAGTAATGGTCATCAAATCCATTCATGTATTTTCCAACACCTTCTTTCCTTTGTTTCATCTGACACATTGTGATGTCGGCCATGCATTTGATGCACGAGACACACGAGTGTGTCTAATAAACTCACAATACAGTGACTTCTACTTTTATGAAGACCAGTTTTCTCTTACTCATTAATCCTCTCAGGCGTTATTTCCCACTGCGAGTTGTGGAGCTCATTCAGTGATCGACCACTTCACCAAAAGTGTGAATGACTGATATCGCAGTACGCCAACACTTAAATGATGTGGCTGCTTGTATTGTTTCTTTTTATAGATTTTTTTTAAACTTACTCTAACATCTCAGAGTTAACACTGGGTGAAAACCAGTGAAAGTCCTATCACAGCTTTCCAGTACACATTTTAGCACCAAATGCAATGAAACACAGTAACAGCTCGTCGGTGTGTATCCATGGCTTTACTTAGAGAAAACGACAAGAGGAACTACATAGTTGATTCCGACTGTGGCTTGAACAAAAGCTCACCCTCCATAAGTCAGGTGGTACATTCAAGTGAGGGGCAAAAAAAAATAAAACTTTATTCTCCCCAGGCAGGATTTGTAAAGGACATCAGCAGTGAACAGTGACAAGTTGCCGTCAAAACTTGTTCTATGAAATGCCACTCGGAGAGTCAACGACCTAAAATGTGGTTTAAGATCAGATCAGACATAAAAATATATTAATTTCTCTCCATTGACACCTCTTGAAAATAAATATATATATTTAAATGTGAGAAAGCAGAACATGCATCAACCACTTGTAACAGAGTGCCTTAAATAAAGTGTAGATACAACATTGACCAGGAAACATCAAAAGTTTGATATAATAGCCAAGTTGGACATAATATACAAGAGTACTTAAAAAGGATTAAAAACATTTGACAGCATGTGGACTAAACGCAGAGGATCAGGCCGCTTGGCACAAACATACAGCTCAACAATGTGACCGAACAGGAAGCATCGTTTTAAAAATACATTTTACTGATGCACAAACATTCTTTTATTCCTTCTCAGGAAACACGCCAAATATTTCCGTGAGCAAATCACGACTGGCGATTGAGAACATAAACTGGAGAATTCATGTCATCATCTTGTCATTAACTTTGAAAAGAACCGAACAATTTTCTAATTATTTCATGATATAATATGCCCCACAAAAAATAATTAACAGTTTCATTCAAAATACATTTTAAAATGCATGTTTTAGTAGGAAAAAAATGCAAGCACTGCTCTTTTAATTGTGTGCCAAATCCAAAGATTTGTAACGCAGGACTGACTCTATACACCTGATGGCAATGTCATCAACATCAGGATCAAACTTATTTGCAAAGAGATGGTGTCGTGTGAACAGCCACGGCAGGTCACCAGCTCCATACACACAGACAGCTCTTCTGTAAACACCAGTGCAGGGGCTGTAAGGAGCTCCCCGTCTCACATCTCCTGCGTCATAGCTCCACTTCACCACACGAGCAAAGGCTTGCAGGTTCGGCATGTTGTACTTGACATTAGTTGGCACTGATCCAGGAACAGAGGGCATTCTGTAAAGAGTGGCCCACAGGTGCTCATCGGGGCTGTAGGTGTCCTTCTCCCACTCCACAAACTTCTGGATTTCTTTGTCCTCTATCACATGCTTCACAAAGTCTCTTGTGACCACAAAGTACGCACTTCCTACAAACATGGGAACACTGATGGGCGGGGGGCTTTTCTTCACAGCTGTCTTGACCACAGTGTTGGTGACATTGTAATGATACTGCCAGCGCCATTTCTTGTAACCAATAGTGGTTTCAGACTGCATGCTGTTTCTCCCATTGAGGAATTTGAGTGTTCTTACCATCTCCCTGTTGGTTTTGATGGGGAAATCTGTCCCACAGGTGTTCAACAGGTACCTCCACTGGACACTGGAGTGCAACAGATTCTTCATGCAGTTCAGGTCTGCTTGGACTCGGGACCACGAGGCATACACCACGTGTTCTAATGCTGTGGCCACAAACACGTTGGGGAAACAAGAAACGATTGCATTCACAGCCTTCTGAAACTGTGCAGAGGATTTCTGGTCCACATGAACACAGTAGATGTTCTGAGGAGCATAAACAGCTCGTAGAAGACGCTCAAACATCTCAATCTTCTCGTGGATCACCATGGAGTATGCAATGGGAAAATTATTCTCCTCCATACTAAGAGGCACGGTAATAAAACCTCTGTTTTCAATGTACGCTGGACAGTCCTCCATTGCGTTCAGGTAGAAATCCTCAGACAAAATCTTGCGTCTTTTCTTAGAAGTCAGAAGTGCTGTTAATGCAGTTTTCTTATCCTCAATGTCTCCACTGATGATAGCCGAGCAGCCAGGAAGGTCCACGGAGTACTGCTCTGGTATTTTGAGATTAGATGAGGACTGTCTGCTAGAGTCCGTTTTCCAGAGAGAAAAATATAACAACATACTCATGAGAGTGAGAGAAAAGGTCCCCAGTATTATCAGGCTGTTCCAAAACCTCATAAAAGTCATTTTCTTCCTTGACGTGAAAAACCGCACAGATGGATGTGTCTTGACTTCAGCTTGAACAAATGGGAGAGACTGAAGTGCTTCACCTGATGAAAGCACACAAAGTCAATCAAGTCATGAAGAGGTGTGTCCAAAGAAGGCGTGGAAGGACATTTCTCAGGAAGAAATCCAGTATAACCTAATAGGATGTGACACAGTCCACATCCTTGGGTGTGTTTAGATGACAACTGTGTTTGCAATGGTTCACTATCTTTGTAAGTAATGTGAAGCCAGACAAACTGGTTCAAGGTGCAACAGTCACTGACAAAGCTTTAAATGCTGTCATTCAACTTTTACAGGAAATCGTGCAGGCTTTCATTTACTATAAAAGTGTGTTCGGCCTCGGATCTCTGATATGGCCTCAGACTGGCTGACGAGCTGTTTGAGCAGTGAGTAAAATCAGTGAGGAGTCAGCTTTGTGGGTGGTCCACATCTTTCTTTCTTTTATTTATTTTCACAAGTGCCCAAAACAAAAACTTACAAAGTGCTAAAAATGCATTGGAGGATTGAGGAGTGTGGCTTCTCCAGCAGCAGAACAGTGAATGATACACTTCCCTGAACTGGGTGAAACCATTAAAAACTCCATAGATAATAAAAGTTAACATCAGTGTCTAAAAACTAAGTTAAAATCCTCTAAACCAAAACCCTAACTATAACTTAATGAAACAAAACTCGTATTAACCAATACATCTAAAACCAAACACCTAAATAATAAACTAAATCCTAAACCCTACTAAAACTATGTGCAACACCCCCACTTGCTCCTCCTCTTGGTTCAGCCCGGAACCTTCTTCAACGTGTCCATCCCAGGGGGAATCTTTTACTCGGACACCAGCCTGCACACAAGACAAGGGAAGTGGAAACTCCTTACACACCACACAACACTCTCAGCCACATCTTCAAACATTTACAGCACACACAACAACTAAAAGAATAAGATAATCTTAAATACACATATTGCACATTGCTCAATTTATTGTTGTGTTGTCTCCACAGGTGGCTGGACCCATCAACAACAGAAGATTCAATAAATAAGTTAAAACAACAATTGTGTGCAAATTCATTTATGTATGTGCAAATATCTTGATCTTAAAGTGCCGTGTGCTTCTTAAAGTGCTGATGGACATTTTAAAGTGTTGAATATAGTGCTGTGAGTGCTCAAAATAAAGGAATGAGATTCCTGTTCGTTACAAAGTGCAATGAACTTTTTCACAAATACCTCTTTAATAGTTGGCCCAAACAGAATCTTCATACATTTTTACACAAATAGTCATGAATTTTATTTTCCAGCTCAGTTTTCTAAGAATGTGCATTATGGAGATACAGGCACTTTGTCGAACATAATATACACCCATCCTTATAGAGAAAGGAGTGAAAACAAAAAGCTAACACATCATTTTCTAAACACTTGAACTGCTGAAAAACCATCTGTTGCTCTTTACACTCAGCCGCCACAATACATTCCTCAGCTACTATGAGTTGTTCTCTGGATGCATCGAAGAGGAACTGAGACGAGTTTTCTCATCCGCATCCTGGCCTGGTTCTGTGTCCTGCTCATGGATGAAGCTGTACCGTCGATATACCGAGCCACCTTTACGCCTTTTGTAAGTCCCTCCATCCTGACAGCAGCGGGCGCAGCGGTTCTCCACGGCATGAAGAGCAAAACCGCCATGACAGGTCAGGCACTGGTCAGGGTGAGGGCCGATGCAGTGTCTGCATGAACTGTCATAAGGCTCACAGGTTTCCTATAATCAAACAGTGGCAAAATAATTATTCAAACAATTATTCTGACATCCCCACTGTAGACTTTTGGAGCACAGAGGCATCCAATTATTTTACAGTTCTGTTGAGGATAGCGGTTTGTGGTTTGCTTCATGAGCCATGTCACAGTGAGAAGATTTCATGCGATAGACTCTTAACTTGAAAATATCCCAAAATAATGCAAAATTGCCAATTTGGTCATTCTGTGTATATTGGTATATCACCTACATCAGGGACCATTTTAATCATGCCACAGCTACATTTAACCAATTAAACTTTCAACACAGAAACGACTAAATAACAGAAAACAGCTCAAAACCATCTCAAAACAGTGTTACCGTGATTCAAATCAAACACAATTCAACACAGAGCTTGGTGCCTTGCAACTCCAGGAGGGGAGGCAGATAGGCCCTGCAGGACTCGGGTCCTGGTCCAGTACACAGCTCACAGGATTGGTCACATCTCTGACAATGTAAACCCTCTCTGTAATACCTAGGGAGAGTAGGACAAATTGTCAAATTCAACACTTCAGATATTAAAACAGTGGAGTGATTCTGGCACCAGTTAAAATGTATTAAAAAGTCTAACACAATTTCAATCATTTGATCTAAAACATTAAAAAAAAAAACATTTTGGAGCGGCGGAATATACAGCCCTCACCCTGTTGGACAATGGGTGACACAGAGCTGGAGAAGACGCAGCTGTCCCAGAGAGCAGGTCAGGCAGTCTCTCGGTGATGCCCCGGTGCAGGTGGAACAGACGTGGTCACAGGGCAAACATAATCCCAATTTCTTTTCGAACACTATAGGATTTTGCTTTTTAAAAACACTCTCATTCACTAATTCACAGTTTGATGCCACTGATCGCTATTCCCATCTGCCAAATATAACCAATGCTACCAAATAATGCTTTATACAAACGTGCCTACATGCTGTATATTTCTACATGTGGATATGTGTGAACTCGCTTCTATGCATATCAATTGTATATATGGCTACTGAATGTAATTTATGTATTTGTATTGGATTGGATTTGGTCAAAAAACTTTATTAAATATATTCTGTTACATATTTTTTTCAAATGTAATTTATTGAGACCTTTTCATCAGATAATCTGTCATGATATAATAGTTCCAGCATGTTTAAATGAATTGAATATTAAATAAGTGGAAGCTAAAGAAAATGATATAGTATTTATGGCGAAAGGGTGGGATTTAAGAAGTTCCACTTCTTCCCAGTCCTTTTTGGACGTGCTATCTGATTATATTGTTCTGCTGTAATTATTCACTGGTTTTGTGGTGATAAATCTTTGGTTATCTGGTGTCCACTGTGGACTGATACTGATTTTGAGCATGTTGGAAATTAAATTTTTAAAAATGAAATGAAAGGTACGTCTACGCTTGTGGTCAGAGAAAGGTTTTACACATATTGTCTTACGAACGAACATTCTACCTCAGTTGTACATGCCACTTTACTTTACTATACTGTTTATATGTTTATAAGGTGTATAGATTTTAGATGTATAGATTTTTAAGTCTTATAATTGTTCCTAATATATTATTACGCTGTGCACTGTGGATCTGAGAGGACCGGAATTTCATCTGGGCTATATGCCATGCATTCGGCACATTTGACAAATAAAGCTGACTTTGACTTTGACTATTTTACAAGTTGCTACTATTAAAAAGACACCAAGGAAAAAGGTACTCTTTAATTCTTATTCTTTATCTCAGCTCCAAAACATGACTGTGATATGGGACATGTCTTTTGAATAAATGTGTTAATGTAATGGGTAAACAGTGTTTTTTTGGGTGGAGGGGAGTTGTTCAGTAATGAAATTGCATTTTGGAAATTGTTCCAAGCATCACCCAGTTTAAAAAGCCATACAATTTTTTTTTTTTCACAAAGTACAGGAAGGAGAACAAGCTGTTGACAGAATTATAACAATGATTATTTATTTATTTATTTACTATTTTGTTTGTAAATATGGACATGTGTATTCTGTTTGTAAGTGCGTACATAAATAACTATGGGACAAGGGTAGGAGTAAATAACCTTATGCTTCTTTGAACTTCTTTTAGGATATGTTGGGTCATTTTTTTTTCTTTTTTTTGTAATGTTTGTTTTGCTGTGTTTTATTTTGTTTTACAGTTCTGAATAATTAGGGCCCGAGCACTGAAGGTTCCTGGAACTCTAAAGATTAATATTATTAATGATTATACTTTCTATATTATTCTGCACAAAGCATACCTAACTATTTTGCAATACTTTGCACACTTCTCAGGTCTGGCCCAGGTCCATTCATGTATTTTCCAACACCTTCTTTCCTTTGTTTCATCTGACACATTGTGATGTCGGCCATGCATTTGATGCACGAGACACACGAGTGTGTCTAATGAACTCACAATACAGTGACTTCTACTTTTATGAAGACCAGTTTTCTCTTACTCATCATTAATCCTCTCAGGCGTTATTTCCCACTGCAGGACAGTGTGAGTTGTGGAGCTCATTCAGTGATCGACCACTTCACCAAAAGTGTGAATGACTGATATCGCAGTACGCCAACACTTAAATTATGTGGCTGCTTGTATTTTCTTTTTATAGATTTTTTTTAAACTTACTCTAACATCTCAGAGTTAACACTGGGTGAAAACCAGTGAAAGTCCTATCACAGCTTTCCAGTCACACATTTTAGCACCAAATGCAATGAAACACAGTAACAGCTCGTCGGTGTGTATCCATGGCTTTACTTAGAGAAAACGACAAGAGGAACTACATAGTTGATTCCGACTGTGGCTTGAACAAAAGCTCACCCTCCATAAGTCAGGTGGTACATTCAAGTGAGGGGCAAAAAAAAATAAAACTTTATTCTCCCCAGGCAGGATTTGTAAAGGACATCAGCAGTGAACAGTGACAAGTTGCCGTCAAAACTTGTTCTATGAAATGCCACTCGGAGAGTCAACGACCTAAAATGTGGTTTAAGATCAGATCAGACATAAAAATATATTAATTTCTCTCCATTGACACCTCTTGAATATAAATATATATATTTAAATGTGAGAAAGCAGAACATGCATCAACCACTTGTAACAGAGTGCCTTAAATAAAGTGTAGCTACAACATTAACCAGGAAACATCAAAAGTTTGATATAATCGCCAAGTTGGACATAATATACAAGAGTACTTAAAAAGGATTAAAAACATTTGACAGCATGTGGACTAAACGCCGAGGATCAAGCCGCTTGGCACAAACATACAGCTCAACAATGTGACCGAACAGGAAGCATCGTTTCAAAAAGGCACTTTACTGATGCACAGACGTCTCCGCTCACATCTCCCAAAACATCAACACACGAGCGGCAGCAGCTCCAAACATTCGTCGTCGCCCTCCCGCACGCCAGGCCGCGCGAGGAGCGTCACTCTGGAACGGCGGCGGCCGCCATCTCCACTTTGCCGTGCTCGTCCTGGTCGATTCTGCAGACAGATTCAGAGGCCGTCAGGACTTCTGTGTCGACGCAATGACGCGTCTAAACAGTGGATCAAGGACTGCCCGCAAGCACGCTTCTTTTGTGCGTTCACAACTGTGCAATTGTGAACGATACTGCACCGTCAACAAGGTTTGAGGAGAAAATATCAGCGTGCGCAATGTGCGAAACTTTATACCCAATAAACCTGCAGGAGCGTCAACATGTGGGCGGGGCATGGAAAACTTTGGTCTACGACGTGAACAATTAGAAATCACATCGATTAAATTCATAAGCATTTTTTTTTATATATGAACATTAATTTTTTGCAAATTCGTCAAAAATGGCTTAAGTGTGCAATTAGTATGTTTTTACTTTGTAAGGCATAAGGCCAAAATCTCTCAACTCAACAATCTGACATTCTTATCTGTAGCACAATATAAATGATCATACAAGTAGTAAAGGGTAGTACAGACTTGAATGTTTATGCGTCATTATAAATTGTCAGAGTGACGGCAGCAGGGGAAGCTTGAAGCAGATTTGACGCTGGCTTGTCAGGAGCTGCTTAAAATCATGCACCAAACAAACGTACCTGTGACAAAAGTTTTATTACCAAGAAAAACACTTGTTTACTGAAACGTCTCAAAACGTGAGGACTGTTCTACTTTTTAACAATGCTGTTGACATTCAGCTGCGTGTCTGCGGAGTCATCCCCCCCCCCCCGGGAAAGTGAACACGGTTCTTTATTCCTTCTCGGGATACGAGTCGAATATTTCCGGGTGCATGACCGACGCTGACAAGGCTCTATTACCAAACATCAGCGGGGGAAGCGGGTATGCAGTGAATCATGCAAAGAGCTGTTAGAGTGAACAGACCGTGTGTTCAGTGAGAGCCGGAGAACCATGTGAGGGCATGGTTCCTGTGCCACCAGGCACACGCACACCACAAGTGACTAAGACGAGGTGCTTCCCTGGAGTTCAACTCCATCCACTCGCACAAACATGAAACTTCACATCAAAGCAGTTTTGTTTTGTTTTTGGTTCATAACATTTGGCTCAGTGCAGCTCAACGCCCAAACTCTCACATCACAAAGCAGAACTACAATGAAGTGTTTTCCAAACTATTCTGCCGGTTTCTAACGTAACGATTTGCGCTATCTTACAGTAAAATCTGCACCTAGCCGACATGGCCATGTGATAGAAAACCATTTCAAAAGGTCCTGGCTTTGCGAAGAACTTCACAGAGCTGGCTCAGAAAATTTAGTTGGTTAAACAGTCACCAAGCCACCTATTTTTGGAAATCGGACTGCCACAGAATTTTTTTATCAAAAAAAAATACAAATACATCAAGAACAGGAAAAAAAAAAAAAGGTCAATTTTATTTGCTATTTTAATCATTCCACTCCCAAACTGTCCAAGAAAATTAGGTGTCTTGGTGCATTTCTGAAAGCCAACTGATCATTTCTTTGTTAGTTTCATGAAATGCAAAGGATGCGGAGACTGACCCTCGGTGAAAGTGCGTATACCTGTTACGGCTTTTCTTATTTTTTTCGTCGTCAAACCTTAAGGAGGGGCAGGGAAACGTGGTTAAAGAAAACACACAGCCAACAGCAACCACACATCCAAAACATCATTACCGAGGCAGAGTTAAGTATTTAAGCTGCCTTTTAAAATAAAAAAAGAAATCCTAACGATCCTCCAGATGTTGAGCCACATGGTGGAAGAAGCTCAGCAGTTCTGCATATCGGCCGAGGCTGACGCTGCAAACTGTGTCACAGCCGTTTTAAAAGACACATAAATCCGGATTGAAATATATCCAGCTATAATGTACTCAACCTATGATGTACTGTTGATAATTAAAGTGAAAAAAGATGTTGCTGCTTAGACTGCACTTCAAATCATCAGTAGATTACTTTTTTTTTTACATACATTAAAAGCATTAAATACTATTTATGAGAGGTGGGAAGACAGACTCTAGGATTCAGGAAGGTTTCCGAGGAATGTTCGAGCTTTTATAAATTAAAAAAAAAAAAAAAAAAGTGCCGTTACCAACATTTTTAAGTTCAACATCCCTGACTCGTCTACATATATCGCATCCATAACATATCTGGAATCACCATGAATTGATCACTACAGCTTGCAGAGGCCCGGTTGGTTCCAATACTTACTGTTTGATACAGTCTGGTATCGACACGTACTCCATGGGGACCAGTTCAGCGAGGTCAGTCAAGCTGTACACGTACTTGATTTTCTGAGTAAATTTGGAGCTAGGAAGAGAAAGAAGTAGAAACGTCACAATCCGAAGAGTCGCACACAAAACGTGTTAACTGGTGTGCTTCGATGATGTAAAATATGAGTTACCTTATGAACGGTTTTGTTAGAGCCAGCAGTGTGCGTATAAACCAGGAGGGATGTACAATTATCAAAGACTTTAGGTTCTTCCGTAACCTGTGTGGAAACGGGGAGGTGAAGGGAAACAATTATACACACCATGTACTGATGAGCCATTTCAGTTGACACTGATATCCTGTGTATTCGCGCATTTTTCTCGATTGTTGGCACGGGTGGTCGTAACGTTATGGCTGATGGCGGTAGACTTACCTCCTATCGATCTGCTGGTAACATTTTCTGAGCCAGCCGACAGTTGGCATCTTTTTCCGAGAGGTCGCCCCGTTTAAATACACAATCATATAGTTCTCAGCCACCAAAAGCTCCAAAGTGCCGATGACGTACCTGCAGCAGAGAGAACCCGTCAGTAACGGCTCGGGAACACCAGCTCAAAAGGGCCGAAGGGGTTCAAGTAGCACTCACTTGAATAAATTGTCCATGATGTATCTGTAATTTGGTTGATTGCTCTCGGGCATAAAGCACACCGCAAACACAATTATGGCATTCAAACCGTCTCCATAGTAACCTGCAGTGAAAAGTTAATAGAAATAAGTATTTCCGTATCAAATCACAATTTCTATTCAGATTTATTTCTCAGCATGTTTAAAAAAAATTTTTTTTTAAATGCTTTAAACTCTTTAGTTTATACCGTTTGTGAGTGTGAAAATAAAGATTCTGCTTTGTTCCCTGAACGTCACAAGGAAGCTAATAAGTGTGTGCGTTTGAGCGTATAAGCCTGCTGCCGACCTCCATGGCTGATGACTCTCTTGTAAGGATCAATGGCTTTCATGTCCACTCTGTGCTCCTGGTCTCCGATGCGAAACACCCTCCAGCGCCGGCCCTCCTCCCGCTCCTCCATGGCCGAGAGCTCCTGCACCGACTCCACGCCTTTCTGCAGGAGGTCTGTGGTTTTTGGCTTCGGAAGATCATCTGAAACAGCCGAGTGACATCTTGAATATGGCGACTGGGTGTCATTCAAATCAGATTCATCTTTGATCAAAAATGCCATAAAATTTTCAGATCATTTAATTATTCATGTTTGAACTTTAGAGTCACATGCACTGAATATTTTGGGGGGGGTTTAATCTTCAGTTCTTCTTGATGACATGCTTTTTTTTTTTTTTTTTTTAACATTCCAAATCAACACCAACAGTCACATTGTTGATTCCCTGTCAACATTTTTATTTTCCAGTGATGAATATATAAAATATACTTGGAACATCACTAATGCAGAGCTCTGCATTGGCTTGTCATATCACCATAACAAAAGGAAACCATCACAGCAAAGCACCACTGCCGGCGTACCCGAGGACTCCTGGAAAGAATGCATGGCTGCATGTTGTGCAGAACATCAAGATGTGATGGAGACATGAGGGGAAGTGTGCAAAGGATCGCGTGTCTCCAGCATGCAACAAGCAGGATCGAAATAAACAAGTCTGCAACCAAATCACACAGAGAAGCCTGCTTCTGAAACGGTTACAAGTCAGACAAGTTGTTCCAAACCTGTGTTAGAGAAGTCGGCTAACTTTTATCATTGCAGTCGAGTCTGATGCGTAAACAAGGAGAGGTATCAAACCACAATGTATTGTGATGTGATATCTCCTCATACATGATTTACTGAATCACTAATAATCTGACGGCACACATATTGAGGTCATTAGCATCTTCCAGAATTACATTTCCCCGGGTGACAAACTGCTGTAATTTCCTCAAACAAAAAGGAGATTCAAAGAAATCAAAAAAACATTCAGTGAAAAATGAAAGCGTGTGATTTAAAGGAAGAAAAAAAAGATGATTTGTTTGAACAGCTGAAGACATGATCTGAATGATAGGGAGTGATTGATTCATGGTTTACAAAAAAAAATTAAATATACAAAACGAGGGCTGTCCATGAGACCTTACCACAAGGAAGAGAGAAACCTGCTGTTGGCCTGCAGCCAGGCAGAGATTGGAAACAATTCTTCCAAGTGAAAAAGAGGAAGGCAGCAGTGTGGAAACACAAGAACAATAAAACATATTTTAACCACATTTTAGACTGTCAGCTGCCTGCAGAACCTGGAAAATGTACAAAAAAGCTGCTATCTTCTCCGCATACCGGCCATCACTCCTCAGGGAAAATCTCATTATAGAAAAGCAACGGGGACATCAGCTGAGTCCCATTTTAACATTTTATACCTTTTATATCAGAGGGCTGGGCAATATGGAAAAATACTAATCACAATATGATTTCACCATGTCGATCGATATTTATTACACTTGTCTATTTTGTATCATGGAGTCGGTTTAAAGACCACGTTGGCCGTTTTAATTTTTTATGAACAATAAAATAAAACAATATATTAATAATTAACAATAAAATGTGAATAATAACAAAATTTACATTCAACACGCACTCTCGGAGCTGTCTGTGGCCGTTTACTGACCAGAAACACCACGGCATGTTTCAGTCACGCCCCAGAAGCAACGCGGGATGAGTCTGTTTTGAAGGAAGCCGTGTGAAGCTGCACAGACGACTGACAGGACAGGAAGTTCCCACACAAAACGCACCGGGAAGCATTTTTGTATCGACGATGGGTCGTATACTACATTCATTTTCAATATAATTTAACAGCCCGATTATTGATGTGAGACAGGACATTTCATCATTCATTTGCCGTTGGTGTGGACTGATTGAGTTTATAAATGCAACCGTTTATGATTACCTGTAGTTGTGACGTTTTTATTTAACTGTCACTTGAAAAAGCCTGAGGTGAGGATATTTCTCTTTCTTTTGATCGCCAGCTATCAAAATGGAAATTCGATACAACTTAGGTAGAACGGTCTGTGTTTTGATCAGTAGTATTGTGTTTATTTACACTCATCCTGCAGCAAAGCACTCAATCCGTGAAACAGACCTACGGTAACTAAAACAGCCCTACTTTAACATCTACATTTAAACTTCAGCTGGTGACATTTTGCGAACCAACGGGCCGTACCAACGCAAAACTTGGCTGAAAGTGAAAACCCTTACCTTCCCATTCAAACTCGTTGCTGTTGTCAGACGGCGTCTCGATGTCGTCCAGGTCCAGCTCGGTACTTTCATCCAGCTCATCAGAAAGAATTGAACCATCGCTGCGGTCCAATGTGAGGCTGATGTCTGGAGCGGCCAGTTTTTTCTTGGTCTTTTTGCCGTGGTTCATTGCATAGCCTGAAGACGACGCCAAATGAATAAGCACTATCCATGCAGACAACTTCAGTGAAAATGCACATGAAACACGCGATGATTAGATTTAGAACATATCCAGTTTAGTGTGAATGCCAGAGTGTGCCGAGTTATACGCAATGCATTCTGAATCGACACCTTGGATTTCTTCCAGCATTTATTAGCTTCATCCAAATGCCAGGATGTACACTGAAGAATGAACAGGAAAGACTACAGGAAACAACAACCTTTAAGTCGCCTGAAGGGACAATATTTCTGCCAATAACTTTAAACCATGGCAACATCCTTGATCGCTGAAGCAAAGTATGATGTAGTGATATAATGCCGTTACCAGGGTCTCCTTCTTCAGAGGTTCCTGCAAACAGCTCATCTTCAAGCTCCTCTTCCTCTGGGAGGGGTCTATAATTCAATCACAAGGCAATGCTGCTGTGAATATCTCTTCATGTGGCTTTCAAAACACACAGATGCAATATAAAGTCATGACGTTAAGAGCGATTGACGCCATACCGTGGAAAGTCCTCGTCCTGCCACTCTTCCTTAAGCTCGACTCCCTCCATCCTTAGACGGGCTTCTGTTGTGGCGACTGACTCCTGGCGCTCCAGGCTGCAAAAAGTAAACACCAATTTGTAATGGATAATGGCCTCCTATTGTTCAACCTCGTCTTGTGCTGCTGATTTACTAGAATTAAGCAGAAAGAGCAGAGATTATCTGTGAAATCAAAACACAGCACTTGTCATATAGGAGAGTGACTTATGGATTATGCTGAAAATGTTGAAATTACACTGAGCTGCCAGGAGTCAAAGCAGGTATTTGTTCTCGAGTTAATACCACAGTGACTAAAACCTTCAAAGTTTGAGGCTACTATGATTTGTCTTGGCTATACAAAGCACTTCAACAAACTCTGAAAACGAAAGTGAAAAGTATATTAAGGGGAAAAAAAAGCTCATAAGATAATGAGAATTCTTGTTAATTAACAAAATCTATCATATATTCTCGTAGGTTTCGAGTTTACAAATGAACATATTCTATAAATCCTAATTGTGGAACTGAATGTAATGAAGACAAAAAGAAAACAAGCCGTCATTAAAAACTATATGAAAATTGCATGAAAATGTAAAGTCTAAGTGACCTGATGTTCACTTTTAACATAAGAGTGTCTCGCCACCACGTGCAAACAGCAGCAAACAGGATCAACAATTATTTAATCAGCTGGATGGAGAAGAGTGTGTTTTTGACTTGATACCATGTCATGCAATGCATTAATAAACAAACTCTGCTAACGAAACAAGCCAGTAATCATTGTGCAAACTATGTTTAATTGGTAACTGGTTTGACTACATTTAAACTGTCCGTGTGCAGAACTGTCAACATGTCAACAAGTGCAGTCAAATAGTAAGATGCACTTATGACAAGTCATTTGACTGATGGCATTTGTGTCCTTATGACTTGAGCTGCCACACCGACAAGCACCGACACGCAAAGGTTCCCGGATCACATAATAACAAATGCAGGTCGAAAACACACACAAACAAAGGCTTTAGCAAGAAGCACTGAGCTATGGGAATTCATCTTGTTCATTGTTGAAATGTTTATATAATGTAGCTGATAAGTTCACAGATGTTTTTTTCCCCCACTTAATACCAAGGCCCAAGCACACGTTACGCCCCCGTTTGAATTACTCACTATGACAACCTCAAGGCACATGACAAAGCATTTAGGCAAGGCATTAATTATGAACTCCTACTGCTCTCCGGTTTAAATATGTGGCATCAACTGCAGAGCACGTTGTACCATGCTTTCATGTACTGTATCCCACCTGCCACTTACTACCAGAGCATTTCATCAGGTCACAATTATGTTTCGACACCACATCATCACAAAAACCCGGAAAACCTGTTGGATTGGTTCAATGAGTCGTGGATTTCCCTTTGGCTTTGTTGTATCTGCAATTAATCGCACGTTGTGCAGCACTTCCCGATTAAAAAAACAACAACAACAAAACAACTCAGGTCTCATGTTTAAGAGACTTTAAGAGTTTCAACTTGCAACTGGCCACATAATCAGATCACTGGCTCCTCGGAAAGCTTACAAGCTTGTGTTAAGGGCTTAGTTTATAAGGCCACTCACTAATGCTGACCATTGCATCTGTATCTTTGCTGTACAGAGCTCCCTTTGATGAACTAATCATATACATGACTGCATATGTGCTGCCAGACACAAAAACATTCTGAGCATTTCACAGCGTATCAGTTTAGCCGACTAGTAACGCACGGTGCTAATCGCCACGCTGCGTCCGACTGCCACAAGAATGCACGTGGATGAAATTAGTTACAGCAGGACGGAAAAGCCGAATACTATTTAAAACCAACAACAATAATAAAGCTTTGAGTGAAGACAAATCAATAGCAATCACATATGGTTGGATTAGCTCAAGTTCACTTTACATAAACAGATTCCGAACGGACCTATTTAAAAGAAGGCCAAGACAAAGGGAACTCTACATGAAGACGTCTGCAGAGGGGATTCCGTTTCCACATAGCTGCTCTGTGTTGTTATGTTTCACCAACATGTGTTTTGCTGCGCAGCCACATTGTTGTGATCCATTACCATGCTTCATTTAAATTGGGTTTATTTATAGCAGTAAAGTGTAATCTGGTTGAACCTGTTGGGTGTTGTGTTGTGCCGCTGCCCACAGGCTTTCGAGACACTGACACTGGTACAGGTGGAATGCCACGCTGTCTAAATACAGTAATCTTATAATTCTCATATTATTCTTATAAGTCTTTGTTGTTTCAGTACACATCATGTGAAAGAAATGTTTGCTTAAACAATGTGTATTTATTTGTTATAAGCTAATGGATGATGTGGTTGCATATTTACACTGTATTGTGATCCTGTTATATTGTTTGCTCAAATACATACTACCCTCTAATGCCAGCAATTTCACTTCTCTGTTGAGGCTACAGATGGAATAACCTCTTCAGTTTTGGAAAGTACATTTCCTCATCTTGTAACAGCACCTGCTTGCAGCCGATTCAGAAATGTGTCAACCCTGGCTTGTAGAGGTCTGGCATGCAAGTTTTAAAGCAGGCATGGGGTCCAGTAATCATATTTCTTGACGTGACACAGTTAGGTTCAGCCTGTGAGAGAAGGCCAAAGCTTGAGGGGCTGAAAACGACAAATTGACTCATTTTCCTGGCAGAGAATAGAGGATCACGGGCCTGGCACTGAAACACACTGCAACACTTGAATGGAGGGCAGTGAATGGACTCTGTGGAGATGAAACACAACAGTTTACAGACAAAAAGTAGAACTACAGACCTTGAAATGGGGCCAGGTGGCGATCGTGGCTGCGGGAGGCTGACCGGGGTAGAGCTCTTCTCTCCTGGAGGTTTTTGGACATTGTCTGGCGTTACTGTCTTTCCCTGTGGCGTGCCTCTTGTTTTGGTTAGGCTGTCTTGGAGTGCCTCTTCGCCATTTTCAACAACAGCAGAAGCTGTGCTGCTCCGCAATTCGATCGAGTCCTCGTCATCGCCTTCTCCCGACACCCCGGAAGATGAGGGACTGGACGCGCGTCCGTGTCCCGGACCCTCAGCAGTCCTCCGGGGTGTGACAGACTCCGGGCTGCTATTGTTCAAGCTCATATCATTGACACCCTTCAGCACGGCCTCGCTCTCAATCACGTCCGATGCCATGAGTCCCAAGTACGAGCGGGCGAAAGAGGCCGGCTGTGTATAACTTTCAAAACACTACTTTGGCGACGAGTTATCCAAATCCGGACACGACTTTCTTTGAGGAAGTTCGTGGCTAGCAGGCTAGCTGGGGTCTGCTAACCGACAGACGCGTTAACAACAACCAGCCTCGCCGACCCGCCGCATATCTCGTTAACTCGACAGTGTCAAATGTCACGCGGGATGCACAGATAGTCACCTTTCCTAAGTGCGTCACGGTGTGAACTCCGGAGTGCCGAAGTGTGCTAGCTTTGCTCAGAAATCCCACTTTATGGGTTTCCTTCCTTCCTTCCTTCCTTTTCTTCCTCCCCCCGATGCACAGCAGCGCTCCGCTTCGGACCGGACACAGACGCCAGTCACGCCGCTAGCTCCCCTGCTAGCCAGCCCAGCTTAGCCTGGAGTAGCCGGGGCACGAGACGAGATATGTAAACTTCACAGCCGGTCGTCTCCTACAAAGTGCGGCTTTAACGGGGCCATGTTGGGCAGATAAAGTCAGAATCCGAGCACGAAGTTTGCAGAGTTCTCCCAGACATCAATCTCAGCAGGTTTCCGCGGAGGGAGGGTGGGATGTTTGCTATCGACGTCAGTGACTGTTAGCCGCCTAGCGGGACCAGCACTTCTGCAATGCGCTCAAAGCAGCCCGCACTGGGTTTTACGGTAACAGCTTTATTCCCGTCATTACGGTAACATGTAGTGAAAAGACGCGTGGAAGTTTTGAAGTGAAACCGCTTCCATGGAGGACAGCAACAGCCACCTCATTTTTACACGCAAAAGTAAGTACATCGCAAGAATAAAGGCTGTTTTTTGAAACAATTGGATCAAAAACAGTTTAATATCTTAAATAGACACATTCTTAAATATAAATTAACTTATATTAAGTATAGTTTTCTCTCCACCGAGTATGCCCACAAATTCATTCAGCATTCAAACCTTCATTTTTCATTTAATTAAGTGTATTTATTGTATCTGTTTCTCATCTACATTTGTTTACATAACAACATTTAAATCACGGTTATTTTGATCTGTATTTATTCTGAACATATCCAGTTCACAAAATAACACATTGACAAAATAGAGAGGGAAAAACATTATTGTTGTTGTTGTTGTTGTTGTTTTTGTTGTGGAGTTATTTCAATTATTTTCAAATGTGTATCAGTCTTTTCTGAAGAGATATTGTAAAGAGAATTGTATACAAAATATACTTATTGTGAGTGGGGGCTTTATCTGTTTCCAATATATTATACATCTTGCACACTTTAATCGTTAGTTCGTGTTTATTATTAGACTATACATAGATGAGAAGAATATACATACTGAGAAGAGTGCAATCAAGTCTCACATCAGTCTAAACCTTCAGCTGTTTAATTAGAAAATGGTCCAAGGAGGCCTTAACCAGCACCCAACTGTTAGTTTTATGAACTCGCAAAGTTTTAAGCTTAACCTTAAATGTAGGGACTGTTTTAGAAAGCAAAGTGTTCTTCTGGGGTAATATGGGACTAAGTTCTTTAAGATATGATTCAATTCAATTCAATTCTACTTTATATAGCACCTGTCATTTCCAGGCGCTTTTTACTGAGCGAAATCCAACAAATATGCACGAGCAAGTGTAAGTGAAAAATTCCCTGAAGCCTGGTTGTTAAGAAATGTATATGTTAAAAGATTAAAAACAATTCTATATTTCATATAAACCCAATAACGAAAAACCAGTATGGGAGTTATATTATTTTTTCTCTTCTTTCCAATATTCATCTTGGATCAGTTGGAGCCTTTTCTTATTTTTGTAAGATATTTATATACTCTAATGACAAGAAATAACAGTCTCAAGTACTTTGATTCATTTCTCAGCTTCACACCAACATGTTCCTGATTTAATAACTGTTACGATGATTATTGCAAGTGGGGTAAATTTCTATGAGGTGCTTCTTTGTCCAGAACTGACCGCAGCTGTAAATTGAATCTATTCAAGCAAACCTTTCAGAGCGTCACATATCTTCAAGAGCCACCGCACTTCATCGGGTGAGCAGTCACCGCTCACAGCTGTCAAAGTGTCTGCTCTTATAATCAGAAAGGAATGGCACGACTGTGCTAAAGAAACTCTGATGAAAGGTTCATAAAGTCCATTCAGTGGTAGCAAAAAGTAAGTGAACTCTGATATTATTTTAGTTTTCTATTTAAATTGGTTGTAAAGTTGAATCTGAGTGAAGACAATCAAACATTACAATTGGAATACATAGGTTGTACACAAAATGTGTACTCATCGGGTATAACTACTGCCACACTTAAGAAACATTTGGATTGTGATTGTCAATAGATAAAATGGCTGTCTCGACAGACAGACAGACAGACAGACAGACAGACAGACAGACAGACAGACACCAATTCTTTAAAATAAGTCCACATCTGCTCTGACCTTCAGTGACCAGAATCTGCCACTAGGTGGAGCCACATGCCTGCTAAAGCCCTGCACCCTCTGCGAAGGGAGGTACAACCTTGCCAGTAACCCTGTGCAAAAACAAATTCCAGGTCAAAAAAAAAAAAGGAAGATCCAAATTAGAATTGATTGAAAGAAATATGATTTTTACAAACATGACAAATTTCCATAATTTAAGAATAATATGAATATCTGTCTACTTTTTAATTCAGGGAGTCGATACGGGTCTTTGTAATGATTGATTCAAGAGTTACATTTATCCCTCTGTGTGGTTTTCTGGAAACATTTTCTTTTTTGAGTATATGTATCTGCTGTACAATAAAAAGGAAAGGCGGCTACCTCTCTGATATGATGATCATGGCTTATTGAGGCTCCTTCTGTGTGCAGTGGATCATTCAGTGTAATTTCTAATTAACACATTGCTATTTACTCTGTTGGATCATTAGGCCTAATCACAAAAGGATAATCCAGGCAAATTGAGGGTTTATGCGCCCCTTTCACTTTCCACCATGTAGCTGTATGCTAATGACTCATGTGGAAATCTGTCTAATGAATTGGGACAAATGTTGCCTGCTTAACCCAAAGAAAAAAAAAGGGATTTCACATGGTTGAATAGTTGATATAAGAAATGCTTTATCCACAACAATTTATCCTAAATATTTATACCATTTTTTAAATTTACACTTGAAAAAGACTGAAATGTAACATTTTATGTTATATGATGTTGGAAATAAATGCCACTGGAATTATTCGTTTTTAAAAAGTGAAATTGGCAATAGATGTTAGTTTACAATGCTGTGTTGCATGACATTTTTTTGTAATGTAAACGTGCTGTGTATTATTAAGTGGCAGCTATTGTTGTCTGTGCAGTAGACCAGCCATAGCTCAGTCGTTGGTTAAAACAACGAAAACGAAAGCACTGGTTTTGATTTAGGATGTATCAGAAGGATTAATTCTTCTAAAAGTAAATCAGAATTCCTCATGTGGAGCAGACTCTTCCTCTTTCATCACAAAGGAGGAATGAAGGTTAGGATCAGAGATGGAGGCTGTATCCTATTTGTGCAGCAGAATCATTAGGAAGGTTCTCCTACCGATTTCCATAAGTGGGGTAGCGGGAAGTATTTAGGCTACTCGAAGTATATCACTAATGAGAAAAGACAAAAAGGATTCTTGTGCATGTTTTATGCGATCTCTTTTTGGGTGTAGATGAATAATTATTTATGATTGGAAAGCCTAAAAGGGAGGCAAGAAGATAGCAACCGCAAAGAGACTGGTAAAAAATTTAAAGAGGAAGTTAAATGAATATTTAAGGGAAGATGAAATATTTAATGGAAACAAATGAGCAAAACATTTAAAACAGCATGATAAATAGTAGTGGGTGCCATTAAAATGGCCCTCATAATTTGTGCTATTTGCTGCAGTAGCCGCGAGGTCTCACTCACATGCTTGCAACAGTGTGAACCGAGGACTCCGACAATTGTTTTCACCACGCCAGTCACAATACGAGGACGTTGTGTCTGTAACCCAGAGCTGACCTCCTATCTGAGAAATATTAGCCTTTGATTCAGTGTAGTTTGTATTGATGCCACAAGGCAGAAACAATTCATGTTTGATTGGCTGCTGGGGTTGAAGTTCAGTTGGGGGGGAAAAAAACACATAATGACATAAATTCTGTATTTGGTTGCAATAAATTTCTCAGGAGACATTCAACAAAATGGAGCTATGAATACAGCGCATGAGCCTGAGACTGTATGTTTCTACCTGGATCCATCGGAGGGAAAGAAATCCAGAGTGAGCTGCTGTACAGGTTCGTTTGTTTTCCAAATGTGAAAATAATTAAATCTGCAAACAAATAATTATTCAAGTCAATGAGAACAATTATCTCAAAGATGCCTCTGAGACTTGGACGTGCATACTGAATTGATTAATTATCATGCCGAAGATAATTGAGTGCAGCCAGATCTTTGACTGCCTCCTCTCAACGCACTCCTGTCTCCATCGTAGTCATGAGCGATGTTAACGCCAGCATCATTTTCTACACGTGATCAATGTGGACCCTTTCGTGCGTGCTCTCAGTGCGGACCGCGTCGTCATGACATAGAGGTCACCGCATATACGTTGGCAGACAAGACTGTTTTAAACAGCTTCGTCTCAAAAAATTAAAGTGCGGCGGTAAAGTTTAGTGACATTCTCTTAGATACAAGATTTGTTACAAATCTTTTAAGCCTTTTTTGTTTTGATCTTTATCAGATTAGCTGTTCAGTGTTATACAGTATCTCAAAACAAAAAAAAGTTAACTTTTCCATTATATATATATATATTTATATACGTATATTTTTTTTCCAGTCATCTGTAATAATCCTGGATCAAATGAAAAGGATCTATGAATAGAAATAAAGGGCCGTCCAATTTGCACTTCATGTCCCTTTGGTTTTACAACATATTCTAATCCTTATCAAATTGCCTATTAAATTGACTTCAAATGTAGCAACACACCCCGGCCTGTGCTCATCTGTCCAAGTTTGTCTCCGTGCCGTGCCCTTTACTAACCTGTGGGCAGACTATTACTTACTTGTGAGCCAGACAGAGATCATTACCTCCGTGAATGATGGCCAGGCAGCCTGGGCCCAACAGCTTTATTTCCCAGCTCAACTCTGTGAACGCGAGCCATCACATCCTGTTAACAATGCCATGGCTCCACCGTAAAGATAAGCTTCCTCAATCAGCCCCGTCTGTCTCGATCGCCACTGAGGGGCCATCAGTCATCGCCATCCAGGAGCGCGGCCCCGCTCGTTCGCTTCTGATTGACAACCGTTTAGAATGAATGAGCCCGGCCCGCTCGGGCTGCTTGCTCTCTCTGCGGGCCGGCGTTCTGTTTTCTGATTGAGGCTGTTCATTCAATATTTATTTTTTGATATCAGCATGTTCACATTTGTGTAATCAGTCCTTTCAGTCTGAACAAATATTGGGCCATTTCATGTGGAATCTTTACCGAAATGAATTGAGTCAGAGGCTCTGACATTTTAATCGGACAGAACGTAAGTGGCCAATTGTCACTGTCAAACCACATGAAGGTCACTGGAGTGGTTAAGAATCTGCTGGCCATAACATTTAATTCGCATGTCCTAATGAGTCGTTTACATGTGAGATCCGGTTGATATTTTATGTATACGCACACGATCCAGCCAAGGCCTTCTATTCTATTAACCTGTGCTGCCTTTATTAGATCCTTTCTGGGATAATTCCCATATGGCTTAGCCTTTGATAAATATGCTTTTAGGTCTACCTAATTAATGCATTCTGCTGTGATTTTCTTCACTTGTCACCCACTCTTTAACCTCACAGCGAAGGAACAGACTTTTCCCACTCAAATTAAAGGTCCTCTGAGACGCCGTACATGTGTGAGCTAATGATGTAGTGCACTGCACAACCTGGTATCTTATCTTAAGGGCCTTGTTGGAATGTCTTGAGTAAAAATGAATTGCGTGACCTCAGCAGCACACAGTGTGGATATATTTCAAGCAAATATGTGTTAGTTTATTGTGTCTAAAACAAGTCATGTTTGTGACATTTTCAGCTTAATTACCCAGTGAATGTGTTGTTTACGTTCTGCCACTGTGAGAAAATATCGTAGATGCATATCTATTGTCACTGATGTATTTGCCTCCAAATTGCAGTTGACCGATTACCTATATTTTGTTTTAACTGGGAGCATATATTTCCCTCCATTTGAATACTAGTAAGACATACATTATATTCATGTGGGCACGGACCAGAACTGTGTTGAGACAGCATTTTCTGAAGGGACACAGGAGAGTAGACCTCCACTACTAAGTGTACTATTTCCAAATTAATTAAAGCAACTCAGCATTTTTAAATGTACCACTCATTTTTTTTCTCCCCTTTTACTGTCTGCAAAAGTGGAGTTTCAGGCCATGTGACCAAGGGACCATTCATTGATATAATGAATGAGATAAGCTGGTAATCAGCATTTCCACTCTTGGCCCTTTTCCATGACTAAAACCGCTTGAAAAGGAAAAAGGCAGTTGTACTCCTATAAGCATATATATAATATGTTGCCTTTCAGATGTTTTATTGTGGTGTTAGATCTAATGTGGTTTGATTTATTTACATTTTAAAAGCAACATGTGGCTCTCTATGAAGAGATACACAGTGTTGTGTATCTATTTCTTGAATAATTCTGAGAGCATATTACCCATAGAGACAATTCCTAATAAATAAAAACAACATTTTGCCACATCATTTATCTGGTGAACCTCCAGCGTTTGTGTATTTAATTTACAATTAGTGGTATATGTTGTTACTGTTGTTGCTAGTTGTTGTAGTTGAATTCACATGTTTCACGTCATACATAAACACACCTTCCAGTGAAAAAATAACCACAAATGAAGTTCACCGAGGACACTTGTCCTTAAGATTCGCACCACACTTATAACTCAGTAAAGAATTCTTTTCTTCTTTCTGCAATACTTAATTATCGCTCTTGACTGAGGTATTAAACAACTTCTCGTACATCTATTGTCAAGGTGCCAAGAATCTTTCAAAACCAAAGATGGATCCTGTCCTCAGCCAGCACGGAACTCTTTGAAGCGCACTTTTAATTTAACGTTTCAGAAAAGCCTTTCGGTAACTGTCAGTGCACACACCTCACATCCACTGAGTGATGAGAAAAAAACAAAACTTATAATTACTCGTTCTGTCACTTTGTCTTTTTCTTTTTCTTTTTTTTTTTTTACAATAAATGTTTAAGTTACCATCCACACAAAACAATAAATACTGTGCACAAAAGCTTCTATTTTCCCTCTCTGGCTTCCAGCCCTCTGAAGAATTTATTCACCATTACAGCCAAACAGTGTAACTACAAAAATACTTTTCCTTGTCTTTTAAAAAGATGAAATATTTTCTCTGCTGTGTAATTCTCGTCTCTGTATTTCGAGAGATACTGACCTAAAAAGGTTGATCAAAGACTGTTGGAACTCTACAGCCTGCAGCAACCAATAAATTGGTCCATTCGATGTTTTGCACTGACAAATTATTCTCCAGAGTACTAACATTCTTGGTAGCAACTCAATTAGCAAGAGACAGATGTAGCAAGAATTCACATTTATGTTTCATAGACGTTTCAATATTTTATTATTTCAGTGCATGTTGGCACGGACTCTTTTATGTCATGGAAATGATAACTGTTTGCTAATTCTCGCACAAAGTGATAGTTGTTTTGGTTGCGTTTTGCACATTTGTTGGGGAGCCGGAAAACTGAATAAAAGCCTTCAGGAATTTGTACAGTGTTCAACTGGCCTCGAGCGTCCATATGTTTTAATTTAACTGTTAAAACCCAATATTGCTTGCTGTCGCTGAGGGGAGGCTGATCCGACTCCCTGTCAATGTAAAGAGAAGCGTCGACAAAGGAAAGTGTGAAAAATATACACGCTCCGTGGTAATGCATCTGTGATGTTTATATGTTTAAAACAACATGAGTGAACTCGGTGTCTCTCAGTCTTACGCGTGACACAGTGAGTGATTAAAAAAAAAAAAAAATGTTTATCATGTTTGTCAGGTGATTACGTAAGACAAGGTTCTCATTCGCTAATAAAGGAGGCTGAAAACACATCTTCGCGGTTGTCTGCAGAAGAAAAACACAGGTTTGCCATCTATCTGATCCTCTTTGCACAAGGGAATAAGTACTGTCATTAATATGCATGGGTCCCTCTTGTCTCTGTTTGGGCATTTGATATTAACCCTCAGATACACGGATGACCTTTTGCCATAACCATATGGTTAACAATGAGCGATCTTCCTGCTGTTCAAGCATCATTTACCTCAGGAAGGCATGAAAATAGAAAGCTTCACAGCACTGAAGATGAGCGAAAGCATCGAGGGATTCTGTTCAGTTCATTGACTGTACAGATTTAGATGAGCCGTAACTTGTTTTTATTTTTATTCCTTTCTACATGGGCCATTTAAAATGTGAAAATAGCTCCTCTACTTAGTGTGCTTGTGGATTAAAGCACATCAACAACATAAATATATGATTATACTTACGTTTTGAAAATCAAACACGAGGGATTACTACCTTATGTCACAGGAATAGCATCCAGTGAGTTGATGATGCGCCGCTATTATAACGTTTTCCAAACAAAGCTTTGGCGTTGCATGTGGTGGGAGCTGTAAAACACATGGTGTGCTTTCTGTTATGCAAATATGAATTAGAATCAGAGCACAGAACAGATTTATAGTCGTACATTTGCTGAGAACATTTGAGAATACCAGACTGCATAATTAACTTCCAATGAACTGTTCCCTTGAGTCAGCACTCTGCTTTATTAACAGAATAATTAAGCTATTTTTAATTGGCCTTTTCATTGTAAACAAACTAATATAGAAAGACATGGGCACCGTTGCAGAAAGAGTCAGCTTCACTTTTATATTTCTAATCATGTCTAGTCATCGTGAAAATATTTTTCTAATCAGATTTATTTATTTAAATGCAAGTTAATTTGTCCATCATCTATTTCAAATAGTAATCAGTAATTTTTATACACTTTCATATTAATTAAAGTATTTCAAACCTTTTTTCCCTTGCAGTCTTTCTCATTTTAAATTATAAGTAATGGCAATTGTTAAAGAAAATCTAAATATTATATTTGTTGCTGTTGTAGGAAAACTCACCTTTTCAATACAATCAATTTTAATACGCTCTTTGTTATTCACCAATTGACAGCATATCTTTAGTTTGAAATGACATAATTTTAGCTATTTGATTTATATGGGCTCAGATATACTTGGTGATGGTTTTTAAACATGATGCAGGGCTTGGACCGCTAGAGAAACACAGCTGCAGCACTCATCACGGTTTGAGATGGAGTTGGAACTGTTTAATAATTCACATCAAAGTAAAAGTTACAGGAAAAACTGAAAGCAAAAGGCATTTTTGTGGAACCGCATGAGCATTTCTTGCAGCATAGCTTAAAGAAGATTATCTAAAGGGTTGACAAGGACATCAAACGGCAACAGAAAAATACAAGACATTTTTTATTCTTTTTTTTTTTTGTGTGTGCGTGTGTGTGGGGAGAGTTGAAGTGAGTCTGTCTTTTGTTGGCAGAGATTTCCAAACTGGTGTTACACCTAACAGTGGGGAGGCAGTCGGTGAAGAACAACCAGGATCGCCCTTTTCGAACTGCAGACCTCACCCACAATGGATCATTAGGATTGTGCCAAAGATGGATGGCACATTTCTGCACGACTTGCTGGCCACCGGTGGAGGAGTGAAGGTACGGGCTCTCCTCCGGTCCCTTGGCCTGCATGCTGACCTGCTCCTGGGTCTTAGTTAACATTCAGGGAGCCCTGACCTGAAAAGCAGGCTTGGCAGCAGAACCAAGGTCCCATCCTCCCCAAAGAAATTAGAGGTGGTAATCTTTCAGGAACAACTTGCTAACCTTCCCAGGCCATGTAAATGTAATAGATGCAGCTGATTGCCCAGCTTCTGTTGTGCAGCCCCCTCTGCGTCTTTCTGTCACCGGCCGTGGCGGCTTGTGTCCAATTTGTGTGTATTCGACAGCTCCGAAGTGACAAATGACAGCTCGGGCTAAAAGAAGGTTACATTTAAACACAGTACAGGTCAATGGGGTAGATGGCTGAATGCTAAATCATTGTCAGGAAAACTAATGATACAACATTATAAGACAACAGGCCACAGTGAAAGATAAAGTGTAGGATGTCATATTGATACTATAATCAACCAATGTCTGTTTCATCCGCACATTCATCTTGATTTTGCATAGACATTCATATATTCTGGTCACTGCTGAATGGAAATCCCATACAAGCTGTTATTCATACTGCTGCATCCTTTTGTGTGTCACAAGAGTATTGGGATATTGTAGTCGTTCTCTTCAAAATTTGGAGAACATTTGAGAATATTTCCCTGTGGTACTAAAGGTACTATTATAGATTCACGATGAGTAAAATAAAAATAAAACTTGTGTTAGAAACAAATATTTATTTCATGTCTAATTTGTGTTACAGCTGCTGTAGCAATTTCAAAAACACACAGGAAGCCTGAATAACCAACACAGAAAGAGCCTGGGAACTGAAGCACAAGTTGTGGCATCTTGACAAGTCTTTAAGTAATTCTTACAAGAACAAACACCCTTAGGCTTACTTGCTTCATAGGCAAGTCAAAACAGAGAGTACATACAGCCAATAGGCTGCCACAGAAATCACACAGCAGTGACCACTATTTAAATTACAGGTCTGAGTGTATTTTATGGCCATCACCGGGTAGATTAGCTTTAAATGTTTTGATAAACACAATGCAGTCAATTTAAATTTGGTCGCATTGAGACCATGTTATTTTCCCATTTGTCAGATTTTTGTTTTTTTTATTACAGAAAAAAAAAAAAAAACAGCATTGTGGTCCCTAATAATAGCCATTAGTACAACCAAACCCAAGCCTGTGTAGCTGGAGGTTATGTGGACATGGAGTGTCCAGGAAACTCAAGGACGGCTCACACTCCCAGATTAAACAACATTCACTCTCTGTCAAATGCTCAGCTCCCAAAACTGCCAAGCCAGAGGAAAATGAGCCCCCACACGACCCTCGCCGTGGATGACAGGATGAAACACAAGACAGTTGCGCCTGAAGGAGACCCGGGATAACGAAATAATCTTTAATCTCTGTCCCTTCAAGGCACTTTCAACACCTGTTATTCTTGATGGCATTGTGAGGGAGGGCAGCGCACAGATTCATTTTAAGCCTGGTAATTATTGCACTAATTATTCACTTCGGTGTGGGGTGATTACCAGTCCTCGTTCAGGTGAACACTCGTCCGCGTGCACACCAGCTGTGGCCAGAGCAGCTTGGTGGAACAGTTGTTCCACTCCCTTTTCCCTCGCAGATATTTGACCTCTTGTCATGTTTGCAATCTGTACTTTGGGGGGTGGATGAGAGAAAAACAGCCAAAAACTTTTAATTGCTCAATAGGAACACTAGTTAAAGGCACAGGTTTGGCCATCTGTTCAGTCTACACCGTCTCTTTAGCAAAGAAACTTCCTATTTAAACAGGTTGCCTCTTTTCCTACATGCTGGTCGACGTATCCGTGGGATTTGGTATTTTTTAATAGGAGTGTTGTTGCTATGCTGTCCTGTGTAACAATGAGATATTATTTCTCTTAAATTAATGAGTACTCATAGTATTTTCCCCCTCTGTTTAATAATTAATGAATCAAGATATATTCTTTTTATTTAATGGGATGCATTTATAATCACCGCTTAGGGGTCTCAAAGCCTTTAAGACAAATATTTCTGCTCTTTGACTAGATTTAATTCAATTAGTAGAAATACAACATCAAATACTATGCCTCCATTAACAGATCTTTCATGTTTAAAATGAGTATCATGAATATTTCATCTGTGGTCATATGAAAACAGCTATTCTGTGATGGTGTGAAGTTGGAAAAGGGATAAATAATTTCCCTTTGTGGCAAAGGTAAGTTTAAAATCAGTAATAACTTAATTGTGTCACTTAAATGTATTGTTTATTTTAACAAAAAATATTGTGTAAGAAAATGCCAAAGTTATCATGCCGCACGTTTGTGTGATTTTAAAATAACTTCCATGCTGTTGAGATATGAAATTCTTCATGTCTCGATCATCTTCTGTCTTGATTGTTTTTTTTAAATTTTTATACTTGAAGTATAAACAAGGCGTTTGCTTTATTTTAAATAATCCATTTGTCTGTCCTTCAATGTTTTGTGACGCCTCTCTATGCTCACATGCGCCTCAGCTTCAAACCCAATCATGTCTACTGAATACATGTTGACTGTTAAAATTGGTCACATTCAACTTCTTCAGAAAGATATTTTTGTGTTTATGTCTCCTGGCTGCTGTAATTCTTGCTCACACGGAAATATCATTTATTGTGGCCGCTGTTCTTCAGCAGATTTGTGAGGAATAAGTGACATCTCAGCACCAACCAATTTTAGATAAACTACGCTCAAGGAATTTGAAGATCATGCAAAATGTTTCTATTGCAAGTTTCATGGATGTGTTTGGGTTTAATATCAGCAATATATCAGACTTCAGAGACCAGGCCTACTTATTAGGATGAAAATCTCAGTTGCTTTGAGCCTTTTTACCATTTATGACAAATTAAAAACAGCAGAGTACAGTGAAGCCAGACTTTAAACATACAACTTGAAACAGGCTTTAAGGATTTCAGTAAACATTTGGATTGACAATACTTTTAGGAATAAACATAGAAATGATTCAAATCAAAAGTCACATGGGAGGAAGTGAAACAGTAATAGTGTCTGCGCTTGTGGCAATTTTCTTTGTAAAACACAGTAAAAACTGACTTTAATCAGAACAACTGACAATCTGGTTTATTTAAGACGTGATCGGGGCTATATTTGTTTGCATTCGTATACGATCCCAATGAGTCAAACACATTTTCATGTGCTGTGATATGTCCAACAGCCCCAACAATTAGATAAAAAAAAAAAAAAAGTGTATACCAATCCTATTAGTAAACATACAACATATTTGGTTTCAGACGTATTTCACATATTAAGAAATAATGTACTCATCTACTGTTAACCTTTAAGAAACTCATAATAAAACAATGTCTTTTGAAGTAAGAAAAAAACTAAAAAAAGAAATTACTTTTTTTTTTTTTTTTAATCTCACCTAAAGGTCATGTTTCACTGTCCCTGGAAGCACTGCTGAAATATAAATGTTCAGTAACACCCGATCTGCTGATTGCTATACTCTCTAGGCAATGTCAATTTTGTGGAAGTACTTGCAGATTAAGGCGGCAGAACATGAAGGGCCCTTGTAGAAGCTGCTGTCTTGTCTTAGCGAAGGGTCCGAAAGCCCTTGTCTATTACTGGAGACACCCCAAGGACAGATGTTTTAGGCTTAGGGGGGTGATAGAGAATAATAGCACATTAGATTCCTAATGTATCTTGGATGCAGGACTCGGGGGAGACAGAACTCCTGGGTAATCCAAATTCATCTTTCTCTCTCTCTCTCTCTCCCATTTCCTCTTTTTCTTTCTTGTCTATCTTCGCTCGATCCAGAGTTGCGTCCTCTCAGCCTCTTGTGGTTCTGAATCTTAGCCTGAAGCTACATGCCACACAATCCATTCATCAAAAGCGTGACCCTCTCCAGTCTGGGACAGGATGCTATGGACTAATGAACTCCTGGTAAGAACGTATGTTTGTCATATCTTGTACGTACGGGAGGGAGTCTTTACCCATTCCAGGCCACCGTAGCACATCCAGACATAGGAGCTTATCAATATTCTTGGTACAGATATAACATTTTACAACTATTAACAATAATAAAAACATATCTTTGAAATATATAAGGTGTAATATTCAGTTGCCCACCGACCAGTGTACACAAGTAACAGATGTGGGCTTTTGAAAAAGTACCTGCAGGGAAAGAAGTTCAGTCACTCAATCTTTTGCCAACTTCACCTACAGGCCTCTTTGTCTGGTAAATATATTGTCTTAAAGCTAATATGTAATGAACACCCCCCCCCTCTGGAGTTTTATTTTATTGTCATACATCATACGCAAATTGGGGATTTTCTCCTCTCTCTCTTTTTTTTTTTGTCCCAGCATGAATCTATGTTGTACTAAACACATGCTCATATTGTAAAAATCACTATCCCCCACCCCCCACAGCACCAGTGTGTCGCCCCCACTCCCACCCCCATCTCCAACCCCAGGCCAAGGGTACACCTTGATGAGTGAGGAGGGAGGCTAATTCAGTCCTCAGGCTTAATTAATCCAGTGTCTTATTTGATGAATGGCTCCCAAATTGTGCTGTAATAGTGGTATTTTTTTTTTATTTTTTTTTGTGGATGGGGCTGCAGAGTGGCGAGTTGACACGGTGCTAGGAGAAAGTCAAAGTCGGGACTTCCGATCGACTTGACTTAGGGCTTTGTTTGCAAAGTTGCTGTCCTCTGTGGACAGTCTGAGCCCCGTCCTCTGACGTGAGGCCGCTGAAGAGAGTGATGGTACGCTGTAGGGAACGTGTGTTTATGGACTTCTCCTCACTCGGATCATGATAGGAGTCCACCGGCTTTGTCACATGCTGGGTTTGTCACTTTTTTTTCCCAAGCATGATTTGTTGTCTGTAAATGCTCAGTGTGGCCTGTGATGTTCTTTCTGTTTTACATGAATATCTGCCTCAGGGGGACAACACATTACAATGATAAATCCCATGTTTGACTTTCAAATGGCAGATGCCTAAACTATGGAAAAACCAACAATTTTTCTTTGTGGTGAATCTAAATGTCACGCCAAATTGTTCTTTTACGCCACCAAGGTTGTAGCGGCGTACGTGCGATGCCTGAAATATGCCATACATCTGCCTTTAAAGTAAACACATTTTTTTATTGAACGTTTTTATTATGATAGGCAGATTCCCTGTACAACTGTTGTGTTACCCAATTGCTCTGCCATTTATTTTTTTTCCCCGTGTAGTAAATGCAGATCATATGATGTCGTTACTGCCCACAGTGGCAAGAGTCTTGCTTTTGCCCAGTTTAATATGAATCCTTTTGTCAGAAAGCCTTCTGTTTTAAGTATGCATTGTCCTAACAGAGGTAGCACTTAAAACTAACGATGTCATAAATTTTTTTGGCTAATGTGGCAGCCGTAAATGGGGCTTTGGCGGGTGGGGTGAGGGTCTTGTGATTTGAGAGCAACGATGATGAGATTCGGTGGCCTCGCCCAAGCAATGAACTTGATTAAACTAATCTCATCTCTATCAAAGCATCACTCAGACCCCCCCCCACCCCCTTGTCCCATTATTCATGGCAATGGGATAATTACACTTAGAAGCATGGGGACCAGACAGATAGTACAATGACACGGGCCCCCAGACCCTTGGCTATGCTATCCACTACAATGCAGCCTGTTCATTTTAAACACAGATTAATTATGGTCAATGGGATGGTTCACATCTGTCACTCTTTGTGAGAAAAATGGAAATTATGGGTCTCAAGATGATAAAGGATATATATTGAGTCATCTTGCAGTTTAACGTTGAATAGGGATGAATACAATCAGCATTTTAATACTTCCGCCAGCACAAGCATCAGAATAATCATATAATATCATCAATGTTGATTTTTGTCACCAAAAGAAATGTACATCTATATTTCTGTATGTTTGATTGAATGGACAAAGCAACAAAGACAGTTAGTGATTGTTTTTAAGTTTAAAAACTCACATTCAGTGATAAGTCATGACATTAATCTATGAAAACGCATTGAAATTGTATTTGCTGTTGTTGTTCGCTATTTTTTTTTCTTTTTTTTATTGATGAGATTCGGAATTATTTTTCAGGGAAGTCAATGGCCATGGTAGCAGCCATCAGAGATAAAGGAAAACTTACAGAGCATGAGAAGTGTGAAAGATTCCTCTTTCAACATATTCAAAATGACCCCTCAATGTATGAAAGAACTCCTTACTTTTAAGATCAACAATCATGATTAACAACTCTCTAGCCCTACTAAATGTAATGTTATTTGTTGAGAAATGTTCACGCCAAGCCTGTAGAATGATATCATCTGTGTTTATGTTGATAAAGAAAGTGTCAATATATTAAACAGAACTCTTGCAGTTCTACTTGCAAATATTTTCCTTTTCAAGTATTTTTAAATTAACAAACACATAAATAATTAAGTAATGCAATATTTATGTAATCAACCTAAAAGTGTTTGTGCTGCGGCATTAACGCCTACACAAGTCATGAACTCATATGGTGTATATTTTCATTTGAATGCCTTTAAAAAAAAAAAAAAAAATTTCTTTAGTGTGTGATGAAAGAAATAACAAGTTAGGCTGTTTTGTGAGTTCAAAACAAATATAACCCCGGGCAGCTTGATTGTACGCAATGCATGTTAATGGGTTTGGGGTCTTTGTTTTAGTTTTGTTTGAATGGCTGCGTCAAACCCGTGGATGCCTGTATCAGCAAGGAAGTGAGAGGTTTGTGGGGACCACCTGACACACACACACACACACACACACACACACACACACACACACACACACACACACACACACACACACACACACACACACACACACACACACCCCAGGGGATTCCTGAGGGACATGGGGTGATGAACAGGCACAAGTAACAGACACCCAGTCTGTGTAATTATCTCCTGAAGTGGTGTATGCAGTCAGTGAGCTCTGCCCTGCCACGGTCAGAGCTGTGTGGCCCTCACTGCTTATCTGCAGGTTGTTTTTTTTTTTTATCACCACAGTGATTTGGCTTCTCCCTTCTTAAGCCCCAAGGATGTTTTTCTGCAGCTCAGCCTTTCAACTCTGTCCCCGAGGACTAAAACCAAGTAACAGATAACTGACCATGCCACTTGGATCTAACAAGATTATTTGGTTGTACACTGCACTGGCTTTTTCTTCTTTTATTTTTTTTGGTTTTCAAAGTTGCTGATAGGTTACAAAGATATAGATTTGTTGTTCGCGTACAGATCAAAAACTGTTCCACAAGTATACGTGACTCTAAATCTAGATTTATTCTAATAAACGGGCCGTGCCAGATGTGTGCAGTCATGTTTATTTTCATCTTTGAGGGTTTATGTATTGGAATAATAGTGTATATCAATTAGGCCCCCTCTCTTTGTGCTGTAACTCCTCATAGTTGGATGTGATCCAGCTCAGTAAATATGCTCTCAGATACAAATGTTTATAGCTGTCCTCTCTGTAATAGCCACCTTTCATTGAACCTGCACTTTATATGCTATGACACAACACCGAAAGATCACAATGTTATATGATATCTTGCTCTGCAAAAGATAAAATTCTTGCTATTTTTAGTACACCAGCTGACTTTGTTTGGCTGAGAGCTGGACATAAAAGATGTTATCAAAGCCTGGAGAAAACATGACACAATTAGACTTGCTTCAAACCCTTTAAACAGGTTTGTGTTTATTAGTATTTCTTTCAAATATAGTACTCGGCATTTTAGTGCGCACACAATCTGTTTGTTCTCCTCTACGTTAGTCTATATTTTCTTAATTGTTCTCTCTTGACTTGCCCACCCCTGCTCAAGGGCGTACCTTATAAGCGGTAGCTTTACAGTCAAAAACCCAAAGAGGCCAATAAAATACAATTGGAAATCGCTAATAAACAACTTCATTTCAATGAAAGACTTTTTGAATTAATGTGTTTAGAAAATTATTTGCATAGCAGAGAGCCTCCTGAGTTGGAATGAATATAAAACAGTGAAATGAGACTTGGCAGTGACAGCGAAATAAATTGGGATGAAATATTTTGGCAAATATATAGATATATATTTTTGTTTCAGGCTGCCTGGACACAATGTTCTGCTGTGAAATGTCATAATATTAACAGATATCGTGTTTGATAGTATACCTTTTCATAATAATGTTAGCTCATATTGAAGCTGGTAGCAATAATACATCTCAAAACAATCTGACTGAGAGGCAAGAAAAGGTTGGGAGAAATAAGTGGTCATTTAAAAAAAAAAAACCCTGCTAAATGAGCACTGTGTAAATTGTCATGATCTCATGTTGTATCGCTGTATCATGTGAAGAAGAGACCAGATGAGAATATGATCCAGGAAAGGCTTTTCTATTTTCTCTTTTCTGTGATTACATTAATTGTCAAGCAAAGTAAAGAGGAGTGAGGTTTTCTCATATGTTATCCATGCACAGTTAATGGCTTTAGTACCGGGTTTCATTAGCACCTGGGGCAGTGTTCCCCTCACTCACCTGGAAGCACCAGCAATGCTGACAAATATGTAGACTATAGACGTTTTATTCTCTTTCAGGGAATAATTTTTTTCTGATGGGCTGTCATGGCTATAATGCTTCTCGCTACACTGCACCCTACAGGTTTGGCATACTCATAGTAACACTGAACCAGGCGTATATGCGGTCTGTGTCAATGAAGATTATTTTTTTTGTGAAACATCTGGGTACAAGTAAATGTGACCTAAAACAAAACAAGGTTCACCTTTTTATTAAAGTGATGCGTAGGCATTGTGCAATATCTGGTAAGAAGTTTAGAAAACTAACCAGCTTGTCACAGGCAGTCCAGTAACCATTTTGTCTGGTTACTGCAGTGACTCAGTGCTGCCACCCAATGTATTAATGGGGAATTACTTACGTTTCACATGTTGTGCCTTTTAAATATTACAATTTAATCAATCATGTCTTAAGTCAGTGTCTAAAGTGAAGTGAGGTAACTCACTTTTCATCAGGCTAAAGAATTAGATATAACCACTTGCATTTTACAAGTTTAACTCGCTCAATGTCCTGGGCCATTTGCCAGAGACAAAACATTTTTTTAAATTATTATTAAAAGTATTTACAGTTTTATTGTCAAGAAGTCATGAATTACAGTCAATAGACAGGGATTGAGTTAACCCAATGGGCTAACTGAATTACCTAAATTACCTATTTAACAGTTTGTGTTTTGGCTCCTCCAATCAGAGGACATCCTCCGTATTTCATCCAATACCTGACCCGATTCCACCCGAGAAGGTTGGGGCTTAAGGGCCTTGATCAAGGACTCACAATGATAGCCTGTCAGCTGTGGGATAAAAACCTGTAAACTTGTGGTTATAAGCTCTCTTCTCCAAACTCTCGGTCTTTACTTCCCCTTTTACTCACAGTGAGTCTGTTGTAATTACAGCTAAACAGCACAGGTGCTGCCAAAGAGAACAAAACCTAGGTTTTTGTGAGTATCACTTTAAGTTGCTGATAATTCTACACATTGTGTCTTGTGGTGTAGTAACTGGCATATGAAAAAAAATATGTATTTACATGTGATGCAGAAGAAGGTGTAGTAAAAGTTCAATTTATTGGAGAAGCACTGTTAAATTTAGAAATAAAGAGTTAACGGCAGAAACTGCATCTGGATTCATTCATTGTTATCGTTGATCAAATCTGCAGAACATTTTACAATGACAGAAGTTGTGAATGTGCAGTACCTAGCATTTTATAAAAGTTCCATTTTCCCTGTTTACATGTGCAGAAGTGAAGCATTTTGAAAATGTTATACTCTGGTAGCCATTTTGGAAAAGGTTCAGGTTTCATAGCCTCAGCTTTATAGACAAAGCTTGGCCTCAGATGTGAAATTGAATGCATAACACACCATTACAATTTTCCACATTTCTGTGTTCACATCATACAGAGTTCAAAATATCACTTTAGAATAAAGTGCATGTGTAATGCTCCAAATGTTCCCTCATATACAAAAACAACAAACTCCTCTTTACTTTTTTTTTTTTTTTTTTAGCTTGTTAAGTGCACTTTGGTTAGATCATATCTTAAGTAAATCAATATGTCTTTCAAGCATGGCTATTAACAGTGGTGTCCTTTCATTCCCTTTTCTCCATCAAACCACACTAATCCTGATTTACACAGTTTAAAACCTTGGCCATATCCCTTACCTTCCAAGGAGATAGGGTAATTAAATTGGTACTTTTTACAAGTCGTTCTCAATAAATCTGAATAAATTAACAAGGCATTACTAAGACTGCTACATTAAATTTGCATAGTGTGTTTAATGAATATGCAACTGCAAGTGAAAAGGTCTGCTACTGTGAACTCTTGAAATTAGCATAACTACTTCCAGCATGTTTCTTAAATAATGCTCTCATTTGCACATCACTGAGTTGGCTAATTCTAACTTCAGTCAGTGTAGCCTCATAATTAAGACTCTTGCTTTAATTTTTAATGAAGTTTACGTTACATCAATCCTGACAGTAATGAGAGGGACATGGAAACAAAAAGGCTGCTAATAATTAAATTCGCCAACCAGTTTGAGGCATAGTAATTCCTGAGGAGAAATTACATGACTAATTATTAATTTGATATTCATACCATTCCATGGATAGACACACATAACGGCTTGTCCTGGTGCCAGTTATGCTGAAATGCAAAATGCCTTTTCACTGCCCCTATGACTGGCGAGGGCTAACATGGATTTTAGTGCACAATTAATCATGTTGACACTCGCAATTAAATGCTTTTTATTGGTCCCGATTTATTGGGCCATATTACCTGAGTTGGTTTAAGGCCCTGTTGAAGTCCGTCAGTCAGATGCACACATAAATAGAGTAATGATTGAATAACAGTGTTGTGGAGGTGTCTTGACTTGGCTCGGTGCTGGTGCTGAATTTCACCTCTTATCTTGAACCAAAGGAAATAATAAATATATCCCAACTGAATCTTCCTCCCGGCCATGGCTGTTAACTTTCAGTGGTGGGGAGCCTACGTAAATACTGCAACTCAACTTATAACTTAAATGAAATGAAAATTTCAGTGTGACAAAATGATATTAATAAAACAAAAAAGAAAAGTGATTGCAGACATAACTTGTCAAGTTTTTTTTTTGATTCACCGTGCTTTTATTCATTAAACCATCAAGCAGTTGTCGACATAACAATAGGATTAACCTGGCATAATACTTGTTCTCGGTCTGTTTCTAAAAACACTTGAGGCGAACTTCCCAAACACATTTTCCTTTTCACTGCAAGAAAGGAGATGTTTTGATCAAAATTAATCCACATGTACGTCTTCTGATCCTAGTTGTCACGACAACTGGCTGCCCGGCTGAAAGTTAATTATTTGGGATTGTAATAGCTTTGGTTTAGGCAGGGGAACTGAACATCTCCTCAGCTGATAAGCCTCTTAACACTCTGTCTGTGCCTACAGTAGCTGTGACCAATACAGATTTTTCCTGATATGCAGCAGTACTTGACATTTCATTGGATTCTTCCTGCGCTTTTCCATTAGTGCATTATAATAGCACCAAACCTCAACTCCAGATTAAATTTGCTTGATAGAAATGTAATTGCATTCTTTTGTGTGCAGGCGAATCTGTGTGTATTTTCCCCATTTATAATTCAAATGCCTTGTCACAGCTGAAGCACTTTCTCCCGAGCAGGTCAGAGTCAACAACATTATTTTCAAGTGCAGACCCTTCAGGGTTTAGTAATCAACATCACAGTTCATCAGTTCTATCACGACTATCCTTCACACATAAATCATCTCAAATATCAGCTACAGTGGCACTCCAGGAACACTTAATCAACAGAATTTCAGACACATAAATACATATTTTTTGTCTGCATACTGGCTGTGCCTCGCAAGGTCCTTGGCCACCGGTTCGGTGGCTGCATCCTCACTTTGACGGTGCTGGAATAATGATGCGGAGTCTGTACTGTGCCCTCCCTGTGAGCAAGCTTGTACAGACACACAGATATTCTTGTCTCGCTTTAATTAACGTGACAAACTCCTTTTGCAGGGTTGCTTCCCGTGCCCCTTTGATTAGCTGTGGATTAACAGGACCTTTATGTTTTCCTCGCTGCACCCATGTTTTCAGCACAGGTTAGCTCCCCTATTACTAAACAAATGAATTAGTGCCTGGAAATGTGTCATGCATATTACCTTTCAGCAGGAGGCACATTGAGCTGGTCAACAATAAAGAGCAGTTCAAGGCGTACCGCGCGGCAATTCTCGTTTGTGCTGCTCTTTAAAGCTTCACCTGATTTACTGGGATGCTTGTTTATGCTTAGCAATGCAAATGTGTGTCTTCCAGCAACATATATCATAGACCAATTAAAACATATGAATGGAAGTGCCTCTTTGTGATTGGTCATTGTGTTAGTCACTCATGAGCAAAGTCCTGCCTCGTAAAATGCAAACACGGTCACAGGCATTAAAACAAGGCTGCTGAGACCAGCGGACTAAGCACCAGCTTGCCATTGAGTCCAATACAGTCTGCAAGAAGACCTTGTAAAGTGTTGCATTCACAGAGAAGACATTTGCTTTTATCTCTTTTTTATATATATAATTGAGGTTTGTTCATTGTATTCACACTTTTAGGAAGATTAGCCGACCTAACGCGACCTCAAAATCAGTGATTCAGACGGGAGAGTAACAGCTGTACTCGTGGAGTAACATTAGTTGTAAAGCCATAATGTCATAATGAAGAGAAGCCCTGTGACAGATTTGAGCTCTTTCAACAGATTACTCAAGTGAAACAGAAAGTGTTGTATTTCAATTGCAACTAACTTCAAAGAAAAAAGTACAGTCCACACGTGTGGCACATGACTTTTGAACAATACAAGGTGTTGATAAAAAAAAAAGATGGTTGAGATAAACATTAGGACTCGTTTTATTCGCCCTGCCCACTCAAGATTAATGGACTGTGTGTGGCCCCTGAACTAAAAAGAGATTTTTAAAAGGAAAAAAAACTATCTTATCGAAATAGGCAGTAGTTAGAATGAGTAAAGAACATTTCAGGTGCTCCTATTTTGTCTATTTTTATCAGTATTTTTCACCAACAAGTTAATTGTGTTGGCAGCAAACTTTTTAAATAAAATCTCTGTCATATGCTGTTCTATTTCACTCCTTTACCTTCCCCGTGGCATGTCCTCAGCGTCAGCCATGTGTTTGTGTTTACTTGTGTTGTAAACACTTCTGTATTGTTATTGTGTATTGTGCTGCTCTGGTCTTTGGCTGCGTCAAGCGTCCGTGGAGACCAGGCATTTCCCTGATGTATAAGATGAAAGACGGAACAAAATGCCCCTCATTTGGTCCCAGTTGGTTAAGTGTGTTCTGATCACTGCCAAGGTCTGGATGAACATGAGCCGCACAAAGGACCGTGCCTTGCAACCACACAGGCTCACAATAAAAAAGGGATTTGCCTCAGTTAAACGTCTCGCACACTGAACCCCCAAAGGACAGCTGTGTTGGTGGCATTGCACAGGATGCGGCAACTTTCTCAGAATTGATACTCCAGTTCAAAATGTTAATTTTGTTGCATCTTTTTACTTTTCATTATACAGATACTTTGCAGTGCGGTTTAATTAAAGCAAGCAGTCAACTCAAGCAAGTTCTCACAGTGTTCCCCCCTCAATAAAATGGTAATAGAAGAGTAAACACCAACGGGAAGGTTAAAGGTGAGAGGTTAAACTTACAACTTTAACCTCTGGGGGGGTTGTAATTTCACTTAATGTGACCTTGTATATTGATCCATTTGCAGCTCTTGAGTTAATAAGTCAGCCGCCGTCCGGGCGGGCGACATCAGTGTTAAATGGCACAACAGTGTTCAGCGGAGAATCGTCTTAAGTTTTTACGGCTCCCGTCTCCTCCCTTTTAAACTTGGTGCACCTTCATTAATATTACTTCATCCTATGATCTCTTCCTCATTGTGCATGAATGCATGGTTATCCATCTCAAAGCCTCCCACCTCATTTTTATCCTCTGTGAAGGATAACTCTTTGTGTGTGATTGACCTATGTTAATTCATACCTTTTTTTTGCATAAAAGCCCTTTTATCTTCCTCTTCGTGATGAAAGTTCACTCTTCTGTTGAGTTTGTTGTTAATATATCATGATCTCATATTGTTTAATATTACATTATCCTTTCATTTTCAACAATATATACAGTGAATGCTTGATTATTGTACATAGGAAAATAGTATAGGAGGGATTCTGCATTTTCTTTTCAATATTGATATGTACTTGATCATATTGTTATTCAGCCTTATTCCTGTCATGTTTCACCAATTTACATTTTTTGTCCCACGCTCTTTTCTTTCTTCCTCTTTGCACCTTCCTCCCCCCCCATAACTGTCAGCTAGCTAAGTATCACATGTACTATAATGGGATGATTTGTTGTTACGGAGTCATCTGTCACCAAAAGCTGAAATGATGAAATGAGATCAGGATCGGTACTGTCTTGTCTGTAATGAATTATGCAGGGGGTCAGGGGCCTCTGTTTTGGTTATCCTCCACAGCACAAACACGGACCTCAGGTAGTACACTCATCAGTCCTGCTGTTTACCACCATATGGAGTCGATGAACTGTGCTAACACACACACACACACACACACACACACACACACACACACACACACACACAGAGAGAGAGAGAGAGAGGCTTATTATGCACACACTCTTATGCCTATAATGTCAATTTCATAGTGATACCAAAGATGGATGGAGAAATATATATTTATAGTGTCCAATATTGCATCATACAACCTTGAAATTAACAGTGAGAATTTCAGGATGGAGAGAAATAGAAGGACACCAAACACAAGAAATAATTTTAAAGTAGTAATTTGAACTGGAATGCATGTTGTCTCCAGACAGACAGAGTTGGGGATTATGTACATTTCACTGTGTTGGAAAAGAAATACAAGAACTTGACTGATACAAAGCCAAAGAGATCGAAATACTGCATTTTTTCCAATTGAGGGATCTATTCATGAGACAGAAGCTGCCAATTAATTATTTGCCCCCATTTATGCTTGTTAAGTGAATTTAAAATAGTTGATAGACATTAAAAGTGGTTGATAGTACAACAATCACACGAAAGATCAAATAAGAGACAGACACCAGGGATTTAAAAAAAAGACTTTGATGCAAATAATTTGCATCTATTAGCTCAATGGATGATAGATGGACTGGCAGAATTGAAGAGGTGACTGTTTTCATACATTTGATTCTGTTTAAATTCTCTTATCAATTACACTGTCCCCATCTGATGGTCGTCGTGTGAAACTGCTGCCTCTTCTAAATAAAACTGCAGAGGAAATAAATCTGAAAAAAAGAATAAAATAAATAAATTCCCGTCTTATTATTTTAAAGGCCTCTGGATCAATACTTTGTCTCCCCCCCCCCCCCCCCCCCCCCTTTCTTTTTGCACGTCTGTCTGTGTTTAATTGGACGAAACTACCAAACAAATTGAATTAGATGTTCCCGCCTCTGTACAATTGAGATATCTGTTACAGATGATGTGCCGTATAATGAATGCCTAATTTATGTAATTAGACCATTAAGCATAATCCGAGCATATGTTGTGAATGCCCTGAGGTCTTCTTTCAGGTACTCCCTCTGATGTCGCCCAAGGAACAGCTAATGGACCGGGCTGCCGTCAGGGGCTCTGATAATAATCCCGGCGTTTGATGGAATAACGGAGAATTATATTTCCCACCGTATGTGAGGATGTGACAGGTATTATTTTTGGTTGTGATCGTGCGTTTTAGATTCCCTTTTTTTTTTTTTTTGCGGGGAATGCATACTCAAGGGGGCAGTGTGTGAAGGTGGCCTTTAAAAGGAGTGTGGGTGTCCCGTCATATAGGCTGAATTGTCCGTTGAGCGGGTTCTTGTGAGAGCTCTCCCGTCTGCTAATTAATTGTCATTCTGCTGAATATTCATACCTGATGATCAGTGCGTCCTTAATTGCTCCGTAAAACATCTCTGGGGGCTGAAAACACCGCGGACTTAATTAGAAGCGCGGGCCAATTGGAAGAGCTCGAGCGCACGGTACCTGTCTTCTTCTTCTTCTTCTTTTTCTTTCTCTCTTTCTTTTAACGCACTGGCCAGCACACAGCAAATCCCCTTAAATCTACAGGCCTGCTCGTGATTATCTGCTGGGAGGAAATTGAAACAGCTCACATGGAAAATTTGCGGGCAATTTACACGCATTCATTGGGATTACAAATGTTTGTCTTAAAAGGCAAATTTGTGCACCTCTAGCGACGATTTGTTTATTTATTGGTTGGTTATTGGCCTAAATCTACATTGCCTGGAGTCTGCCATGGAGCTTCGTGCAGGCAGTCTGCAACCAGGGAGTAAAGCACCACCTGGAAACACATGGAGAGAGAGAGAGGGGGAGAGAGAAAAAAAATGCGTTGAAAGTATCTTTAAAATCAATACATTTTTTTAATTGTATTTTTGCATCCACGTACAATCTAGACGCATTGAAGAAATTAATTTTAATTGACTTGAGCAATTATACGTTTAAAACCTCGTCCCCTGAATAAGTATTTTCCATTTTCTTACGCACTGAATTTAAATGTCTCCTCATCATTTCCTGAATGGCAACTCCTCCGTAGGTCTGGGTGGCAGCATATCTCAACTCGATTCAGTGTGACAATATTGTTTGGCTATCATTCGCTGCTTTAGGATGAATGGCATCGATCCTCTTTTAACAACATTTGTTTCCTATTGTGTTGTGGGGGCGCAGCAGAGGAGGGCAGACGTGTGAAAGTGGCTGTTTGATTCTCTTTTTCATCCCCATGACCTCAGCTTTTGTGTCTCGTCACCCTGGGAATGTCACGCCTCACTACTCTACTTTAAGATGTTTCAGAAAGTGGCCTTTGTTTTCGCTCCTCTCTTTTTCTTTCTTTTCTTTTTTTTTTTTTTAAAGCTCACACAAAATTGTTCTTGCCCCCCCCCACCCCCACGCTATAAAGGATACTTCAGGCTGAGGCACGGTTCACAAGTGCAATGCAATTTGGCTTATCCCAACCTTTGTTCGGTTTTCTACAAATGACCAAACATAGTGCAGACTTGATCTACTGCTGCTTGAACTCAGAAGTTTGGGAGCGGCTAAAAAAAAAAAAAAAAAAAAATACACCCATTCAGATTCAGAGTCATGGTGGTATTTTCAGTGTGTGCATTCGACAAGGGACAAAAGGCCCACCAATATCCCATAACCCTGAAGCTCAAAAAGCCACTGCGCCTGCGAGTGAGGGGAAGAGAAGCGGTCAAAAAGGAAGAATAAAACTCAACACTGCATTTGTGGATCGGTTGGTTAATGCTGACTGCAGCAGGTTAACTTGCAGGGCGCAAATTTGCACCTGTTCTTGGTGCAAATAAATACAACGGATTATTCATTTCGAATGGAAAATGTAAAAGCACGCGTAAAAGAGAAAGGCGTGAAATCCACCAGATTTGTTGCACGCCTCGGTTTCTGCTGTGCCATTCCACTCTTGTATAATTTCCTAATTAATCTAATTTGCAAGAATTAAAAATAACTTAATTCCGGACCGATCTGCCCGCCTTGTGCGCGGACATATTAATCTGTGTGAGATCGGATAATTCAACTTTTCGGCCCAATCTGTGACTGTGTGAAAAGGTTGCGCGTCAGAAGATGTTTGGTACTTAGCAGTGTGTTGTCATTATCCGCGGTGTTTAAGGTAGGTCGACGGGGCCATTTCCTTTTGGACAAAACCTTTTCAGCTCAACGTTAATGTGAAATGACAGCTGTTAAAAGCCACTCTGCGGGGAAGAAATACGGCACATGTAAGTTGATGGTTTCAAAATCTAAATATATGAACTTCACAATCTTTCAATTCGTTCCATATCACATATTTAGTAATTACATGTAAATGAAAAAGAAAAACCCCACTGGTTATAGTTTTCCTCTTTTTTTAAAATTTTATTTATCCTCGTCTTTCCCGTTTGAAAATAAATGCGTATACTCGTTTATTTGCACATTTGACTGTGGCTTTGAGTTCAGTCAACATTCAGGACGCTCCTCTGCAGCCTGCTCCTGGTTTCTGGGCGAAAGCAGCTCTGAGTCCCCCGCAATGCGATTCTTTTCGTAATCCATCAGACTGGTGATGGGGTGCACTGTGGGTTTATGGGGGGAAATTAGCATAAATTATGAGTAAATCTGCGTGTGCGTGTGTGTGGTCCCTGGCATTGCAAACCCTCCAAGCGGAAAGGTGGTCCTGGCCAAAAGCTTGAATAGCAATAGCTCAAAATAGGCTTCCCATTTGGTTTTCACATTCATATAATTGACTTATGGATATTTTATACAGTTTTCGCCACACCATCCTCAAGGGTTTATTTGCATTTCTGAAGTACTTTTGAATCTTCTTTACATAAACACAATAGACCTGATTGCCTCATGAAGTTTCAGTTTGAACAGCATTGTTTGCATTGTGTTGATGTTTTCATATTGTCTGCTTCCTTTGCCCAGCTTTGGGCCAAATTAGCTTTGAGAAACTAATAGTGGGCTCATCAACAAACTTGCTCATGGCAAATTATTTTGCATGGCGTCTGCATTTTATAAACAAAATTACGAGTGTAATTATAAGGAAAGCACCCCCGCCAAAAAAAAAGGTTTTCTCAGCTTTTTTCCCCCCTCTATAAAACCAGCATTCAAATAATTCTTTTTTACATTAAGGTTGATAACATACTTTATGGACATCTTTTTCATACCCATGCGCAAAAAATAAGCACATTTTAAAATTGTATAAAATAAATGAACAAACAAATACAGTTTTTAAAAAATCGCATAAGAGCTTTAAACTACAATATAATGTTCACGTTCATGCCAAATCATATATAGTCTGAGCTGCTCGTTAAGTCCGCAGGAGAAGTATTAGCGCATACCTTCACACCCTGAGTGCCATCGCAGTTCAATTCCGGTTACCGAGTCTTTTCGCCCCTTTTTCTGTCTTCAGATGGAAATGATTTCCATTGGCCCAAGGTGTCCATGTAAATAGGTGTAAATGAAACCAGATTATGCCTTCCTCCCAGCCCCCTCCTCCCATGGCAATTGTCATGTGATAGCAAAGAGGTGGCACATTAATGGAGCGCCTCTACAGGGGTCTTTTCTGCTCATGTCACTACATAAAACTATCAGATGGTTAGAGGAAGGCCATGAAGGCATACGCTTAGCGAGTCTTATCGAGGACGCCAAATGAAGTCTATTCAACTCTGCTAGCGGGACAAGCTGACTTACTTTGCAAGAGAGACTTACGGCGGCCGTCACTCCATAAATGTGCAGCGGCTCCTCCGTTGCTCGCCTGCACACCGCGGAGGCGCGCAAAGCGGCTGCTTTTTACGCACAGTGCAACCTCAGCTTGGTCCGCACTCAAACTTTCCTCAGCAGTTGTTTTCATGAGGAGAAGTCGGCTTTCGGTGAGGACTTAAAGGAGAATTTTTTTTTTTTTTAGACCGCTTTCCTGAAAACGTTCGAGGATGCCTCGTCCGGGGAGAAACACGTACAGCGACCAGAAGCCACCTTACTCCTACATCTCCCTCACTGCCATGGCGATCCAGAGCTGTCCCGAGAAGATGCTGCCCCTCAGCGAAATCTACAAGTTCATCATGGATAGATTCCCGTACTACAGGGAAAACACCCAGCGGTGGCAGAACTCTCTGCGGCACAACCTGTCCTTTAACGACTGCTTCATCAAGATCCCCCGGCGTCCAGACCAGCCAGGTAAGGGCAGCTTCTGGGCTCTGCACCCCAACTGCGGGGACATGTTTGAGAATGGAAGTTTTCTGAGACGCCGCAAAAGGTTCAAAATTCTGGGTGCGTCTGATCACCTGGCCCCCAGCAAGCAGTCGGACGCTGCGCATTACCTCCAGCAGCAAGCCAAACTCCGGCTGAGCGCCCTGGCCGCCACCGGCACACACCTGCCCCAGATGTCCACCTACAACCTCGGAGTGTCTCAGTCGTCAACCTTCAAGCACCCCTTCGCCATCGAGAACATCATCGCCAGAGAGTACAAGGTCCCGGGGAGCCTGGCGTTCTCCACCATGCAGTCCATGTCGGCCGGGTACCCGCTCCACAACCAGCTGACGACGGCCTGGCCCCACATGTACAACACCAGCGTGATCGACACGGCGGCCCCCATCTCCATGGCGGGCAGCGACTACAGTGCCTATGGCGTGCCCATCAAGTCCCTGTGCCACGGCGGACAGTCCTTACCGGCCATCCCCGTGCCCATCAAGCCCACCCCGACCTCCATGGCGGGCTTCTCGGCGCTCCCTCCCCACATCCCCGCGTTTCTATCAAACTCTCCGCAGTCTCTGAGCCCGACGTCCCCACAGACAGCGACGAGCCAAAGCAGCCCCGCGACCCCGAGCGAGACTCTCACGAGCCCGTCCACACTACAGTCCGTGGCTGTGCACTGACCCCTCCCCGGCTCTATGCGGGCCCCCCTCCCTCACCAAACCCAAAGTTTATATTTTCTGCCGTCGGAAAAAAACTATCAAAGGCGAGTTGCAGTTGCATAACGATTTATTTGTGTAAGTGTTGAATGTGTCGCTTTAAAATTGTGTTAAGTCCAGCACAGAATCGCACAGCGAACTATTTGCTCTTGAAAAGATAAATTATTTGATAGTTCTATTTTTCATTTTGTTGTGAGACGTGTTGATGGAGGGAGCGTTTGTTTTGGGCACCATACACTCTCGGTTTTTTTGTTGTTGTTTTTTTTAAGTGCTTACAAATCCTGTGGTGGTTTTTCAGTTTTGTCCAACAAGCAAAACTTTTGCACAGTTTCTGTGTGACCACTGTAATGTCAATGAAATTGCGAGGCGATGGCTCCTTGTTTTTATTTGCTTTGAATACTGGAATGATGGGTAAGGGTATACCAAATAGGAATAGGTTTTAGATTTGTTCTTATACCATCACTGTAAAATAAAAAGCAAATGGAAACCTTTTCCAAACTGAAAAGTAGTATTGTGGGACGTCCTCAAAATGCAAGATGTGAATATTGCAAATAACTGATACTGAAATGTTGTAAAATGCACTTTTTAGTTTTATGTTTTAGATATCTATTTTCCAGAAAAAAAAGTTCTGTGAAGCATTTAATTTAAAAGGCTGTGGTGACCATGTGTATCAGATGCTGTAAATTTGTACTTTTTGTTTTTTGTTTTTAGGTAAAGCATGCATTCGAGAAAAAAAAAAGTGTTGTTACAGTTGTTACTGTTGTTGTTGTTATTGTTGTTTTGTTTTATTCTTTTGCAAGCATGCGTGCTTTGGAGAAGTGTGCAAACAGTCTGCATTGAACTGGGGAAAAAATATGGTCATCGAAATATTTTCTCATTAAAAGTGACGTAAACAATCAAAATGTTTCTGAATATTTCATCCTATTATTATTATTATTATTATTATTGTTCTTATTATTATTATATGTGTATTTTCCAGTTGTAGATTGGAGCAATTTTTAAACGTGTAAACGCTTTATTTATTATTATCGATAACAATAATAATACTAATAATAATAATAATGATAATAATAATAATAATAATAATGGAGCATCATGGTGTAGGGAGGCAGACAGACTGTGGGGAGAGAGGTGAATCGAGCAGCATTAGGATTCAGGGAGCTGTGATGCTTCATCCACAGCGCAGACAACCGGGCTCATTCATCAAACAGGCCCAACAATAAACATTTAGAAAAGCTACACACGGCGTCCAAATTCCTAGATATTTCTAACATCGAATGAAATAAGCACCGTGTTATGTTTTGTATTAATTTTTTTTTTAACTTTAATTGTGAATTAAGTATATTGTGTCCCCCCCCCCCCTAAATTCGAGGGAACTTCATTCAACAGGTTTATAAATACAGAATGTGTACGTATGCGAAAAATGTGTACTAAACCACTTTTAAACTGTAAATTTTTTTTAAATAAATAACTAAATATATCTGTATAGAAAGAAGCAGCCCTTTTCGGAGCATTAAACAAATACATTAGAATTCCGTCACTTTATGCAATCCAGTAGATCAAATAAAAGGGTCTCGGGCCACTTCATTCTCCCTCATTCACTTGTATTGAAAAGGCAAAGAATGGTAAACTTAGACTGGGCCACCAATGTAGATTTAGCCTTTTTTCAGCAAGACAAAAAGAGTGATTTTTCACAAACACATTGCTGACTGGGGAACTAGGAAACGAGCTGCGAGACCCTTTTGGAATTTAAATCCACCCCTCCCCCCACGGACTGTTTGTACAACAGTGTTAGTTCTCTCCTTTTCTCTCTCTCTCTCTCCCCCACACACTTTGTGCATTTGTGTGTGTAACATTAATTCTCGGTGTGGATGATTACATGTATTGAAACTTGAAAAAAAAAAAAAGAAAGAAAAGAAAGAAAAAAAAAATCCAGATTACAGCTGAAAATCTGATTGGTTGTGAGAATTGCCTGATATGGAAATTAAATCCTGTAACACCCGTGTCACACAAATCTACAACGATAGGTGGTGATATATAAAGAGTATTTACAGCAGAATTATTATATTAGTACGTTTTTATATTCACGTTAATTTCAGTGTACTCTGTCCTACATATGTATTGCACTGTTTAAGGGTTTATGTGACATGGAAATCCATTTTTGAAATGAACTATAAATCAGCAGGTGAATTTTACATCTGCAGAAAGTTTTTATTATAATTTTTTTTTTGTTGCTCAAACAGAAACAAAATATGATGGAATTTGAAAGCTATTTAAAAAATAATAATCCAGAAATGCTCATTTCTGGCATAAAGGGAGAATTTCACGATCAGTGAACAAGGGGTTGTGTAAAGGGTAAGAGGTCCACATGGGTATTTACAATATTTTCCTGATCTACATTTTCTTTTTTTTCCAGAAACACATTTAGCTTCTCCTATGGGAAAAAAAAAGATCCAATGCGTTTAACCTTTAAAAACACATGAAACCACTTGTGTTATAATGTTGTTACAGGTGGGAGTCCATACATGCTTCATCCCTGACACTCATGAACTTGTAACAAATTGTCTGGATTACAGTTTTTCAAATAAAAGATCTCCTAAATGCCAAGCATTTTTGTCAGTTTTTTTTTTTTTTTTTTTGTTTAATTAAAAAAAAATACCATCAAATGGTCAATCAATTTATCCATTTTTGCCACAAAACAAATACATCCGGTTCTTGAACTCCGGTGTATAACCCAAGACTGCATCGTCCTTGTTCTTTCAACTATGTTCCACTTAGACAAAGAAGAAGGTCATCTTAGGCAGGGGGATGAAATATAGACCCACATGCAAAACCCCAATGTTGTAGTTTAATTAAAATAATTCATTAAAGTGCTGGCCCAAGGTAATTAGCATGTATAATTTATGATTTGCTTAATGCATGCAGGCAGTGGCCTCTGCAATAAACTCAACTTAACCTCAAGTAGGGAACTGATATGGACAGGGTGCTGTTATTTACTGTGTGTTTACTGTTTGGATATTTGTCAAGAGGAAGCAAGTGTTTCGGAAAGCCCTGGCTGTACACTGTACACAAACAACTTTATCTTTTATGTGTTTATCTTGCAGATTTATGCTCATGCATGAGAGATGCTGTCAGATTGTTGTGTGTGTGCATGTCTGTGTGTGAAAGGGAGAAAGATATTGGGAATTGTTTTCCTTTTTTTTTTTTAATTATTATTCTTTTAGTGTTGCTGCTCACCGTTATTCTGCTGGTCACTGTTGTTGAACGTGGTTTATGCTGCTGACAGAATGAGGATGTAGACAAACAAAGTACGTAGCTCATCTCCTCCTGTCAGCGCTGACTTCAACAAGAGACCAAATAGCCAGTGATAGACAAAACTTGCATAAATATACTTGGCAAATGTGTCAATCCTTGACAAGCCTGTGACATGGCCAGTGGCTATATTTTTATTTCCTGTAAATACAAGCAGTATTTTCTTATTTAATTTTTTTTTTTTTTAGAAAAACAACAAAGCAAAACAAATATTTTTAGATGGAGCTATGGACCACGGTAAACAGATTATTTTTGGTGGCAAACAGTGCAACACTGGGCTGACTTGACAGGCGGAACAGACACTTTCGGGTGCCTACAGATAAGTTGTTATACTTTTGTGAAACATGTGAGCCTACAGTGTATCTGAAGTCGACTCCGAGGTATGAAAAAATACAAATAACATGCCATTTAATCCAAGAAACACAAAAGTCAGAAGACTTTCACGCGGACAAAAAAAAAAAAAAAAAAAAAATCAGGGAGAGAATTAAACTCCACAGGTTTCAACTTCCTCGCCTGTCCTCATAGTGCATGTCATCATTATAACAGTATGTGGTTAAATCATCTGTGTGACCGCCAGGCTAAATACATTACATGGCTGTGTCAGAGGGCAAAGGGCAGGTATAGTGGGCAGCTGGAGGGGAGAGACAGGAGGGGGGGGGGGGGGGGGGGGGGTAATGCAGCAACATTCAAGGCTGGCTCAGCCAAACACCCATGTGTGCATGAAATTAGAGTGTCAACATCTGATTCATGCTGCTGGGTGGTGACTGTGAAACAAATTATATCAGCGGGTGGCAGCGGTGAAATTCCACCGAGCTGCAGCAGACAGTGGCTGCACAGAAGTTATAGCAGGCCATAGATTGTGTTTTATAAACTGTGAAACTTTTTTAAACTCAATAAATTCAGAGGTTTTCCATCTCACGCGTCGTCTCGCCACAAAACCAGGGTGAATGTTATTTATATTTTGAAGAATTGTGTTTTCAGCGAAGCCCTCAGCTGAGCACGGAGGATTCTTCAGGCACCCTAATGGAAGTAGGTCGGTTCACTAATGGGACGATAATTGTTATTCAAGATAAGGACGTGTATTGTGACAGACATTATGGGGTGCGAAGGACAGATGTCCCACTTTCATTTTTAACAAGTGTTTGTTTGGCTTGCAAACAACAACCTTTTTGTAAAGAGTTGAAGTACCAAATTATAAATACTAATATTACTGTAATGAAGTATTATTTAGGATTACTTTTTTCAAGTATGAAGTTTTTAATCGTTTTTAATCGTAGAACAATCTACTGTAATGTACTTTGCAGAGGAGACCGACACATTGAATGAATCCTTTTTATCATAAGTTTTCTTGCCAATAAGTTCTATTTTTTGACAGAGGAAAATCCTGCTTTATATCTGCATTTGCTACCACTGAGTTATTTTTCTATACTTTATTGTTTGTCTGAGAAATGGGTTTTGAATGGAGATATTATATACAGTTAAATTGAATCATTGATTTAAAAAAAAGTAACAAATACATTCAGCAGCTTTTCAGAGGAGTACATTTTGCTTTTACTTGAGCATTTTAACAACAGGACATCTACTTAAAAGCGAATACAAGGAATACACCCTCAATCCTCAACATCCCCAATATCCCACTTTCCACTTTCACACTGAAGATGCGGCTCTTCCTTGTGCGCAGATGGATCACTTGTAGCTGCATGAGTTTGTGCAAGTTTTTGGGCGGGTTGAGGCAAGGCCAGCCTGTCAACCAACAGAGCACAATTCATCAAACTTCAGGCTCCAGACCTGTCATTATTAACTTCCAGCCATCACGTATGACTCGCTTGCAGCCTGCTGCTTTTTAATTACAGTGTATAAATGGGGTCAGATAAGTGGGGTTATCTGATTTGGACATTTCAGTCATTCATTGTGCACATTTGTGGACAATGGTGTCGATTTCAAACTGATGATTGCAGGAAAATGTATCACGGATTTTTTTTTTTAAAGTGTTTTGATGTGTGTCTATATATAGTTCTATATTTATTTTTGACATGCCTGTACACGGCGTGGTCTTATAAATCAAAAAAAGTGTCTTTTTCCTCCCTGCTTGTCTGGTCTAGTCGGCTGCATCAGCCTATCAGATAGTTGTGTCAATTAATGTAAGATTCCAAGAAGTTCTTCAGTTAAAGTTTGACCAGGCGTTTTAGTGTGGGAAGCCAGCTAAACAACCATCCAAACACGTTGCTTTAATGAGGGCACTTATCAGATTCGACACTGCAATGTTTTTGCTTCTCAAGTGCTTTAGCTGTTAGGTGTTAGAACTGTAACAGATTCTGTGGATTTTAGCAGCCTCCTATTTCCCCTTATAAATGTGAGACGAAAAGCACATTCATCACCTTTCTTTGGGATCTTATCTACCCTCTCCAGCCATAAACTAACACTTACACAGGACTTCAAAGGTGCGCTTAGGTTGCAGAGGTGAGAAAAAGGGGCCTGCATCCACTTGGGACCGGTTCCTTCCAGAGATGAGATGGAGCTGATTAGCAGGAGTGCGCAGCGAGCCCCGTGGGGCAGCAGCTGGAGGAGAACTCCCCTCGGGATCAGGGGAGAGGTGTACGTTTTGACAGCTCCCGTCTGTCCCCTCTGGATACTGCAGGGTCAGGGCACCCTCGGCGGGCCTGGGCTCCACGCTGGATAGGAAGTCGGCAGTAATTGCCATTCAGCCAGTGGGACAGAAGCAGAGACAACAATAAGCAGTGAAGAACACACAGCCCGTTTCCTCTTTGTCCCCGCGTGTTTGAGGAAGGATGCTACCTCCTCTCAGACAGAACAAAGCCGCAATAAACCTCTCACATTCAAATACAATCTTGCAGAAGTTGAGGAAGACGACCATTTCGGCGAAGGCCGGTGTTGATGCTGCGCACTTGGAGGCTTTCACGAGCCCAGAGAAGGTCCAGATGGCTTCTTCTTCTTGTTGCATAACAAGACTGCATTGTTTTGTTAATGTGACTTCATCTGTCTTTGATCTAATCTCATGTTGTCATGCTCGGTGTGAAAATCCCTATTAAGTGCATGATCCTGCACTACGCTCATTGTGATTGTGATAATCTCCTACATTGAAATACCACTTTGTTCCTTTGTTTCTTTGTTAGTGAACACAATGTGAGGTTAATTAGCAGCCACTGGTAACCTCTGCGTTCCTGGATACTTCATCACAGCTGAAGTGTACTCTTCACCGGGTAACAGGGGCTGCTGGCACTAACAAGACCAAACACAAGGCCCCCGAGCCAATTGAAAGTAAGCAGAATACAAATGCAGCATTGAGCTAATCCTTTTCAGAGTAACACACAAGCACCAAAAGTATAAACTGTAATTGTCTCTTCACGTCATTAATTGCTCTCATCATTGTTTTCCTTCGTGTGCTGAAAACACACAGAGGAGGATTTGACTAAACCAGCACAGCATCACTATTTGCAGATAAGGTAGCAGTGGTCACATTTATCCAACATTAAAAAGCTTTAATGTGGTTAGGATCTGATTCCAAGGTGTCACAGTGTAATTTAGCTTCTTCTGTGGCGCAGAAGCTCTCAGCGCAGTGCATTTATCTGCAATATTGCCCTTCCGCCACTTCAGATCTCCCCATTCCCTGGTGGTCTAATTTATGTTAAGTCACAAACCTCCCCTATGGCTGTTTTGAAATGTTCAGAATGGAGACTGTGTGCTCCAGGTTTATGCCAGCACCACAATCCCCTGTGTAATTGTTCTCTATGGGAAAGCACATCTCAGTGAAACCATCTGCAAGTCCATGGGGCAGTTTCCTAAGAATGAGTGGACTTCTTAGGGGGTTCCACCGCAATCCAGTTTCTCTTGTGAAGCAAGTAATTAATTCAAATCTCAGGAAGTCAATAGCTGCCTGGATCAGAGGCATGTAGCACGCAGCTGCTGATACCTCCAAACACACCGCTTGTCTTCTCAGGAAGTCGCCAAACAAAAAGGTTACAATGGACGCACACATCCACACAAGGCTGGAATAACACCACTTTTTAACTGTGATTTTTTTTTTTTTTTGGTCTGTGTACTCTTATCATACAGTGCATCGCACACTTCATTAATGTAATTGTAGTGATGATGAGAGTTATCTATACACTTGGGAAATTTACAAATGATGTAACGCCATGTCAGTGAACATGCTTTCAAGGTTCTGTTGCTCCTCCAGCTATAATTATTTATCTCTTGTATTTATATTTTTCTTATAATTATAGCGGCTATAAGATATTAAAAGCATTAACATGGCGGGATCCTTATTTCCACATTTTTCGTATCATCTTCATGTAGAGTGGAGAGAAAAGAAGCCCCAGATTGTGTGACGGTTTTTGTGATGATGCACTTAAAACAAAAGTGGTGTTCTCTCTCATTTTCGACTTTTTTTTTTTTTTTTGTGGGGGGCTCATTAAAATCATTAGCAAAAGCACAGAATGATGAAATGCTGTGAAAGAGCCAGGGCAGCACTTTAAGAACCACAAATGAACATCACTTGGTCCCTCCATCTTTCTCCTCAATGAACTGTTAAGTAGAGCAGACAAGAAGAGCGTGTTACTTTGAGGTAGTTACTCCTGAAGTGGACCAACTCCATTTTGTGCAACTGCTGAAAACTTGAAGGTGTCGGACTGCTTGCAGACTCCGTCTATATATCTCAGACATGACCTCAAACTTCAGTTCTCCTTCACTTGCCTGTATGATCTCTGAGCTGTCAGACTTAGATTACTGTGAACAGAGTGGTGTGTGTGTGTGTGTGTGTGTGTGTGTGTGTGTGGGGGGGGGGGTCTCTCCAATTCACAGGCAGTAAACTTTTCACTCTACTTCTTCCAAAGGACGGGGCAGGGTTGGGCTAAATGCCTTGCCGGGCTGCTCCCCACAGTTCATTGTTGTCGAGCCCATAGAGGAAGCCACTGCTGTGCTTCCAGCCTGTCTCTGACAACAAGTGTAAATAAGGATCTGAATAACAAACAGAGGCATCCGAGCCTGCGTGTCACAGTGAGCTTCACAGAGCTCTGCTCCAGCCCTGCGCTGGCCACCTTAATGACTTTGTTGTCAAAGGGAGCGTGCAATGGTCAGCTAATTTCTTTTCTTTGGCATCATTAGATGGCACTGTAGCAGACAAATGAAAAGCAGAGACCTGTGTGTGTATGTGTGTGTGTGTGTGTGTGTGTGTGTGTGTGCGTACGTGCGTGTGTGTGTGTGCGTACGTGCGTGTGTGTGTGTGGGCGTGTGTGTGTGTCTGCGTGTGTGTTATTAGCTCAGGTCTTGTCAAAGATGCCAAAAAAAAAGCATGACACAAAGAAGATGAGAACAAGTTTTCCATGGAAGTTGCGGTGAGGATTGCACTCTGCAGTTTGCTCTCGTTCCGGTGGTTCATTCACACCAGTTACATGATGAACTACTTGTGGGAAACGCCTCAGTACAGGATGATTGGCAGGACATACAGGCCCTGCAGCACAGAATAAATTACACATCTTATTTACGATTCACTTGTTAAGTATCTCAAGTAAGTCTAAAGTGGAATGGTCATGCTGGATTCATGACTTTGCCTCGTGTAGCATTATTTAATGGAGGTAAAGGAACATTATGAGCAGTGTTTGACACATCCAAAAAGCTCTATTTGTTGCCAACAGCACTTGTCAAAACCTGTTAACATTTTTGTGTTTGCACGTGATTTTTCTGACTGTGGCTAAGTCCTCATGGTGTCACCCGAGTCCGTCTCCACTTGACCTTTGATAGTCAGAAGCCGTCCTTCTTACTGCATGGAGTGCGTGTGTGTTGTGCAGCTTGATTGAGAGCCCTTGAACATATCAGCAAGTTATGAGTCTGCCTCCTTCTGACATCCTCTCCGGGTTGGTGAGAGTATTGTGCCGAGGCTGGAAAAGTGCTTGCCCTTCTGGCCACAAATCAGCAGAGAAAGCAAGCTCGTATCTTCAAAGGGCGAGCTTCTCTCTGTGATTTACAGCCCCCACAGAGACAAAGTTAGGCACGGCCACTGTCTCTGCACCTGGGCCTTTATAAAGCAGCCAGGATGAGCTCTTTGCCGAAGACATTCAAATGTACAAGGAGCAGATTAGGCTGACTCAATCTTCTTTTGCCTGGAGAGAGAGAGAGGGAGAGAGTGAGAGAGAGTGAGAGAGAGAGAGAGAGAGGGAGAATAAAAAAAGAGAAAGGGAACCGGCTGACTTCAAAAAGGCCTCTTTCCCTCTCCTTTTTGAATGAGTGAAAGGCTTCGGGAATGAAAACAGCCTTGTGTATTCAAAGTGCTAATTCACAACTTATTCCTCTAATACACTCATGAAGCACTTTTAATTGTGTTAGTTCGCATTCCAAAGACATGTTTGTAGCTTTTAATTGGGGCTCTCTTTGAAATCATTGAAATGTATGACTTGTGGGGCCAACTTAAACAGTTCTTATGTGCTTGGCTTGGAGGCTTCACGGCTGCTTTTCATTCCCATGCCTGGGTGGCAATCAAATATTGGTTGTTCGATAGAGTGAAAGTGTTCCTGCTTCTCTGTAAACACAGCATTTGTTGTTTATTTGTTGCATTTATCTTTGTTATTGTTGTCTCAAAATCATCAGTTTTTTTAATATGTCAATTCATTAATGGTTATTTACTGTAGATTTGTAGTTTGAAAAGTTCACATGAAATGTGAAAATTAAACATGGAAAGAGTAACATTTTGGAAATCCAATTGTTAATCGTGACGCTTTAAAATGATAGCCTTCTGATATTAAGTGCAACTTTCCATATTAAGTGCAACTTTCCAAATAAATAAAAAACAAACCAATACAAAACTGAAACATGTTCAAACAAAAGTAAAAGACTCCAAACAAGTGTGACTGATTTATGACAGGATTTCACCCAGGTATGTATACACGTCAAACTGAAATGCCGTTTGGAAAAGACGCTGCGCGTTTCCTCTTGAGGGAGGGGCGAGGGTGTTTTGGTGGCGTTAGAAGGGCCACAGCATATCTCTGTCAATCTTCACACATGTCTGCAGCCCTCAATAGAATTTGGCAACCTCTGCAAGTCGCAGTTACTTTTTTCAGATAAACTATGGACTTCTTTCTCCTTGAATGAATTCTTTCTTCGGCCATTCTGCCTTCCTCTCCTGAATCATCCTTTAATCCAGAGAAAGAGACCGGAGAACTGGCTGTCATTTAATGCGGCCACTGCCAGGACTCTTAGCTTAAATAAAGTCAGTGTAGCATGAATCTAATTCTGTGGATGTATGGGCCTGGGATGGTGAATGTTGCGTCTGGAGGGCCAGTCCTCCTCAAAACCTCCGTGCGAATGCCTGGCGACTGCACGGTTACCCACAGTGAAAGGACCACCCACTTAGGGTTGAGAGGGGATTTGAAGCTTCCCTGCCTGCTCATTCCTTTCCAGGCCTTTCTGATACTGTTAGAGCTCATCCAATTGTGCCGCTCTTGCCATTATTCTATAGCTTTCTGAAAGTAAGTGTTTCTTTTAGGATTCATGTTTATTTTGTTGCATCTTGAAGGATTTCTTTGTGTATTTTATTAAATCGTGTAAAAGCAATAATGACACAAATTTCAACCATAGCGTTGCCGCACTAAAGGTGCCTGCCCTCAAATTTCCGAGTTCGGAATAGATATTGTATTTAAACATTGCAAAGTTTAAGAATAATGTACTAACAGGAATCAGCTCCCCTTGTTTGTATTTTGTTGAGCCACACACAGCAAACGTGGGGCTTCCCTCTCTGCTTTTTTCTTTGAGGTCTTGTATATTTGGATTTCCCGCTTCACTGCTCCACCCCAACATGTTCATTTCCAACTGCCCATCTCCATTTACAACCTGTTTTTATCAACTTTTTCCACAAAGCACAACAAAACAGAGGGAGGAGAGCCTCGCTACTTGTGTGTGTGTGTGTGTGTGTGTGTGTGTGGTGGGGGGACACGACCAGAAACATTGTCCATGAACTTCTCCTCATCTACATCCCCCAGTGTTATAGACAAACAATCCTTTCCATATGCAGAGGATGGGGTCGTGGCGTTAACAGAAGGAGGAATGCTTTGGGGAGAAAATATTGTTCAGCAATGACACAGAAGTAATTTGGGTCTCACTGAGTGATTTCATCAGGGCCTTTTGTTGCGTCAAAGTGTTTGACCCAGAGGTCCCTGTCAGCCCTGTTGTTAATGGGAGCCGGAGCAGAGTGACAGCCCCAGAAAGTAAAACATTTTACTACTAATAGTGGGCCTCCAGAGGCTTAGGCATAAATATTTAAGCTCTTCTCCCTTGTCCCAAATACTGGGGGGTCTCCATGGTACATTTATCTATAATGCAAGAAAAAGAGCAAATATATCCGCTAGATGTTACTATACCAGTTTGCTGTCAATTGTTTTTTTGGAGTATTGTAAAATAAAATGTGTTTGATGTGAAATTGAAGTAAGAGATTATGTTGCAAATATGCCAAAAAAAAAAAAAGTAGGGGCTTTAAAGAGGAATAACTCGTGTGATCATTAACAAGATCTGAGGAGAGCTCCCTAAATTCGTCCTGCATGAAGAAAAGGTACTAGCTTTGGCCTGTTTCTCAAAGTAAACTTCATTAAAAAGGCTATATGGCTTGTGAAGGTGGTCTGACGTGCCTTGAATGATGGTCTCCACAAACAAAGCTGCTACACAAGCCATCGAATTATCTCTGTCAAACTTTGGCGTAATCTGAGCTGATCCTCTTAAAAATATTTAAATGAAAACATTTGCACATCAATGGGCTCCATGGCAACACTGTGTGTATTCTTCTTAGGGGTGCCTCTTTAACACCGAGCTTTAGAAAAGCACATCTCCTCCGTTGTGTTGACAAACAACAAAACAAACAATATTAAATGGAGGAGCTGAAGTTTTTCACATCATTGATGGATAGAGGAATCTGAAAGGCTGAAGGGACTCACGCTGAATGAATACTCAAGTTTGAGACGTTGGTAATTATATGATTGGTGCTCGGGATGTGTCGTTATACATGGGCTATAAACCAGAGTGAGGGCATTTTGAATAAGATGACCAAGGTTGTGAGAGTGAATCTAATTCAGGACTCTTCATAAGTATTCACTGAGCTGCCCCATCAGTGCTTTATAGCTGCATATTATTGCTCTCCACAGGCAGAGACCTGAGAGGAGCACTTCTCCCCCTTGTGGCAGAGAACACGCTCGCACTTTTGAACTTAAAATCATCTCTCCCCGCTCAGGTTTGGACTCTTTTTACCCAAACGTTTCTCTGCTGGCTTCTGAATACATTATGAAATCCTGGGATGCAACTGCTGCAGCAAAATGTGATTATGTTTGTGAAAATAATATTGCTTCTGTGCTACTTCCTCTGCATGCAGGGAAAATGGGCGCTGTATTAATATAGCTTGTGGCTTAATCGGGTTTGCGATGGTAGGTTAATTAATTTGTGGCTAATAGGCACAAACATGAGAAAACAAACTTCTTTACTTTAAACTCGGGCTGTACATGCATCTAAGTAAGTAATGTAAATTATGCAGATTGTGTTGATTATTCTGACAAAGAGGTTTTTGTAAGAAGTGCTTTAAAAGATTAGTGCTTCCTGGCATTTTATCAATTGCACACTTCCATAAATAAGCTGTGGATTTGAATTATTAGTCTGCTTTGCTCTAACAAATATTGTTCTGTGATTAATGACATGGGTCATTTCTAAGTTATATAATATCATCAATTTCACAATACAATAGCATCTAAACTGCAAGTACACTCTGCTACAAGCTTGTAAAATAGATTACAAATATGAGCCTTTACACTGATGCTAATACTGTCAATCTTTTGCAGGAATGACAGTGTTAGTATCTGTGTTCATACAATGCAGGAAGCCAATTATACTCTCCTGTCCTTTACAACTGCACTTTTATCTTCAGCTTTCCCAGAAGCAACTGGATCTCTGATGCAACACACACACAGAAAAAAGATGTGAGCTTGAACTGGGCCTTGTAATTCTGCTGCAATCCATGCCTGGAAACGGATAGCTTACAGAAATAGAGCCCCCCTCTGGTCCTCAGCATAAAATCTGCTTTAATCAGCAGAACATCAATTAACAGTTGGAAATAAAATGTCACCTTGGTGTTTCGGGAGGGGAGTCTGCTCCCCTCAAGCTTTCATTGGTAAAACTTCATGAAAAAAAAATCTTTTTATGGTAATGTTCTGATTGTACTGTGTGCTGATGCCATTTTCATTTACTGCAGGCACTAATGATGTTTGCAAAGTTTTATAACTGAACAAAGCACTCAGGGTCAAATAGTTGTACCAAAAAAAATGCTATTGGTAATCTAAGTTTTGGATGAGAAAATGTTGATTTTGATATTTAGTCGGTTCAGAAATGACAAAGTTACTGAAGAAGATAAGTTATGAATACAGATCGTATAATTTAGCATGATTTGAATGGCAAGTTTTAGTCTGATTTCATTAGAGAATTAATAAATATAGCAATGCCATAACATCACTTGATTTGAATAGAATAGAATAGAATAGAATAGAATAGAATAGAATAGAATAGTATAGAATAGAATAGAATAGAATAGAATAGAATAGAATAGATTTGTCATAGATCAGCTTTTTTCTTTCATTTTGAGCGTAGTAAAAATATTACTTTAAATATTGACAAGAATAATCTTTTGTTTATTTCTTTAACTAAAGGCATCTTCTTAAATGTTTCAATGTAAAGCCAGGTCATTCTACCTGCTCCCTCTTTCTAACGATTTGGCCCCAATAAGCGGCGTGAGATCTCCCCCCTAAAATGCAGGAAGTGTATATGACACTGCGCTGAGGTGGGACTGTGCAGCATATATCAGCCAAGTGCTTCCCAGGTGATAATTCTTTGAAGTTAAACAGCCATAAAAGGCTTGAGAACTCTGACCTTCACAATCTAACTAAGCAAGAGAAACCAATGATGTGGAACAGACCCATCGCAGCACTCACACGATGATAAACCGTGCTCCAGCTTTGCTAAAAAATAACTGTATGTCTTCGATGACATATATAGCGCCAGCATTTCAATACGATCCCAATTTATTTTGCACTAAAATGGTTTATTGTCGGCTATAAAGCATATGCAGCAAGAGGCGGAAGGACGAGGCTGCTTCAGTGCAGCGAGAGTGTCTCAAAGGCACATTGTTCTCTGTGCTGCTCAAGAGCACATCTCAGTGATGTGTCTCAGCTCCTGCAGAAGGCCGTAAAAAACTATCAAAACTTATAAACCTTATCATTAGTCTGCCTCTTGTCAGTCATTCCTGCTACTTTACTAACAGCTAGCTGTTTTCGTTTGACGACTTTCGACAAACTTAAGGAAAACTTCTATCGTGAGTGGAAATTTTGACACAACAACATATGAAATGTTTTCTAACAAGCGCACGCACACGCACACACACACACACACACACTTGAATTTACAGACATTTAGGATCCTCAGCAGTGACTTTGTGTCAAAAAGTTATCACAAAGGGTGAAATGAAAAAAAAAAAAAAAACCCAACAAAAATCCCATCCCGCTTTGCTTGTTGTGGGACTTGTGTCATGATGCGGGGTCATTTACAATCCTATAACATATTCAGACGCTGAGCAGATAAGCGGGCGATACATCTTTCACCATGCTTGCCCTTCACACTTGTCATAGCAGCACCATAAACAGCATCCATAACAATTGAATCCACAGAGGGGAAAACCTCCGATATGCAGAGGAGCCTGGAGCTAGGGCATCCTTTGCAAAGAAATGGATATGTTTTTCAAGTCATTGTGAAAATAGAAAAGCATTGTTCTTCTCTCGAGCGCTATTTTCTCATCTCAGCAGGAATTTTATTTTATTTTATTTTTTCCCAGAAAACAGCTCCACAATTAATAAATAATGTAGTATTTAGCAAGAACATCGTTTTATTTGCATTGTTATCACTGTTCTATTATTTGTACTTTGTAGAGGAAATCTTCGTGGCGATGCAATTAATCACAATTAAGAAGATTTTGACAAGAGCTTGGGGAGAGAGGAGACAAAGCCTTCTTTCTATATTCCCATGGAGGGCACTGTGAAATGATGGGAGAGGTATGCAGGCAGCTAATGAGATACATTTGCAGTGGGTCTTGTTATGATCTTTGGTTTCCTCTGTGTTAAGGGAGACCATTGAGGGTTACAATCGCTGGCTGGAGAAGGGAGGACGCACACCTCTTTGTTTCTCTAAACCTCCCCCTTAGATCTATTACAGTGCATTTCACAAGGCTAAGTACCATTTAATTTAGTTGCCCTCCCATATTTATCTTGTGCTTGTGATTTATGGGGTTTGGATCTGTGCAATGGAAATGTAGGGGATCTCTTTATGATGTCGGTCCACAAAATTCTATGCTGAACAAACAGTCCATCTTTGTTTTGATTATTAATTAATTAATAAAAAGTTACTTGTGCATATCGTAATAATTATTGTTTTGGGTACATGTGAGAATAATGGTGGTACAACATAAGATCCACAATTTGAAAAAAAAAGCTGCTTTTCTAAAGCTGCAAAGGTAAATTACCTTTGTAGCCTGATCTGTGCTCGGTAGCCCTGACTTCATCTTTATAAAAAAATCCTTCATAGTTTTATTATCGTGTTTCTTTTCAATCTAGATTTTTCTTCATTTCTGGTGTTCATGCTTGGTTTTGAGAACAAAGTCGGAGCTCAGGATTTTCCATTAACTACAGATTATTTGTACATGTGACAAAATACACCTTTAAAATCTTTAATACACCACAACTCACCCCAAATAGCTTCCATTTCTCTCTTAAACTCAGACCATGAGTGACTCCAGTGTTGTAAGTGGTGAGAGGTTTAGGGAGAAAACCGCACAGTAATACGACATGAAGATAAAAAATATAAATCCTTCTTTTCTCTGGTCACCAACAGATAATAAATGTTGGGCTCTGACCTGTCCTACTTATCCCTGACTTTACCTTCATATAAATCCCAGCTTTGTGACAGTAAAGCATTTATATTTATATTTATATTATTGTATTTCTTCTCAACCGGGGTTTAAGGGGGAAGCTCACCACATTGCATTGCACCATTGTAGGGAAAACTACTGAAAAACATTGCTTCAATACAGTATCTTTAAAACAACATCTTTGAAAAGCTGTGGGGTTATTTCACAAGTTACCGAAACAAAAGAAAATATATATGAATACAATAGAAATACCCAGCTACTTTGCTTATGTGCAGTACTTTAATCATTACTCTTATCTAGGGTGTTTAAATACTGCGCAGGCAATCGTCTTGCCCTGATAGACTCGCTGAGCACCGTGTATGTCAGTTCATTGATTTATTCACACTGAATTAGTTGGAAGTCGGAAGTGGTGGACACATGTACTTTTGTCTTTGTGAGTGTATTTGTCGATAAGAAAGTCCAACAATTTCAAATATACTCACATTATTCCTAAAACTGCATTTCACTACACTGATCATCTGTGCTTGTTACAAGCACACGGCTCAGCCGCCAAATCTTTTGTTACTGTAGTGAACTGGGACCGTCAGAGCAGGCCTCAGTGGTGCTGATTTGAAGAATTCTGACCTGAAAAACAAGTACGCGCTCTTGTACTTACAAGTAAAGAAGAGGTGTGAACATGCTTTCACATTTCTAAGCCTGAGAAACACTGATAAGAGAGAGGTCAGCCACCTCGACATCGAGGAAAGTTCTTTGGAGAGAGTTGCTTGTCAGCACTTGTCAGTGTGTGTGTGTGTGTGTGTGTGTGTGTGCGTGTGTGACTGGAGGTGTTAAAGGTGTGACGCGCTGACTGCTTGATGAAAGTCTCGAGACTCTTTAAAGTCCAGAGCGTGTGACATAAAGAGGCGCCGATGTGATGAATGGCTCTGTCCACCTCTCTAATTTCACTTTTGGAAAAGAAAATGATCTCGTCTTGTCCGTGTTTGTGCTGTTGGTTAATTGCTCTTCTTGAGCTGCGTGGAGCAAGTGGATGACAAAGTGAGCCCACCATCTGCAGCAGCTGCTGACTGGAGGGGGAACGCCCCGAGAGCACGCATACTGTCCTGACACTGGCATTTCTCACTGCGCGCCGTTCATCCAGGAGTCAGGAGCAATAACACCACGCACTGAATAATTTAACCATCGCCTCACTTTAAGTCAGCGATCATCCTCAAAGAGAGCCCTGAGGGGGAATGGCCTCGAGGTAGCATAGTTTACACATGTTTCACTTGGCCTGAATGCTGTGATTAAACCGTTTTCTTGAGTGCAAATGAATGAGTAGTATGTTGATTGTTCTCATTTTGACACAAGACATTTTCTCTGTTAACTCTGTGACAGCAGCAGGAGAAATTGTTGGGGCCAGGAGGGTGCCTTTTCCCAAGATCTTTAAAAAAAAAATTATTATTATTATCCCTGTTTAGTAAATGAAGTTTGAAACATAAAGAATTTTAGCACTGAAATCAGTGTGATTTTAATAAAGACAAACTGAAAGGATGAAATGCGCTTCATAAGTGTAATACTTTAAATTAAAAGCATTTAACTTGCACAAGAAGAGCTTGGCTTTTTGTTGCCTATGAACCCCGACACTAAACATGACCTTATAATGTTAATAGCACAAGGAAGTCTAGCTTCTAATAACAACAAAAAAAATACTACTTGGTGTGAGACAAAACATGCAGCAATGATATGCTTTGAAAAGCCTTGCAATATAAGATTATTCCTGTAAAGAGTGGAGATTTGTTGAGTGATCTACAGCTCCGTCCCACTTGGCGAAGAGCTGAATTGTGTTTGATTTCATAAATAATTGCAGTCATCAGGGACACACATTGTTTTAGGCTTAACCGTGTTGTTTACCCATGCCACATGTCTGAGGGAGAGACACTGTTGTGGATACACATCGCCCTCAAGGAATCTTACCCAGGGCTCGTGGTTGGCAAGTGTATTAAAGGCTTCTCCAGTGTGTGTGTGTGTGTGTGTGTGTGTGTGTGTGTGTGTGTGTGTGTGTGTGTGTGTGTGTGTGTGTGTGTGTGTGTGTGTGTGTGTGTGTGTGTGTGTGTGTGTGTGTGTGTGTGTGTGTGTGTGTCTGTGTGTTTGCATGTGTGAATAACTGAGGGAGAAAACTTAAAAGGGGAAAGAAAAACAACATGCATCTAGTACTTGAGGTATTTAGGCGAAGCTGTAAGCAAACACATCCGTGGCTAATGAGGCTTGGCATATGGAGTGATCATTGGAATTCATCATAGCTCAGTGTTGCTACAGTGCAGCAGTGTTCTGCTCCATCACGGAGACAACCACTAACGACAGTAGAAAAGCTATTTTTCCGACCGAGTGTTAACAAATTACTGACACATCTGTGGGCCAGAGAGAGAAAGTTGAAAAGAAAGGTGATTGATTGTTCCCTTGTTGCCTTCCTGTCAGCTCACTTTCTGTCAGCAGAGGATACATGAAAGATAGAAACCATCTACGCCTCTGGCCCAAATCCCTCTTTGCACTCACAAATGTAGAAATTCTTCGAAAATAACAAAAAGCAAGAACTTTTCTTGTCCTCGTGACCCCCAAGAGTTTTCCGAACGAGAAAGGAAAAGGAACAATTGTTTTGGAAGAGGTGTGGCGCTCACTTCTACATTTGCTCATCAGAGCCTCATGCAGAAGTCTCAGTGGTGGACCGTGCGTGTGTGTATTTCGTGTGTGCAAATGTGTACACTTGCATTGGTGTGTGTGTATGTGTGTGTGTGTGTGTGCCAAAGCGAGCTGAGAGGTGGAGGCAGCAGAGGCAGAGCTGATTAGGAATCAGCGGCTCTGCTTCCTCTCACCGTGTTTGGTGCTGGAGATGAAAGGGAGTGGAGGTGTGGGTGCAGGTGCTTGAATCTTCATCAGAGTGCTTCGCCTGCACAGTGGAGGGACCGCTACATCCCTATTATGGGTGACTGCAGAGAGCACAGGAGTCCCAGTCACTCCTCAAAAAAAAAAAAAAAAAAAAAAAACAGCGGCACAGCATATCCGGTGTGGAGCCAATTAGGATTGAGTGAGCAAACATATGCTTCTGTCTCTCTTTCAAAAAAAAAAAAAAAAAAAAAAATCTTGATGAAAGTGCATATTGATGCCATAAATTAAAAGGAGCACAATAGATTGTTGGGCGTTTGTGTGTAAATGTTTAATTAACCTGTTTGCCTACCTCACTGCTGCGGTTTGCAGCTCAAGAATCAATCTACTTTGCAACCCATTTAACAATACAGGACCTGGCTTGTATGACACATTCATTGGGGACAGCGAGCAGTTGTTAATGTCTTCAAATTAACAAAGCCATTAACCCAAGTGATAATGGTCTGTTTCATGTCTATGTGCAGGGTATCCAAGGACGATAACTCGGTGTAAAACCTTGGGCTAATTTGCTTTATTGCTCCAGGTAAATTATCATTGTTTTAATGATCACAGACACATGTTTAAATCAGGATGCTGATGGTCTAAGGTGTGCAACAGCTTCATATGGGAGATAAGCAGAGGTGGGAAGTAACGAGGTATTTCTTTACTGTACTTAAATAGGTTATTCGTGTATCTGTATGTTGCGCAATAGTAATGGATGATAAAGAAGTTTGAATAATAATTGGAAATGTTATACTAAATTGTAAAGTACATGCGTGACAATATATTCAACTACAAACTTTTAAATTTTTCGAATGAAACGTAAACATAAATATCTGTACTTTTGACTATTCACCTCCCGAAAACTGACTTTTCACTCCTATGACAGCTTGACAAAGGAGACACAACACAGAGAAGAAACGTCAATAACAGGAAAGATGAAAAAGTGGTTTGGTCAGCTGAGCAAAAAAACATCAATCTCCCTTGGTGCACAAAAGTAACTAAGGTTTCCACCATATAGGTTGTCATCCATCCATCCATCCATCCATCCATCCATCCATCCATCCATCCATCCATCCACACACATATTTACACCCACAGCTTCGTGCAATTTAGAGACACAACCTACCTTAAATACAAAACGTTTGGATTGTAGGAGAAAACCAGAGTATTGGGAGGTCACTCTTCATACAGGAAGAACATGTAAACTGCACACAGTTCGTGCTCTGAAGATCCAGGCGGAACACACACACACACAAAATCAGCAGCAACAGTTAACTTCCTGTCTTTCAAAATGCATTGCAGCGATTTGAACTGGGTGATAAAATTGTAGAAGACGCTTTTGTAATTTAGTTTTAGTTTTAGCCCTCATTACGCAAATCTGGAGCCTCCACACGTAGTTTTAAAAAGCAATCATAAAGAAGGTCCATGGGTTTATTAAAGGAGGACATGAAATGTTTGGTGTAACAGTAGAAGAGAGAGGAGAAAGCAAGTCATCTATATAGATGAAGGCATATTCACCCCTCACCCTTACTATTATTGTGAAAAAAACAAACCAAAAACACGCGTATATTTCAGAATTAATACTTATTTAGTGTTACCTAAATAAATGAATTAAATCTTCAACTGTTTTCATCGTCCTTTTTCCACCACTTTTACTTAAAAAGGAAATGTGAGTATTTTCACCACCAATGACAATTATAAATGACAAAGGCAGTGTAGGAAAGAAATGCTAATATTAATTGAGAGTATTTGTATTTCAAAACATAGTTGCCATTCATTGTTCACCCTCAGCTCGTCGCTTTCCTTCATTCAAATATTGATTAAGCTCTTCAGCGATGTGTGTGAATGTTGTGGATGATAAAATCTGTCGTGGAGATTTTTACACCAATTAAATTCTCCACGGTTTGTTTTGTTTTTGCTTCCAACAGTACATAATAGTGAACAGCCTGCACCCCCTCCCCTTTTTTTTTTTTTTTTCACAGAGATCACAGAACACAGAGGGTGGGGTGGGGGGGGATGATGACCCCATCCCAGAGGAGCCTGCTGTTTTGCCTGCAAGGTAAAGAGCTGCGATGCAGAGGAGTTTTTTGATTTAATCACCGTGCTCCACAGTGCACAATGTGTACTAGGAGGAGATGGCAATTATAACGCCCGTGCCGGCCTGCTGTCCTGCCCGTGTGGTGATGTATTCCCCGGGGCAGCGCAGGGAGACAGTGGCGGGGGCACCGCTACCATGAAAGAGAGCAGAAATCCCCCCCTCAGACACACCAGGCTCATCACTCTGCACTCGGAGCCAATGACGAGCCGGATCACTGGGGCGTGCCACACTCAGTTAGAGCCTCCGTGTGCGCAGTATAAACACTTCCAAACAAGGTGCATTGTATTTTTTTTTTCCCCATGTTTTCTTTTGTGTGTACTTTTCTGCCAATACAGGAAATCCCTTCACCACACTGACCCAGTTTGCTTTCTGGCCTCAAATCGATTTGATTACACAGCTTTGTTTACAGTGCTTTTCACATTGTCTTTAATCCCGCTATTAATGCCTCTCTCACAGTCCAGATTTAAAGTCCTCTTTTGATTGTATTGTTTATACTAAGCGGAGAGGAGATGGTTTTATGATACAATATTGATATTTCCATAAATAAGTACTGGCGCCAGCTCTCCCACACACTGCATTCGTCAGACTTTTTCACACTGAGAGGAACTAGCGCAACAACTTTTCATATTGGATCAATCCTACAAGGAATATTGTTGTTTATTGGCAAACATCCTGACACATCATCATACACAATGAAGCGGGCATGAATAATTAATATCCTCTCATACAAAATATTCACTCGCACTCCAATGGTGTTTACTCCCCTGCAGACATCCATACTGAGGATAACCTCTGCTGTTTAGAGGAGCTCTGCGTCTCACTTCTCTGCTGCTGAATACTGAGAAGTTACAAGAGACGCAGTAACAACATGAAAGCGGCAAGAAATAGATCAGTAAATACACAGCAGCGCTGTTTAAAGAGTGGCTTGAAAACGCGGTGATTGTGTTTTTCGAACCAGGAAAAAATAGTGTGCTTCAGCAAGTGCAGTCGAGAGAGAACTGGTTGAATGCAGAAAGGCTCGGGCTCAGACAGGTGAGCAGATGATGAGTTTCATCAGGCTTTCCGAGTTTAAATAAACATTTGCAGGCACAGAAGATTCATTTATAATGCATACCAAGTAAGATCTGTTTTTTTTTCTGTAAATAACCTTGTAAGAATTGGAAGGTTTTTTTTAATTACATTGTTTTGAATTTCTCCGGGCTACATTTATTACCTCTGCCCTGTCTTTGTTTAGTGTGTTTGCTCAGGTTTGGCTCCAGCTGTTAACACATATTTGGATTGGATTGGATTTGACTTGCTCCGTCGATTTACGGCCTTTCTCCTTCAGTTTCCAAAAGCTGTCACATAAATTATGCCCAAGACAAAATTATTGTTAATACTTGTGCTCCATTTTAGCACATCCATAGTTGGTACCTCTGGTTTAGACGAAAACCAACAGACTTACAAGTGAATTTTGTATACCTTAGTGAATGTAACCCAGTTGGGTCCTGTAGACAGTGTGTACAGCTGAATATTAAACTGGTGACTGACTGACTGATGGAAGTGTGGTGCAGCCCTGGGGAGACGTCTTTGTGGGAGAAATGACACTCCCCTTGTAACTGTCTCGGAAGTCAGCGCTATCACATTGTCAAACTCAGAACTTGCTTCCCTCATTTCTTTTATTTTCCCCCCATCTCTGCATTCAAAATCATTCCCACAGCCTAGAGCTATGAGCGCAGACTTTTAGTGCACGTCCGCTCTAGACGGGAAGTGTGGGGGACGGGGCGCATCCTGGGCCACCCTCACCAGGGAAAGTGACAGCCTGGATAATTGGCACTAATCAAGCGACTGCTTGGATTGAGCGAACGTCGCTATCTGCTCCGAGAGAAGAGCAGGGTTGACCCACAGAGGTAGTGCCCAAGGCCTTCAGTCTCTCCTACAATGGATTCTGTCAGTCCTCAGCGTGACAGTCATCATCTACCAGCACAGTCCCTCTTTGGTCAATATTCACAAAAAAGGAAGAAAGATGAAGAAAGTCAGAGACAGAGAGGGAAGGAGGCGGGGGTGGTGGGAGAGGAGAGGGAGTAAGAGAGACGTTTCCTATTTCACATGAAAACTAGGATGTTATGAAGCGCATGCTACATTATTCTTTTTTATAATTTCTCTTACAGCTATTGCTTTGAATTACAGAGGACTTTTTTGTCAAGAGCGAGAAGGAGATGAATCAAAAATTCATCTGAAGAAGTTCTGCATTGGGTGAAGCGAATATACCTCTGGTGGAACCAACATTTGCAAAAGTTCTATCTCCTTAAGCAATTATTAGCGGTGATAGTTTGACATGTACAAGAGTTGTCAACAACTGACTTTAAACAAAGTACAAAGCAGAAGTAAACAGTGCCCAGGGCAAAATTAACTTGGGGGACTAGCCATCTCATGAATTATAAATGGCTATCTATTACTGCAGTGAGTGGTGCTACCAGGAGGCTTCATTCACTGGAAAAGACTAACCTATTTTCAACACATCTGAAAGTCGAGTGACAGCAAGACACGAAAGAATGCAATTCAGGGAAAAATTAGCTTGTTATTTAGTAAACGAGTTGTGTAATTTCTAAATTGTACCAAACTAACCGAGGAATGCCCTCGGGGGTTTGTGTCATCTGCTATACACATTTGCCTCCTAACTGCCATTCAGTTGCAAATTAATTCCCTTCACAGAGCACGTTTTAATCCATCTAATTAGCAAAGTGGCCAATACGTAAAAGCCTATGTTTTATCTTTTTAATCCGCACCTCCCCAAAGCTGCATGGTAATAACAGAAATTACGTCGGCTCTGATGAGAACACGCCTGGAGGATGTTTTTTTTTTTTTTTTTTTTTTTTTACAAACTGGACTTTTGTTAAGCGTTTCTATAGATCAGTTTTCAAAGTGAGGGGTGGGTCTCCCCTGGGAGCGCAGCAGGAGAAAAATCTGGAGGTCAGGGGGATATGGTTTTGTAATATGATGTTTCTTTTTTTTTTATTTATATATTTTGAGAAAAAAATGCTATTTGAAGAGATGTCATCAAAACTAACCTGTCTCAATACAGTAAAAATCACAATGATAAGAAGAGCCGCAATCCAAGGATCAAAAAGCAACGCCAGTTATCCCCTCCTGCATAAAGCCCAACAACTTAGAAGTCCTTGTTAAAAACACATTTTTAAGACTGGGTTTATTGTAAATGCAGGATGCGGTTTGTTGGCGGGATACGGCCCCTCTCTGGTCTGCACCACCCCCACCCCCTGCTTCTGCCGAATCACTTTTTATTACCAATGAAGATTAAATTAATATTCATAGTGATTAAAGCTACTTGACCAGCAGACCAGACAAAATACATTAAATGATTGTATTTTAAAAACATAAGTAAAACAGAGCTGTCACCTCTCACACATCACCAATAAATCTAACTGTAACTCTCATGCAGGACTTCCTGTATTTCAACGATAAAAGACACAGTTGTCAGCAGCTGATTGAGAAGCAATCAATTACATGTGTTGATTGATGCACTGTAGGTCAGAGGCTTCTATTTTGAAAATGGAAGCTATAATAATTTCCATTAAGTTGTGAGGCCTTGTGTTTTCATTGAATTGAAAGCTGCAGTACGGTTCAAGCTTCATCAATAAACGCTATTGATGGATGTTGTGTTTTTGCAACTCAGACACATTTGCATCTCTAGGGAAACAAGTTTAAACTCATCCACTGGAAGAAGAAAAAAAATCCACAAGTTCAGCCCCCCCCCCCCCTTTTTTTCCCCTCTCCACATACCTTCAGAGTGTTTTCCCTGTCATAATTCTCAAGGTGGAGATGTAGTACATCCATTGACCTGAGATGACAAAGAAGAGGGATTAGAGAAGCTCCCAGATGCAGTGGTGCCGCAGCCACAAGGAGTTTGGCTGGTCAACATTGATAAAAGACAACAGCGTGTCCTAACCAGGGACTTGTGCTTGCCAGTGCCTGCTGGGCTCCGTCTCAGGAAGATGGTGGGACGCCTGGATTGGCACCTCTCTGGATACGATAACCACTGGAGAACTGAGAAGCCTGAACTGCAAAGACTCCCTGTAGATCAAGCCACTCACCAAAGGCTTCTTTAGACATGAAGAGTAAACAGATGCTGAAAGTCAATTAGACAGAACAGGTTTTTTTTTTCTTTCAAGATTTTCTCACTCCCTAATGAAGAAACTATTTTCTGTTTTAATTCTAAAGGAGATTAACCTTTTTGTTGTCATACAGGAAGCAGGGCCGATTCTTCAGATTGCCAGATTGCAACAAAACTGGAAGCTGCAGTAAAAACATCACCGCCATATCTGTGAAATGCCTTGCTCCGTCTGACTTTCAGCACGCCACACAGAAGACACAGTTTGCTTTTCCAACCTTGCATTCATTCCCCCGTTCCTCTGCTTTCTCCTTTTTGCAATTTAAGTCTTTGCACAGCGTGTGCAGATCTGCCTCTTCTTCAAAAGACTAGTAAATACAACCCCTTTTTTACACCAGTGGAAATAAATACATAGCTGCATACGATAGGAAAACAACACTGTGATCTGGCTCTACAAACATGGTGATTGGCAGGTGTATGGCACAAAGTGGGCTTCAAGCACAGCTTCACACATTAATTGTAGCTGCCGTTAAAGGATGTTAACCAATATATATTCAATGCTCCCTTTTTAGACTTAGTTCTGAGGAGGCACTCTTCAAGCATGGCAGCGTTGTGCGAGCAGCGGCGCTGCGGAATTCAGGAGACTTGAAATGCCTTTTTTTTTTGTCGGAGCGTCACTGCAGAACAACATTCCCTCCAGGTGTTTATTGGCAACAAAATAAACTTAAAATAACTTTAGTTTGTTTTGAATTGAAAGTCTTCATAAATGAAAATAAACAGTGCCGCAGCGATGTGCTAGCGAATTTTCCTCCCCATACAAATGAATATATATTTACTTTGTATACTTTGCTGCATCAATATTTAAGTTTCTCTTATTTGATTTGAATGCTTTGACAAGGTCCAGAATTATTTATCATCCCGGACACGCCGAGGACACTTGCGCTTTGTTGTTTCTGATTAAGGGCCCCAGTTACAAGTCTATGCTAATCTGAAGAACACAGGACTGGGTGAAGAACTTTGCAGATGAAAGTCGCCGTGCTCTGATAAAAGGGACAGTGGAGCACAACACCGCATAACATTAGCAAGGTGCAGTTACTTCCACTGACTCATAATTGTCCAACATGCCTGGGAGATACACAGATGAGTTGGTGGGACTCCAAAATCCTCGCCCCTTGTTTTGCATAATACTCATGGAAGCGGGGAGAGGAAGCAGGGAGGGGCAGGTGTGAGTGATCTTCCCACTGTCTCCAAGTCATTTTGTTTATCATTCAATTGCAAACCTTGTTCCATTATCCATGAGGGAGCAGCAGTTATGTGTTAATGTCCCCTACTTCGCGGCTCATCTTTCGGTCCGTGCTGACAGCACCGTACCCATCCGTGTCACAGATGATGAGAGACAAAAGGCAGACAGAGGGCAGCAAAAAACAGGTAATTACCTCATACCTACACTTTCATACAGGCGACTCCCTCAGCATTCACGTCCCCGTGTAATATAATTAGCCTAACCAGGCCACAGTCGGGTGATGTGTGTGAGGACACGAAGACTTTGATGAAATCTGAGGTGTCAAGCTGACATGAAGGGACGCCAGCACTTTTGCTCCTCTCTCTCTCTCTCTCTCTCTCTCTCTCTCTCTCTCTCTCTCTCTCTCTCTCTCTCTCTCTCTCTCTCTCTCTCTCTCTCTCTCTTGCTCCTGTGTTTATGCTGCATGCAGTAAAAGAGCTATCGCACAGGGATCCACTGCCTTTATGGGCTCTATGTGATTGATTATTTAGTGAAAAACTCCACAGCCGAAATCAGTCTGAAGCCAGCAAATAAAGTCAAATAACAAGGGAGAGTGCAGGTCTGAGGGAGGGAAAGATCTCAAGATGTTTTTGAAGCGAGTCAGAGTCGCCAAAGGCTAGAAGCTCTTCACACTTTCATATCCCCCTTTTTAATATTTCTCCCCCATTTTAATGATGTGCTTCCTATCCTTGAGTAAAGTTCTTCATAGCCAGCCTTTTTGCCAGAAAGGATTTTTTCTCTTTGAAATAGAATGTAAGTATATATTTAGTCTCTGAGTTTAGAGGCTTACAGGCCAAAGCAGATATTCAAATTTGTGCTTTTATGAATACGCATATTGACGGTTGTCTGGCAATTGCCAGAATGTTAACAATATTTTAATAAATAGTGTGTGAGCTCTGCTTTCAAGCTTTGCTGGGGGAGCATAAAGGTTTGATTTTTCTGTTGGCAAAAATTAATAATTCCAATAATGCAAATAGTTCTCAACTTACTTATAGTTAAGATAAAAAAGGCAGGCATCGACATGGTCTTTAAAAAAGGTGATGTTTTCATATATGTCTCATGGAAATAAACAGGGTTGAACATGAACACTGAGTAATTTGTATAAATCATGGAGTCTTTGCATGAAGAAAAATCTAATATTGATGATGATGATGGTGGTGGAAAAACTTCCAACGGAGAAAAACAATGAAAAACCGAGGCAGCAGGCGTCTGTCGGTACAACAGCTGTAAGTGAGGCGCAGATTTCAAAGCCGAGCCTTTGATATTGCCAGTTTCACAGAGATCCGATCTCCCTGCAAGCGGCTATAATGAAGGCATCTCACCCCACTCTGTCCGTCACAAGCCAGAGCCGAGCTCCTACACTCAGCCCTTAAGGCCAGCTCAGTGTACCTGCTCCTCTTTTTCTCCCCGACTGAAAGAGGCACTCCTCTGATGAAATGCAGCCAGTGAAGTTGGAATATGAGGCTTTTTTGAGGGTTTATCGAGAGCTGGGATCCATCGTGTTGAAATCATAAAGACCGCACCACTGAAATATAGAAAATGATGGCCAGTAGAGCCTGTAGGAGAAGCTACACACATTAAAGATGGCTGCAGTGTTAAAACCAGTGCTGCTATGAAGTTATGCCTTATTGTGACGTCTCTACTTTTGGCAGTAATGCTTCATTATGCACTGCGTCATTATCGTTTTTGTTCAATGCCTCACATGTGGAGCTGCTGTCGCTCTCTGCCCTGTTCCCTCCACACTGCCTGTGATGTATTGGTAGCATTGAACAAACATTAGCATGCCTTGGTCGTTTATCTCAGCTGTTTTGTTGCTGCTTCCTCTTCCTTCCTTCATGAATCTTTTTCTTTTAAGAGCAGGTGTCACTGCTTAAGATTGCCTCCAACAAGTGGAAGCGTTTGCAGCCCATTTGAAAATATCCGACTCCATTAATAACTTCTAAATAACTGACGTCTCTTCGGCTGAATCTAATAAGTGATTCAGTCAGACTGATCCACACAGAGGGGACGGCTCAGCTGGCGTGTCACAGTAACGTCTGTCTTCTTTTCCTCTTCATGAGGTCCTGGTGGCAACATGGCGACCAAAGAGGTCCAGACATCCTCCTTCCCTCGCAACTTCCTCCTCCAACTGCTCTCAGGTCAAATAAGAGATTGAATCTCTCCAGTGGATCCCGGGCTGACCTCAGGGCTCCCTCCCAGCACACATTGCATTTCCAGGAAATGTCTTATTTTTGTTTAAGTGACGATTACTTTTGTAGTCGAGATTTTGGGCTAGGGTAGTTGTTTGCACAACACTGAGTTGTGCAAGTCCAGTGATGTCGTAGTTAACATTGTCTCTTCACTTTGAGGATGTCTGGCTGGACTAGTCTGTTTGCATGTTCTCCCTGTGCATGCATGGGTTTTCTCCAGGTACTTTGGTTTAACCGGCTCCAGTGTCCTGATCACCTGAACTGGATAAAGTGTAATAGAAGATGAATGGATTGGTCAAAACAAGTCAATATTCATTTTTGAAAAGAAAAGTGAAAAAAAAACAACGATCCCTTATCCGATTAAATTTGTATGCACTCAGACAGAAATACACCATAGTAAGGTTTTTAACAATTCCACTATATTTACCGACCGTGTGTCTCAGAAGCTGCCGCACAACAGCGATAGTTCACGGTTTTTACATTAAAAGGTGGTACACTATTGCTGAACCCATTGTTCTGTATCAAAATATTAACAACTTTACGGCAAAGACGTTGAAAAGGGGAAATATGTATAGAACAGGCCTCCCCCTCCTCCCTGTCTCGAGGCAGAGATAGCCATTGAAAAAAAAAAGTGCTGGTTCAGTCTCCCTCTGTCTCTGGGCATAGCTTTGATCAGTCCCACCTCAAGACTTATCCTGGAGGGAACACAGCACTTCTATTCTCCGTGGCTAATCATACTTCCTGTCTTTGTCTTTATGTGCTTTAGACAAGCGTCAGATAGAAGCACAGGAACAGATATGCCCGGAAAACCTGGAGAATAAAGCCTCTGGTTGTGCTGCAGCTCTTCTTCTCCAGCAGATTTCCTCATGAATATTTCCACTGTTTTGGAGAGGGAGGATTTCAACTCATTGCCGCTGTGAGACGACAGCCTCCTTTTTTTTTTTTAGAGAGAGAGAGACAGAAATGAAAGCCTTTCAGAGTTCAAGATGCCAGAATAAATGTACTGTATGTCACCTGTCTGAGGTGAATAATGTATTTTTAGTCGTAGGTACATTTGCTGGATGACAGAAGAATGAATACCCTTCATTGGGTATTCATTGACATATTGGAAAAATTCAACCCCTCGGAGTTGTTGGACGATGGTTTAAGATTTAGTTTGTTATCTAATGTCTTTTCACGTTTTAATATCAATAAGGGCAAGCACGTGACTATTCATGCAGGGGGAAACATGTTTGGAGGAAAATGTAAAAAAGCAGAATTCATGATATTTTATGATTCAAAACTTTCTCTTGATTCCTGCTAAAATGTTTTCCCCAACACCCTTTGCATCTTTAAGTTCTTCTTATGAAGTACACGAACAAGACCTCATTAAATGCATTGTTTGTACTATTGAACTACAGATTCCTTGCTGGCTGTACAGTGAAGACATCAGTCTTTCTCTCGACTCTGAGTTCTCCCAGCACTTTGTTAATCCGGATGAGAAGAGGCCTGAGCACTGAAATGGTTAATAAAATAGATTCACATTCACAGCAGATTCTTTGAGGCAATATTGCTGCCTGGCACCAGTGGCACTTTTTCTTTTTTTCTTTTTCAACCAAGAAATGTGCTTTGTGTGTTTCACACAAGTATAGAAAAGAGCATTTATGCCAGGAGCTAAAGAGAAATAGACAAAAATCTTTCTTTTCTTTTTTTTTCCAGGGAGAAACTGAAGGCTATGAAAAACATCTTGTGCTCTATGTCTGAACTGATTTCCATATCCATGACCACCTGAGGGAGGTCAGGCTGCTCCGGCCAACTTCCTCACAGGGAGAAGGACTGACGGTGACAGGGACACAAACCCAGAGTCAAACGCTGTATTCCACCCGTTCCAACACCTACGCCACTCATTATCCTCACTGGCACCATCCAGACTCTCACATGGATATAGAAATTAATGGCCACAAAAAGAAAACAGAAAACAATCCTTTTTCCCCCCCCCTTTTTACTTCTTTCTTGGTGTTTTTCTTCTGCTTCAAAGCCTGTAACGCTCTGCTGTGCCCCAGGGTTAATTAACATGAACCAAACAGTGAATGATCAGAGAGAATGGGAAATCTCCAAAGGTTAAGTGTCACGTGGGAAGCGTGTTGTCAGAAGAAGAAGAGGAGGTATGCTGCTTCTTTTTTTTTTTTTTTTTTTTTTTACATACACATTTAAAATCAAATGTGAGAGGAGCAGAGGGAAGGAATTTGTAGACACCTTTCCAAAACTTTGCATTTCTCCTGTCAGAAGGGCAGAGCTTCAGCGTCTGGCTTCAAACAAGGTCTGTAATTCTGTGACATTTTGACGAACAAAAGAACTCTTGCAGTTTTCTCCAACTTGCCGATCTTTCGATGGATTTATTCGCTATTCTGTATATCATTAGGATTCACTTTAGCGAAGTAGACACAACACAATTTGATAATGTGATAAGCAGGAGCTTTGCAGAGAAAGAAAAAAAAAAAAAACAAACACATCAATCACAAAGTTAATCACTGCTTTTATGGACCTACTCATTGAAATTGTGTCTCCTCTTGGTATCCGCCCCGCAGGGAAAAAGAGAAAATGACTTCATGATCCACAGATATCCTTGGTAGCATGTCTTGCAGGTGAAATAGTGTGAATTTCCTCTGTAATAATTAACATGGGCTCCTCTTCTCTCCCTGTGGCTTGCCGCTGACATTTGGTTCATGCTTGAGTGTCTGCCTAGCTGATTTCAATCTCTTGCATGAAGGTGAGGGTGTGTGTGTGTGTGTGTGTGTGTGTGTGTGTGTGTGTGTGTGTTTGTGTGTGTGTGTGTGTGTGTGTGTGTGTGTGTGTGTGTGTGTGTGTGTGTGTGTGTGTGTGTGTGTGTGTGTGTGTGTGTGTGTGTGCGTGTGCGTGTGCGTGTGTGTGTGTGCATAGGGTCCAGTGACCAGTCTGACAAGGACATTGCATGCAGGGTCTGCCTTCAGTCGATGGGATTAAGCATCATGACAATATGGATTAAAGACCTCCTCAGTCAAACCCGAACCTCCGGCACATTAGAAGTTGAAAGCCAAAAGCCCGAAACACAAAAGAGTCTCGTCAGTGTTCCACGTGTGTTCCCGCAACGCCGCGTGATGTAAAAGGGTCATATCTCACTCACCACTGAATAGATATTTGACAATTCCCGAATTTATCACACCGATCTCTATACATTTTGTCCACAGTGACATATAGCATTGATTTACGCCACGCACCAAGGATGAAAACACCTCAGAATAGTCACCTCGTCTACCGCTGCAACAGGCCTTATTTTACATTATTACATTATGTATGCAGGCTTGAGTATGGATAATGGATGAATCTAAAGCAAAGCAGTTTAATTACCCACCATCATTCTGTCTCACCTAGCTGCAGAGCACACATCTTATTAGCCATGGTGTAAATAAACATTAATATGCCAGCCTGATAAAGACTGTCCTCCCCCCTCCTGCAGTTCTTGGTATATTATCACCATTGCTGCAAAGTACACACTCCCAAACTGATCCAACGGCATGTGCAAACAACAGAAGTGATGCTACAGCCGGGGCCAGACCATTACAACCACTTCATAGAAAATTATCATTAGTGCATCTGGCTTTCAGCCACACATACACACACATACAGAAATGCACACACACACATGCGGCCCCATCAAAAGATTCAACCTATCAGACAGTATTCATACTCAGAACGTTAAACAGACTTTACTTGCATGGTGTCGTTTTAGTGTGCGTCACACGACCCATCACATCCTCTATGGCAACGACACACGAACATGACAAGCCAGGGAAAGGAGCCACGGTAGCACTCCTGCAAGTCTAACGCAAACCCTGCGAGTTTCTAATCTTTGTTTGAAAGTTGATCAAGAGGAGTTCTTGCGACGCGAGTCGGACCGGCAAGTGGCAGCAGTGGAGGCACAGGGGAGGAAGGGTGTCTCCGTGGACCAGCTGAAAGGAGGGGAGACGTAGATATATAGAGAGGGATATAGATAAAGAGGATGTAGGTTAACCAGCCACAGGGTATTTCTCAGCACGTGGCAATAGAGAAAAAGCTTGGAGCAAAGAGAAAACTCAGCATCCAGTCCAGCTTTGAGCATCAAACCGATCCGAGTGTCTACTTAAATCCCTCCAGGCAGGCCTTTTTTTTTGTTTTTTTTTGTTTTGTTTTGTTTTGTTTTTTAACAATGTGCATTGCGACGACTATCTGACATGATCGACTCAATGCAATTAAAAAAAGAAAGCATCTGTTTTCAAGGCACAAACCGTAGCGTTAAGTGTAATCACTATATTAAGCAGGCTGCACTGAAGCAGTACATCCACAGTGTGCTTCCCAAAAATCTTGTTCTTTCTCGCCTTCTCCAGATGACAGAAAGCTGAACTCTTCAAAGACAAAACTGAGTTACATGTACACAAAGCTCTTTTATAAATTTCTCCATATGTCTATTTCTGCCTGTAGATGGACTGACTGCAGCCAAAACCCAGGAGGAGACGGGCCTTCTTCTGCTCTCTTATGTTGTTTCAATCACCAGTCGACTGTACAAAGGAGGCAGCCTGATGGCGTGACGAGTGCACGGCGCTCGTCTGCCTGTGCTGTTGTCTCAGTTTGAGCCTCATAAAAGGAAGCGGGCCTGACGATGCCAGAGGCGGAGGATCCGGCTGTACGGTCTGAGCAGGGAAACATCAGCAGAGCGCCATTCTTCAGAAGGAGATGTCCTTCAGTGTGGTGCCAACTCTCCCCGGGGGCAGCAGCACAAGACTCAGCCTCTTATTTACCATATACAGGATCTGTGCGTGCCCTTAATGAGCCAGGATATTCAGCATCACAGAGACAAAGGCCACGCTTTCACTGGAGAAGCTGTGGTTTTGCTGAATTAAATAATGATAATTAAGAAAATATTAATCAAACTCTGGCTCGATAGATGTGTTGAGGGAGCGGGTCTTCCAGCTTCGCCTGTAGGAGTTCTCATTTAGAGTATGCCTGCGACCTATAAGAGCTGCAGGCAAACACGCAAACACACACACACACACACACACACGGAGAGATGCACACAATTAAAAGCAGACCCTGGTGGCCTTCCACTCTATAATTAAACACCCCTTGGTGCTCCACACAGAAACACGGCACTGAGTTCAGATGTGTCAAGGAGAGAGGAGTGAAGGGAAACATGAAGAAGCTGTTGGTTCTCTTGCGTCGCAAGTTTTGTTCAATGCGATGAATTAATAAAAAGCACAAACTAATACCTTCCCGACGTGCAGTTGCTATGTCTGGCGGGCCAGCAGTCGCTGCTACAGCTGTCCTGTGAAACTTTAATGCAGCTGGATGCCTGAAGCATCGCCTGGGCTTTTTCTCTGAGGTGAGGGTGGGGCGGAGACGGAGGCAACGTTTCATCAAGTCCACTGGTTTTTCAAAGTGTGGGGCAGGCCTCCCCTGGGGGGCACCAGAGAGCTTCACAAGGGGGGGCAGCAGCAGGAGAAATCTCGGGGTCAGGGGGACACCTTTTCTTTGCCTCATTTTTTTTATTATTTTGTTCTTGTTTGTTTGTTTGTTTGTTTGTTTTTTATTAGATGGTTAAACTAGTAATTGCGTTATTAAAGGACTTTTTTTAAGCAAATTACAATTTTTTTTGCCAAAAACATACTGATGCTGATGAAGCCATATTGACATTGTGCTTTTTCTTAACAACAAAAACTAAACTAAATGTTCCAGCTGTATCATGTCATGTGTTTTCTTATATGCTTTTGTTACACATCATGCATTTATTATTATTTTTATTATTATTATTATTATTATTATTATTATTATTATTATTATTATTATTATTATTATTATTATTATTATTATTATTATTATTATTATTATTATCCGGCCTAATTGTTCTGATCACGCTGGAGAAAAGTGTGTGTTCACTTTTGAGTAGTTGTGTGTTTAGTTCATGCTGTGCTTCCTGACAGAGGGAGTGTCAGTACCTGAACAGAGCTTCAAGTTTGGGCAAAAGAGCATCTGGTTTAAAAAACAAGTTCAGACCTCGGAGAATAAAAGGAATGAAGTTTACTATTTTAGCCACAGAGCAAATTCGATATGAAAATGATTTATTGTTCACAAGTGTAACAGTAGACATGGCTGCAGACCATATATAAAGATGCTCCAAGCATCAGTCAGTGAGAAATGATGACTTGAGTGTGTGTGACAGAAGAAAAGAAGAAAATCATGATATTATGGATGATATCGCAAATTCCACCGTATTTGAAGAGAAACATGATTTTTTTTTTCTGACCTTTAAAAAAACGCAGCCGTCTGAGAGGTGGGAACAGTGTTTGATTACATTTTTTCTTTTTTTTAAAAAACCCTCCTCATAGTGTCTTTTTTCCTTCATACAAAGTAGTCAAAACTCCCTCCTCAAATCCAAATGTTATTAGGTGATTATATGGTATTATTCTTCACCTTTTAGACTTCAGAGTGCTTGTCATTTGGCTCTAGTTGTTATGGTAATGCGAGGCTTTCCATCTCCTTCCCAGCATGCTCTGTGTTTGACATTCATGGGGTTAAAGTCCTCTGAATGATGAAGTGCCAGTGTTTGGGACAGTAAATTGCATCGTTTCAATTGAGAAGAGAGTTCCCCTTGGGTTTGCTGGAGGTCCCAACGGGCTGGCCTTGAGCAGAACAGCATGTTGTACATCCATATAAAAAAAAAAAGAGGGAAAAATATGGTGGTACTTTTCTCTTTATGATGCAAAGATTAATCTGTCACCACATCCCCGCATAAATCTCACTTGCTGCTTTGCAAAATACTGTTTTATCTTACTTTACACTATATTTTATTTTTTTTTTATTGCCCATAAACACAAACCATCACAAAGGGCTAATGGTCTCATCAATATTATTACAAAATGATCATAAATCCAATCCCTTGTTAAGATTTGAAGCCATTTCTCTCCTCAGCTACTCAAGCGTTGCGAACATTAGACAGAAGCTTTATTTTATCAAGCGATTTCTTTCTCAATAATAAATGATCCTCCATCCTGTTTGAGGTTCAGCTCACCACTTTATTTTCATCAGATTATTGCACGTTCCCTTCCCATCCGGTCCTCATCACTTTGTGAAGCAGTACTAATCCTGCCTTTTGGGGCTATTTTTTTTTCTCCTTCTTATCCTTCAGTAGAAATGCTTTGACAACACTGTGGTGGTTATTTCATCCTGAGAGACCACAAACTAAACAGCAGAAACACGTTGTATAGACGCTTGTTTAGTGCTATGCAAATCATCCTAGCCGGGGGTAAAATTAACATTTTCAATTAAAATATTAGCACCAAACAAACACAGAAAAACACACTAATGATTAAATCATCTTGATGGAAACTCGTCGTAGAATTTGAGGGTGATTTCTTACATTTCTTTTTATAATACAAAAAAAGAAGCAGTGTCAATCATGACTCTGATTTTATGAAAATGTGAATCTTTATTTTTCAAGGATGAGCTTAGTAGGTGAAGATTGAAAATTGTCTTCAATTATTGTGATTATCTTATTTGGCAAAAACTTTCCAAATCTTAAAAAAAAAAAAAAAAAAAAAAAAGCAGCATAGTTTTTATGATAGTGAAAACAAAGAAAATGTTTAGTTGTTGTTTCGTTGTCATTTACTGGAAAAAATAAAGACCAAAGATAATAATAGAAGGCATCATTTGCTACTTAAAATTATGTTATATTTATATAACTTGACAAAACATTTGAAGAAAGCGTCATCGTGAAGGCCTCTGGAGCTGTTTTCAACGCTGTTATGTCGCCCTCTGGTGTTCATCTGACAAAACATCAACTCTCAATAAACGAAATCATTACTAAGATTTGAAACAATCATTGTTTTGTCAGTATTCCCTACACGTACAATACATACATTTAACAGTTTCAGTTAACTCTAGTTTAATATGATTGTCAGGCAAGTAAAAGAGAACAAAATTATATTTTTTCATACCTCCTGAGATTAAAATGTAAAGAATATCATAGACAATTGTGATAATACATATAAAATATAGGAACCTTTTTAAATGAAATAGTTATGAATTAAATATCAACTTTTCTTTCCCCAGAGGTACCTGTTGGTCAAAGGCAATAATAAATGAAACGGTGCTCCAACAAAACAGCTTTATTAGTATCCGTGTCATCATAACAAATATAAACTGGAATACACAATTCTTATTTTATTTAAAATCAATCAAAAAGAAAGATAATTCTACTTGAATTTTGCATTCAAATATGTTGAGGAGCATTTTTTTAAAAAGGGCTTCAGTCACAGGAGTCATATCCATTAGCCCGAATTTCCAGTACATGTGCTTTTAATGGAAGACGAGGCCTTTTAAATCAGTTCCTACTCCTCCGGTCCACAGAGGCCGAGCAGAACCTTCTGGTAGTCTCCTTTGGTGTGTTCCTGCCGAAAGGGGAAAAAAAAGCACACAGAGCAGGTCAGAGGACAGACAAACTTAAGTGGAAATCAGAAATTAGCGGCAGGTTGTAAAATTCACTCACCAGGATCGTCTTCTGCAGGGACTGTCCGAAGGTGGCCTTGTACTCCGAAGCGACCTTTTTCAGGTCCACCTCACAGCGGGACACGATAATCCTGGTCACGATCTTCTCCTTGGCTCCTTTACTCTGCACAGACGAGCACAAGTCAGCACTTCAAAGTTGAACGTGCTGGATACTTTAAACTCCAGCGGCTGACGCAACGCCGTGGTAAGATAACTTCAGCCAACTTTGGATTCCTGCGGTTAAATAACACTTTCACAAGCCGTCGTGCTCCATACAGTTGTTCTTTCAAAATGTCTGGCGTTTCGACTGAAAGAGTGGGAGGACTGTACCTTCATGGCTTCATTGAGTCTCTTGGCAAAGTACAGCTGTTTGTTTTCGAAGCACTGAACTGTAAAACAGAAAGGAAGGTTATTTTATCATGTAAATTCAGCTTTGACCATCTTCAGTCCAAATGAACATTAATAACACAATAAAAGCATGGGCGTACCGAGCACCAGGAAGGACTTCTTTAGGTCTCCCTTCACTTCCTTATCGATGCTCTCCTGCATGTCGTACGGGCTGTAACTCTTGTACCTCTGAAACACTAACAAGTGGACGACAAAAGTGACACTTTGCTCTTAATAAGGACAGAAAAATCAACATTCCCCCGAATACACATGGTAAGAAAGCAGGTGTCATTACCTTTTTGCAGGTGAGGGACGCTTCTCTCAGACATAATGGAGATCCAGGTCGCCACATCTGTTCCTTTTATTTTTACTCCAGCATCATACAGAGCCTGAGACAAAGACCAGTGACTATCACCAACACCTTCCATGTTATTGGGCAAATATCTCATCTTTTGGTTTCAAAACGATCATATTTATACTCTCAAGAGGAGAAACGCACTCAAAAATGTCAGTGTTACGAGGTTCTGAATTCACCTCAGAGGAACAATTGAATCATTATTTATAACTTTAGTTATTTAGATTTTTTTCTTAAGTGATTTGTTGTTGAAATGACACTAATTTTATTGTAGGAACTATAAGCTTCCAAATCATTTGTATTTAAGGTGGAAGTGACGACTTACTCTGGCATCGCCGTCGATCTTTTCATAGTCCACAACAGAAGATGGCTCGTCTCTCTTTGTCTGAACAGAAATTTTAAAAAGAAAAAAGTAGCAAATTATAGAAAAAAACAAGGTTGACTTTTAAGCGCCTCAAATTTTCCGCTGTGAATCGTTTATTCTGAAGCTGTGCCAACACTTCACCTGCACCAGAGCCAGAAGCAGCTTAGCAAAGTTTCCAGATGTGTCACCAGCCACGTCTTTGTCCAGGTCCTTTTTAATCACTGCAAAGAAACATGTTTTGACAACTGTAGACCGACATTGATTGTATATGGAATGGTTCATCACTCTATAGTTTGCCCTATAAAACCCAAGTAAGCTAAAAGATATCAACCTATATATAAAATATTTCAATGCATTTTATTTTTTTTCAGCTCTTGGCATGAAACTCTCAGACGTTTCACACTCACAGTCTTTGTAAACCTTCTTGATTTCCACCAGTTCGGCGTTGCTGCGTGAGCACAAAATCTCAATAAGAGTTTCTTCATCTGTTCCCAAGCCCTGAAAGAGACAGAAACTTTAAAGTAACCGCTTCACTTCCAATCCTCCTGCAGAAACAGAGATGTCCCGCCACTGCTCCAGTAGAGGGCAGTATTGCTCCTTCAATGAATCCCTGGTTACCTTGATGGAGCCTCGGATCTCTGAGGCGTCATACTGGGCTGTGCTCTTCATCAGTCCAAGGATCACAGTTTCTAGAGAACCGGACAGCGCCCCCTTCAGGGCTGAGATCATGTCCTAAAAAAAAACAACATGTTACTTTGTGTCGCCCACATTTGATAAAAAAAAAGACACATAACAGTGAGGACTTCACCTTCTTTGTCCTCCTCTCATAAGCAAAAGCAATCTCTCTCCTTTGGCCGTAGGTGCGTTTTGTCAGGACATCAATGATGGTCTGCTCATCCACTCCTGAAATAAACCAAACGCCTGGATTATATATGAACTGTGAGGATTGTTCTGGATGGCAGAGTAACGAGTCTTACTCAACTCGGCTCAAAATCAATATGTTTGCTGTTGGAAGAGCAGCGTGTGACTGTCCACGGTCTACAGGAGCTCCTCTTCCTGCTTGGTCAGTTCTTGTGAATGTAAACTCTGCTAACAGTGATCGTAACACAGCGAGTATGAGTTAAGGTAAACACACAAACAAAGAGCTACGTACAATTGAAAAATGCCGCTGCCGCTGGCAGGTTGGTTATAATATTCTCACAGCCGATCCCAAACAGCCTTTAAAGAATGAGTTGCAGTGAATTTGGGCAGTTTTCAGAAGATATTTCGCTCCAGCACATGACATGGCCATAAGGTATCCCCCCCCCCCCACCCCCCGCCCCTACTCTCATTTGCAGAGAAAACATCTTTCCACATTGAACACATTCTTTATCACAACAAAATGGTCGGGCTGTTGAAGACTGAGCAGTTTGCTGCCAGCAGCTCTGGCAGCACTGAGGCTCAGACATGGAGGTGTGCCCAGCATGGCCACAACATTTTAAGCTGTGATGCTGACTCACAAATACCAGCGACTCATCTGTAGGGAGAAGCTGCAGACTCCAGCATTGATGGACTTTGAGTACAACACACACATACACACACAAACAAAACAAAAACTGGATCTTGCCTTTAGTTTTGATGGCAGTGTCGATCCTGGCAGCATCTCTGTCGGGGTCAAAGTCCAAGGCAGGCACCACGGTGGGGTACAGCTGCTCATGAGCCTGAAGATTAAAAACAAAACAAACAAAAAAACACATCATATACAAAACAGGGAAAGTGATGAAAACACAGCCTCATTTCCAAGCACTATTAAAGACAAAACAATAGTAGTGATGACTTACCCCGATGTTGAGAGACAGCTGCCCGAGAAACTCCGATACCAAAGCCATCCTGAAAAAGATGAAACGTCATCATTAGAACCCTACATGATCGTTCTCAGTTTACCCATGCAACAGGCCATGTTTATTATGACTGAAGATAGAATCACTGCAGCCAGTTCCCTTCTGGACAGAGCCTGTTGACCCCCCCCCCCCCCCCCCCCCACCAGTGTTTGTTCAATAAATCACAAGTCGTTCATTCTTTGTTTTGCCTGCTTTGCGATGTTACTACTGGAAACACAGGTGCAATTAAAAGATCAGAATATAAAGGAAAAGTTCAAAGTGAAACTATCATATCTTAGGATTCTGTACACTCTGTGCATCATCTTGTCTTCCAAGTCTTGAAAACTTGTTTCTAGAATTTAGCTCTATTGAATGATCTGAAATATTGTCATTGTTTTCACAGCAGCCGGTTCTTTTAGAAACATCCAAAACAGAGAGACACACCCTGGAAAAAGCTACTGTGCTGCAGACTGCTGCTAAAGATGACTACGCTTCACACACACACAACAGAACTCGTACAGGAACTTTAAAGTGGAAAACAAGGCCGAAGAAAAAGAAGCAAAACTCATTTTGACAAAGTAATTGCAAGGAAACTTAAATCATTGTTTTATAATGAATGAACATTTTGAAACAAAGTCCTTGCGACTGCAAAGGGAAGTTCATTTGAGCTACAAATGCAGTCATCCAACACCAGTATGTTGTATTTCAAACTTACCTCAGTTAGAAAAAGTTGCGGAGACGTGTCCTGGTGGCGTTTCAGTGGAATGGGTGTGGAGCTCAAACTTTTCCAATGAACAAAACGGCTTCCCCTTTTTCAACTCCTCTGACTCACAATCCCTCCCCTTTCCATACCCTCATGACTCCACCCTGGTGCAGCACATGCAGCGGAGCCGCAGTCCGGCAGCTCCTGGTGTTGAAAATCTGGAGAGGTTTTTCACACAGTCGCTGGTACAAAGTGTCTGGTGTGTCGATTAGAATCGAATCCCGACTCCAGGGCCAACATGAAATCACCTTCAGTGAATCACTTACAATCATAACGCTCACATAGAAATCCAGGTTTATTGTACAAAACTAAACATACACATTGTGAAGAAAATAAAACGAACACATTCGGTTTCTTAAAGTGCTTCAACAATCACATATTCAAAAGGTATTTTCTGTTGTTCTTTCATTTCCAGCTCCTCCATCGACTCCCGTTTTAAACAGACTTCTTAATGAACTTCTTTTTACTTTTGGCTGGACGTTTCTTTCGCTTTTTCGTCTTCCCTTGTTTCCCCGGGTTGCTCTTTGGCCCGGACGCCGTGTTGTTGGATCCATCTTTAGACATCTGTGGGAAGACGAGATGGGGAGGTTTTCAAGAAAAGCTCAAATCAAGAAACAACATGCTGAAAAAAATGCATTTTTGTTCATCACTGTATGAAGTTCTAATATACCAGAGATAGAAATACTCTGAAATCCTGTTTTCTCAGGAATGTTTTTCCTCCACTCTGAAGACGTGTTCAAGTCCTCACAGTGTTGAAATGTCGACAGGCATTCAATGAATGCCAATGCCTATAAAGCGTGCTTGAGCTGCTGGTGCTCATACTGGTATGTCCGCCATTGTTCCCGTGTTGGTTTTGGGCTTTTGCAGACAACGACGCAGCGCTCGGCCGGCTCAGCTTGTCTGATAAGAAAACGGCCGAGGGCTTTGCAGAGCCCACAAGATTACCACGGAGGCAAAGTGGCTTGAAAAGAATCTCTGTCAAGTGTATTTTAAAAGGTGTAGGCGCCCTTAAATTGGTATCGTCCTATTTGTTTCACTGACAAACCTTGGGGAATTGTTTCGGCGGGAAGGTGCAGGGTACTCGGCCGTGTTTCCGGTGAAAGTCCAGGGCCACCGCTGGGTTGACCGGTACCCAGGGCAGGAGGCCGGAGGCCGGGGTTGGAGGAGTCGAGCGGTGCACCTGCTGCAGGTCGTACAACTCCCGACTTGCACCGTCGGCTGCTCTTAACAGGGTCACAAATGGCTTCCCTGCGTTGTGTACGATCAGGTATCGTCCCTCGTCCAGCCTACAGAAACCACAGGAAGTCACCGATTAGCGTTCAAGACCAACATGCTGAAACATGCTGTCATGGTGTTGGGTCCATGATCTCTTGTTGTTGCATGACGACGGGAAGTCAGGTGAATGACGCTTCCAGAAAGGAGAATGTGACGCATCTACTGTATCTCATTGAGCAACGGATTGAGTAATCCTCCAACGCAAACACGAGGTCAGGATAACGTCATTTTTTTCCCTTCTCTTTTACCCCGAGGCTAAAAGACTGAACTGCACAAGAACTGCATCAGATTAATGAGTGTGAACATGTAGGTGTGCCAACAGCTCACCTGCAAAGTCTACACGCTCTCCAGCTACACAATTGAACGCATGATTTCACTTATCATATGCTGGACACAATATTCAATCTGAATTCATGTATATACAACATTATATGAGCCACGTGTCTCCATGGAATCAGTGTTTAGCTTCTGACATTGCAAGGCTCCATAAATCTTTCTTGAACTTTTCAGTGTTTTCCTGAGATTTACTTGACCGCGATTGTCATATAAACATTTAAATAACCTCAATGATTTATCACAAATACGTACCCACGATCTGCTAGTAGTTGGGAAAGATGTTGAATTAGGTCTTAACTTTCAATGGAAGTGTGTGTTTGGTGTGTTTAACCATCATGTGTGCATTAAAACCAAGTAATTAAGACTCAGTGAACCTTTGTTCCAACAAGCTTGAAGAGGTTAATTAGCTTTCACGGATTATTACGACACAGAAAGTATAAACTAAAGTGTATTTATTTTTTTAAAAAGTGTCTGTATGAATGAATAAATAAATACTTTATTTACAACAAAAATAAATGACATGTTACAATGTAAAGGCAATAAGGGTGTGGGCGCTCGACTCCTCCACAAACACATCTAATACAACAAACGCCCTCAAGACCTTACCCAGTTAGCTTTTTCAGGAGGTGGTGCAGGATATTCAATGACTTGGATAGCCTGAGGACGGACAAGACACATCATCAAGTGTTAGTCAAGTCTACTTTGGCTGGAATTAGAATTTCAACACCGAGACGACAGGAGCCGCCGCGAGGACGGCTCCCTCTGATGAAAAGGATCACTGAAAAAGTGACTGGATCTCGAGATGACGACGTCGAAAAGCGAGGTAACGTGATCACGGTGGGGTTATTAGGTTAATGATAATCGTGTGCACACAAACACCGTTCAAACGGCACTCACTTGAACCCACAGGAGATGTTCTGCTTCCAGTTGTCAGGCAGCTTCCTCAGCAGAGCTACTTTTGATGTGAGCGCATTGATGTGAGCTACGGAGTCAAACAGAGAGGGTGAATGATACACTGACGACAACGAGAGCCAGCGAGTGTGCACATCAAGGGCTTCACTTCATCATTGATGTCCCCCCCCCCCCCCCCCCCACCCCTCTTATTGCTTACAAAGTAATTAGTCGACAGTGATTTTCCAACATTGTTACAAGCTTGAGTGGGTGGTAAGCATCGCTTGTTGGTCTTCTCCCTCCCTCTCTGCCTCCCACTCCAGCTGGCGGAGCATGCCGATTTCAACAGTGCTTTTCATTCAATTATGGAGTGTTTGAACGGCTGCGACTACAGCCAGGAATAGAGAAACGCCACATGACGAGCCGCATGACGGACGACAAAACAGTGAACAAAGCAGGAAGTCTTATCAGCTGGGCTCCTTGACATTAGGTCGTTAATCAGAGAAGTGGTATTTTCACATATAGCTGAAAAGTCACCACTGCTTTCTTTATTTTGTCGTAATGCTGCTACCAAACCGACACCGTTTTAATCAATACGTAGTATTTCTTTCCTGCTGCCACTGAGAATTTGACATGCCAACGTCTCATGTGCATAACTTCTCCAGACAAATGGCTATTACGGTGGTCAGCAGGACTAATGGAGTATGACCAGTATAACCGGCATGTTTGTAAATTGAGCTTTTCAGAACCACCAACAACGTGCTTAAATAGCGAAAAATGACCAGATATTATAGATTAGAGTTATGTTGAAAAAAGGGGTAGAGACAATTACTCAACAAACATTGTTTGGGGCAATTTCATAAAATCTAAATAAATACATGAACATTACTCTATGGAACATGTAGAATTTCAGTTCTGTGGTTTACAAAGCTATACTTACAACAGTTAGGGGAAGCCTAAGACTACATTATGTAATGTAAATTATGCGAAACATGCAGAACTCTGTGATTTGACTGGAAAAAAAAAACTCTTAGTAAATGTCCTTGGACAGAAAAAAACAAACTGTTATTGGGTGTGTGTGTGTGTGGGGGGGGGGGTGGAGATTACGTAAATGTTTGGACCACATATTAATGACGGTGCAGAAAGAAAACGGTGGGGGTCTTCCCCCGAATGCTAACCTACAGGTTAACAGCACATGTACACATGAAAGGACATAATTGAAGCTAAAACACGTTGCTTTGGTCTGCCTAGGTATTTCAGTAATCACCCTATAATCAGACACGGCTGTAGTCATGGTAACAAAATAAACCAACCCCGTCCACAGTCACTGCAGGATGGTGAGTCATCTGCTGACTATTTCACTGGTTTGTGGGAGGACCAGCCTCGTGGCCCACAGTGAACTCAGTGAGCGAAGGAAAAAAAAAAAAAAGGCTTTTTTTTTTTTTTAAAGACCCATAAATGTTACTTTGGTTTTGTTTCGAGCTTTTACTAAAAGAAAAAAGAGCTTAAGAGCTGCTCCTTCCCACTTTGATTTAGTTTGGGGAACATTGCGGATTTCATTTTCACTAAATTTAATAGCAAATTCAAAAAAAAAAGAAAAAAAAGAAAGAACTTTACCGATGTAGGACTGTGCGCTGGAGTGGAGCAAGGTTTCAGTCCACAGCTGGCACGCCTCGCTGCTGGTTAAACACTCCACGCCATAACTTAGCTGGTACTCCAGTTTTGGCAAGACGTACAACGGCACAAACTATTGAAGTAAAACACAACAAAGTAATAACATGACAGAAGTTGTTAAATGAAGATTTTTTTTCCACCCCCCTTCTTCTGAGTGATTTGAAGGTACCCACGTATACCTGATTCTGGCCGCTGCCCACGTTTCTGCTGTTGGTCAGTGAAACCGAGCTGCGCACCATCAGCAGCATGTTGTGGAGACTGTAGAGCTTGTAGAGCAGGTTGCCTTGCGCGGGAGCCTCGTAATCTTTTTCGTCTTCTGCAGATGCCTGCAGGTCCTGCGAGAGTATTTCTGTACGGGTGGAGACAAGACAACGGTGGGTAATCCATCCACAGACCCGAGTGTATTCCACGATATGGAAAAATAAGTGGACACCAACTTCTATGCTCTGTGGTATTGGCGTTGACGAGCGGAGATCCGTGGGAGACGGGACAGGATCTCCCGTCCTGTCTCTGCTCGTTCCGATGTCTCTCCAGGTATGAAGACACGCAGGGTTTGACCAGGGATGTGGGATGCGAATGAGCCGCATGCTCCGCTCGTTGACCGGGTGATTTGGGAGAGGGTTTCACTGCGTCACCGGAGGACTTGAGCATGGCTGTTTGCATGCGCAGGATCTCACCGAGTTGGTCTCCCGAGACCTTCTGTCTTTTCGGCTGACGCCGGCAGGGTGCCGCTGGAGGACTGCGGCCGTCTGCCGGTGGATCAGGTCGTCTTCTCGACGTTGCAGACGCAGAATCATCAATAATCAGCTTTTCATCGTCGGAGTCCTCGGTAAGAGCCAAGCCTTCAACTTCCTGAACGCGACCTTGTCCCGTCTGTTCAGGATTTGGTTCAGTGTCATCATTCGCAGCGGGCTGACTCACATCTGCCATCAGATCTTCAGTGCTTGTCAGAGTTCTGTAACCGTCTTCTTGTGCACTTCTGAAGTCAATCACATCTTTCGTCTTCCTTGACAGTGGGGAACTTGAAACTTCTTTGCTCTTAAAACAATGATCCTGCTTTTCCTGCACCGTTTTAATAGGCGTCGACTCCCCAAATGTCTCCAGCTCAGTGATGTCCACATCAAAGTCAATGCCGTCGTTACGAGGCGCACAACTTTTTCTGGGGTTCTGCTGAATATAAAAAAAAAAAAAAAAAATACAAGCTATCAAAAGAGGCAAAGGAAACGATAGAACATGTATAGCCCCATCTACCCAAACATCAACATACCTGCGAGTGCTGGTGCTCAATGTCAGGCAGTTCTGTCAACAAATGAAATATATTTTTACTTCCATTCCTCCGGAAGGAGAGCTTCAGACTCTCCTCGTGGAAAATATGACTCCTCTCTCTCACTGTCATTTCAGTTTTCAGGAGAGGTGAATCTATAAACACAGTCTTCTTCTGACTGCTGCCTGGAAATGGACACCCAGAAAAAAAAAACAAGTGAAACAGCGTCACAACACTGGCTCATTTCACGCTGCATACGTGACATTTTATTCACTTATTGACTTTCTGTCATTTTATGAGCAGATGCAGCGCAAATATGTGCGAGCAGAGCGCCGATTCGATGATTGACAGGAAACTTCTGATGCATCAGTGGTCAGAGCGAACGTTAGTGCAGGTCGGGGCACGGCAACAACAACGAAAAAAAAAGGGGGTTTGAAGCAAGAGGGAGGATGGTAAGAAACTCTGGCTTCACTGCCAAAAGTTGGTACAATGTTAAAAACACGTACGGAAAGTTTTGGCCACAATGTAAACTGGTCTAAATCAAACTTGAAATGGTAGAACGGACACAGGCTGGTGCTGCTGTACCTTTTGCTTGGTTTAATTTGACGCATACGGGCAGTTCCCATTGCTCCCCAAAGTCAGGGCCGTGGTTGTCCAGCAGCCTGACCAAGGCGTCCCGAGTCAGACAGACGTGAGGCTCATAACAAGCGCACAGCTTCTCTGCATTCCCGTCACTGCTGACGGTCTGGGGAGGAAAACCAGGAAAGGTCAAGCCAACCACAATATAAACTGCATCCGTCCCATACAAGTGGCTATCCCAACTGTTTAAATACAAATCAGACACACTTGAACATTACTGCATGTGTGTGACCTGGCACGTTTCAGAGACACAATTAGCACTGGTTCTGCTGAGCAAGACAAGAACACCCTCTGGTGTCTTAAGTGAAAATTGCAAGAGCTGGAGTGAAGTTAACAATAGTCCTGCGGCCATGAATCCCATTCTGGCAGTAAAAAAAAAAATCTCTATGACTTACTTTATTGGAGCAATTAAAAAAAAAAAAAAAAAGAGAGACAATTGCTTACAGCATGCATGTCCTTAGCTTTTTTAGCTGGAGGAATCTCTGATGAAACACTCTGATAATCCGATGCAAGCTGTGCATCAGCAGGCACTATCTGGTGGTCTGTAATATTCACGTTGCCCTGGAGAAATAAAAGAAGTGGGGGTGAATATGGAAATGGAGGAAGTTAATCAACACCAAACGACTGATTCTGCAATACAACACTGCCGAGCTGAACGGAGGCATTTTAAAAAAAAATGGGCAATGACATTTTTTTTTTTTAACAACCCGTGGAAATGGCAACTCTCCACTCGTACCGCTGGGCCGACGGTTCAAAAGCACCATTACCAAGGTTAAAAGCTGTTTTTCAAAGGTCAGAGCGAGTTCTGGGTTGAATGTGCCGCCGGTCAAACTGGTCATCTCGTGGATCTGGTAGAGCTGCGGAAGTGTCCTGGTGTACTCTAAACATCCCCGGAAACATTCCTGAAAGAGACATTTGTTGAGCTGTGTTAGAACCGACGAAAGACGAACCGCAGAGACGTGATGACAGGCGCCATCCTTGCAGCGTCAGTTACCTCTGAATATTGCATCGCTCCTTGTGATATGAAGTTGTAGTCGTCAGCACATATTTTCGCCACGTCTTGCAGGTACCTGGTAAACTGCATCACTTCGTCGTTCACACGTTTCTGCAAGTTCTGAAAGGAAAGTGCAGATGAGGGGAAAACAGCAGTGCAAACCCAACTACTAAGACTCAAAAAAACCACAAAGGCAAACAGAGAGCTAATACAAGTACCTGCGGGGGGTCGCCCTTCTTTTTGCTCGTCAAAAAGCCAAGATATACGTTCTGCTCTTTGCTGGAAAGGCTGGACACGCATGGAAACGGCAACCTGGGTTCGGGATACGCCGGCCCAGCCTCGCTTTTCATCCACTTCGATTTTCCTTGTGAGTTTTTTGCATCGTCGCTGTCGCCTTCAGCAACACTTTGTGCACACGGATCGTCAGAATCACAGCTCTCCCAACAGGTCGCTTGGCTGCTGTCTTTAAACTCTACAGCTTCAGAGGGCGTCTTTGTCGGCTCGACATCACTGTTTACACTGTTTTAAGGAAATGCAAAACAAACAAACAAACAAACAAAACTGGTATAAACAAGTTAGCTTTTAAAAATGAAAGGAAATGCAATGTTCAATATGAAATAGAAATGTACGCTATACCTTTGGAGAAAGGTCCACAGTTCTCTGACATTTGGGGCAAGTGAGTATTTGTCATAAAGATCTTTGGTAAAGAAAGGACCCTCAGGGACCGCGTGCTCCTCCCTTGAAGTTGAGGACAAAAGTCAATGGTAATAGATAGTAGTAATTCCAAACAGATTGACAGTACTAGCCTATGTGCTTGGATTGAGCTTTATTGGTTTTTAATGTAAGACTGCAACTTGAAGTCACGTTCTAGTGTATACGTCATATCATGTAAATACAACCAAGTCTCGTGTGCTTCTTTCCGTCTTTCCAATATGTGATACTAATGAACTGAACCCAAATTAAAACATCTAACAAATCAACACAAAACCGATCAGTTCAGACATTTACTGCAAAATATCTTTTTTTCCCCTGAACATTCTGATTAAAAGAAATTATGCAATATTTAACTTTCTACACTACAAAACATAAGCTAGAATTGAAAGGTGTGTTATAATGTGTTTACACATCTGATGGACAGGCAACTTGTCCAGGCTGCCTCACATCCTTCTCAACTTAATCAAGTACTCTTCATACACTTTTTTTGGTAGAAATGATCTCATATTTAACGAGTCAAGAGTCAAATGCACCTCTGTTTAGAAAGTTTTAACTTTTTCCAATTTCATTTACTATTTCTTCACAAACATGCACATTTATGTATCAATTCATTAATCATAAACAAGACCTTCAAGACACATTTCACAGCTTTTTACTCCCAGCATTAGACATTAACTCAGACTCAAAATAGTCCAGTTTTCAATTTTCAAATTCATTTAAAATGCTTTCCTCTTTGGTCATTCTTAAGGCTAATTTATTTAACTATCTCCTGTCCAAATAGTACCCAACTGACTCTGCGTTGTATGTTGTGTGTTTTTATTAATACCTTTGTTATCTTTCTCTACTTGTCATTCCTTGATCCTTTTTCATTTTCATTGCACTATGGTTAATTGAAGGCAAGGATTTAATATAACGCCCTTTGGCTTCCTTACTCCCCTGCACCGTCAGGTTTAATTTCTTGCAATTCGGTTTTATATTCTTATCTTGTACAAGTAAAAGAAGAAAAAAAAAGAATCCAGCTTCATGATAAACAGCTTAGGGGCTGTAAACCTTTTCATACCGTTATTAAACTGGAGGTCTCAAAACCAGTTGCAGCCCCACAACAGGAGAAAACACCAAACTTACCAAGAGACTACTAACATTTCCAAGGCTGCTTGTCAGCATAAACCACTCAAAGTTTGGAGTAAAACCAAAGTCACATATATTACATGATAAGAAAATAAAGAATATAAATATAAAAATATTGTTAACAAGATATCACTGAATAGTCACACTAACTGCATTAGATGATTTGTTTGGATCTGAATTTAACCATTTGTGAAAGGGAGAAATTATTTTGTTTTGTGAGTTTCCTGATAACATCTGGTTTTATTGTGAGAAATGATTTAAAATGAATACAAATTCGATCATAAAACTACAGAAAAGAGCTATTAGATTAATAAATAATGCTGGTTATTTTGAGTCTACAAATCCACTATTTATACACATTTAAAATTTTACAGACATGGTGTATTTAAAAACATGTTAACTATTATATCCAATTCAGAATAAAAGTATTCCTGTTTCTATTTAACATTTGTTTTAAGTTAAGACAAGGAAAATATAATGAATTAAATATAAGAGGATTGTTTATGAGAACTGATTATGTGACGAGCTCACGGTCAACCTTCAATAAAGCTGTAAAATAGTGATAATCAAGGGTTAAAATTCAGACTGATCTTGAGAGAAAGATAATTATCATTGATTATGGTTTTATTATGTTGTTTCCATCTTTCTTTTCTTTAGTTTTTTTTTTTACTTTTGTTGTTTTTGGTTGTAGATACTCTCGGTTCTTCATAGAATTGACAGGATAAATAAGCCATTGGCTTCAGCCTGTGGCTTTTCTTGGTCAGTTAGTTATTTGTTGGTGTTCGTAGGGTTCTACGTGTTGAATTATGACCAGAAATAACTTCTTCATTCACTCACTCATTCATATTAAAGCAGCTTGGTAGAGGCAGCATGCAGCATCCCAGAATAGTTAGAATCCACGTTGTACACTCGTGTTGGAAGAATAACAGCTAATAGTGAGCGGATATTATCTGTAAACATGATATTAAGTCGAGTTCAATGATCTTCACTTGCAGCTGCGGATGAAGTTTTGATATTAAAGCGTCGATACAGAACAGCTGAGTTCGGCTAACACGAGCTAGCTCAGAGTTACAGTCACTTCAGTTTTCATTGAACATCTGCGAAGATAAACGGATGTACGGTTCGTGTCGGAGAAAGAATGTCACTCACCACTCCAGCTGCATCGTGACTGCTGGTTGTCTATGTGTTTAAAAGCGATGGAGACATTGTTAAATACATTTCAGACGTTTACGTCTGTCAACGTCACTTGAGCGTTAAGTCTTCCTTTGGTGAAACGATGCTGACACAATAAAGTGGGTTTTTGTTCATTACTGCCCCCTCTGGACAGAGTCCGTAACTCATCCACTCGATGCTCAGCTTATTTTTAAACTGATTACATTGATCTATTGGGGAAATTAACACTCCTGGTCAACTTGAAATCTTGACATAATTGATTTAAATACGTTTTTTTTTTTGGGGGGGGGTTGTTTTTTTTAACCATGATTCTTATCACTGATCCTTTGTTTCAAAGAACCGGTGGATAATGACCAGAGATGTAATGGAAATGCATGCTCAGTTACCACAGTAGTGTTACATTGTTTCATTGCACTTTAAAGTACAAATTTCTCTATTCAAAAACTGCTCAAGGTAGCCATTCAATTTATTTATATAAAATATCTCTAAGTTTCTGGGACAAACAATAAAATATAAATAATCACACTCAGGGTTTTTTTTTTTTTTTTTTTTTAAACAAATGTAGATATCAAGCAGTACTTTTGTTTGTCAACTGTATTTTTTTAAACTACAGATCAAATGGATTGATTGTTTATCCAAATTGTGACTTTACTCAGTAGCTTCTCATGAATTTTAAAACAGCAAAAAGTAGATTACATGGTGTAAATTCCACTTCCATTCAATTTGCATACCACTTTATCCAATTCGGGGAGTTGGACCTTTTCCCAGACACCAGTGGGACTGCTCCTCCGAAAAGACATCAGTCCACTAGACAATCACACACTCACATTAACACATGCAGGCAATTTAGGGTCACTAATTATCCTCAAATTGATGTTTTGGGACACTGGGAGGAAACCAAGATACTTCTTAATCACAGTGATTGTATTTGTATTTTGTTACTTGCACTCCTTACAACAGATATGTTACACATATCCTAATGTGTCTCCGATGCCAGCATCAGACGTTATGGTCCACATCACCCTTTTTTCCAACAATCGCCTGTGAATTATTCTGCTGAGGGTCTTCAGTTTTGGTCCATAGGTGTGAATACAAGTGTGTGTGCTGTTGACCGTCTTTCAGTATTTGGAGGAAATGTTATCTTAGTAAACATTTGCTTTGATGACCCTTTTCACCTGTTCATCATCATTTCTTACTGATGATAAACGACATGTATTACAAGTGAGTGATATACAGAAACATACAGGGATGACTGTATAAATGTGCTCATCTATTGTACCTTTGATTCATTTTATTAAATAGAAATAGTTTTACAGTTCAGAGTATGTCGCATGAGATTTTAAAACAGAAATGGTAAATTAGACCAACTGCATAACAGGGAGATTTGTGGTACGTAAATATCAGATATACTTGCTTATTCTTGTTTCCAGAAATTGGCCTTTTCTGCTCCTCCTTACCCAAAATGGCAATTTAGTGCAATCAGTCCAATTCATCCCACATCCATAAATTAAAAAAATAATAAAAAATAAATATAAGCCTCTTGCAGGTGTGTGTGCGTGTGTGTGTGTGTGTGCGTGTGTGTGTGTGTGTGTGTGTGTGTGAGTGAGTGTGTGTGTGTGACATCTGATGAAACCTGGAGATGTGGCTTGCAGCTCCTTGGTCCATGATTGACCTACCTGGACTTCCTTATTGAGGCTCATATCAACATCTGCTTCCGACATGGATTTTTGGGTACAAGCAGCGTTATTTGGGAAATACTTTTTTAAAAATTTGAGCAAGCTCTGCTCGCAGACAGACAATTACCCAAATGAAAAGCTGCCACTGCACATGTCTCCTATGAAAATAATGGCCATTATTTAGATGTTAATTTATGCTGAAATTACAAAGTCTTAACCTAAAAAAAAAAAAATAAGGTGACGTTGAACAGTATATATGGAATAGATTTAAAATGTATGGAAGTTATTCCACAGCTTCATCACAGTGCAGTTCGTAAAGCTTAATCAAAATCATAAATGTAATACATGGAAAAATTTAATGAAAAATTTAAATTCCTTGCAGGGAAATTGAGTCATTTTTAGATCAAAGCTCAGAAGTACCACCTGTTACTGAGAATTAATGGAGGAGTGCGAAGAAGGATTCTTCATTGAGATAATCTGTATTATTACCAAGTCGTTCCAGAATTTTATTTTAAGTTCACTGAATCGAAACTACAAGGTTGACTCAGGTTTGGCGGATATTAAAAAAAGAAAAGTATGTTAACACAAATCTAATCATTCATTCATTCAATCTGCACCTGTTCATATGTATATAATCTGTTAAAAGCTGAATGTGTATGCGGCTCATTAAACAGGAGTCTTATTAGAAAACATAATGATAAAAGTATTTATTTGATCAACTGCTGTTTTCTTCTCAATTTATTATCTCACAAAATAAGAAGTTTGAATCAATATATACTAGCAATGAAATGAATACATTGAAATACTACACACTGTTTTGAATATTATTGCATATACAATTTAACTTATACTTAAGTACAATTTACACTATCTAATGTTTCACTACTTCCAAAATCATTAGTCTTAGTTTGTCAACAATATTAATAATCATAACCTTGTAATCTGCATTTCTGTTGTTGAGAAGTTCAATATTTTAAGAATACTTGCATTTTTGTATAATTTAATATGGTGTAATTTTTATAACTGTCTTGAACATAAATATGTTATACAGGTAAACTGAATAAATGAATGTAATTTGTTAAAATGAAACTAATTATGAATAGATGTTGTGAAGAGAATGTCTTAGTATTTTTAACACCTGGTATTTACTTATAATGGAGTATGCTTTAGGCAACAGAACACTGATAAATACTATCCTACTAATTGGGACACTTGATAATGACCCAAAAGGATGATGTTGGTTTAAAATATGCCATAAAGAGAGTGATCTTCCAATAGAGAGCAGACACCAGAGACAGATAAACAATCAGGAAAAAAAGCCCATTACAAGCGGTAAATTTTATTATGGGATAACAGCACATAAAGCACATCTAAAATCGATGTGTCCAATGCACTTTTAATAAAGGTAATATTAAAGGTACAGTTTCTAAGTACAATATAACAACATTCATATTAGAATGAAAAGTATTTAAAAGACAACATTAAATTTCTTATTTTTCTTTACAGCCGTATTTACAAAATGAATCAAAATACTTATTTTCATATTTAAGAATCAGACAAGAAGGAGCAAAACTACGTTTGTGAATCGACTACCTGCTAAAGAGAGTTCAAAAGAGCTGGATAAAAAGGTACATGATCATCTGTCCCCATTTAACATCAGTAGCAAACGTGTGACTTAGAAATTTTGTGACAACCACACACGAGTTTCGGCTCTCCCACAATTTGTACTGCGTCTGCATGGGAAACTAATCCACCCCAGCTCCACCCACCCTTCATGTAGAGTTACCCTGTCAGACTGAGGGCACGTTGAACACAGAACATTAAAGAAATCCAGATGTGTTGTATGCCTGTATAACAAACACATACAAATACTTAATATACAAATGCATTAGTAAATCTTCTGCTCTCAGTGAAAGAAAGAAATCACGTAACACAAACAGAAGATGAGGAAACGTGGATCTTGAGTTAGTTTTTGCGTCGTCTGAATAAAACAATGTGCAGGTGAACGTTTCTGTCATCACATCCGCGAGAATTTATTGACCGTTTGCGATCAACACGAAACTAACCTTCCAGTTAGGTTCCTGAAACACGGTGAGGGGGTGACATGTACACTCTAAACAAACCAGCTATACACTGAAACCCTCCAAACCCACATGAAAATGATCAACAACACACGAAGAAAGAATCTTGAGAAAAAAACAGTTTTGAGCAACGTGAGAATTGTGAGAAGTCATCCTCATGTACAAAATACATTGTCACTTCAGTACACGTCTGGAAAAAACCACAAAAAAAGACAATCAAAACCATGTATGCATTTTGTGACACCGAGAGGCACTCAGTGTGATACGTTGTGTATTATTGCGAGCATATTTTAACTGATATTTGCTACAGATTCGAGAGAAAAAGGTCAGCTTTGACTTCAAATGGCAATCCTTTCATGTACATTTTTAACACTTCACATGGTGCAAGAGGTTTATGCCACTGGTCTGAGGAAACCGCTGTTTCAGAATCGTCTAAAATTGGGAATTAACAAAAGCATACCGAGGCTCTGTTTAACGAAATCCAAGCACCGCTTCCCGGCATCAGGTGAAGAACAATGCAGACACGGGAGGTAAATAGTTAGAATCTTAAAACCTGACAAACTATAGCCTCAGTGAGTGGTTTTTCTTTCTTTTTCTTTTTCTTTTTTTACAATCAGACAAAGAAAAAACAAAAAACAAAACAAAACACAATACTGCTGTTTCAGTTCGAATATTATAATTCTCCCACAAACCAGAGAAGCAACCTTAAATAGCTTGTTTTTATTAGCAGATACTATAAGTATGCTATAAGTCAGAAGGAAATAAGTGCCTTATCCCAGGACGAGCACACTGATACAGGTGCTGGCTGGGTACATTTTTTTTAATCCTCTATCATTTTTATTATCATTATTATTTATTGAGTCCTAATATCAATAATACATTAATATGAAATGAAATGAATGAACTAATAGGGTGGCCCGGTTTAGGAATCAATACTTTGTTCACGAAATTAACTTACCTAGCACCACACATCAGGGCAACACAAAAATAAATGTCAGCACACCCTATGGCTATCAAACTAATACTAAAGGAGGGAAGTAAAGTAGAAACAGCTTTTTATCGTACAATATGATGTAATTGATAAACAGATAAATATTCTCACTGGGTAGGTCTTAGTAGCAGTATTTTCCTCTTACCTAAACAGACAGAAGTTACAGAGCTACCTTTATACACGTGATCAATAATAACATTAAATATGGTGAATTAACAGCCGAGAATGAGGGAGAGAGTGAGAAAATAAGATATACAGCATACAGGCCATGTCAAGTTCATAGTTCTCCACCTGGGAACAGAACCGGTCAAATATACAGATGGAACATAAAAGCATCCACGGAATCAACACAAAATAAACCAAATAGTGATAAATAAGAAGTGTATTTACATGCAGATGTTCAAAGACTATTATGCACAAAAGAATGAAAAATAATACACAAACATATATTATTGCTTGACATTCGATTATGGCTAAAAGTTGCTTCTTGTTTTCTTTTTCTTTTTTTAAAAACTATATTCTTAAATGCAATTTTAATCATAAATTCTTATCACCTGTGCTTTGGAAAATGAGTTTTGTTCAAATGTGATGACTGACTCATAATTCTGGGCAACACCACTGGCAACTTGAAGCGTGACATAACACTGATCTTCACAATTTACGGTCAAGGAGACTTGTTTCCACAATTGACAGTCCAGAATTCATTTCAATCCATTTCAGCTCAGGCTGTTTGCAGTGCTGCTCCGAGCGAAGTATGGTATTTTTTTTTTTTAAATATATTTCTTTAAACACTCTGCAGACCCATGAATTGTTGAAGGTATTATGTCATGCTTTTAAAACCTACACCTATTATGGATGGATCAAGCTCAGCATTTCCAAAAACCTTTTTTACCTTTTCATTTTATATTAAGAAAAATTTTTTTTTTAAAGTCAAAAAAAAAAAAAAAAAAAAAAAAAAAAAAATCAAACCCTTCTCGTCCAAATAACCCTGTTCCTCTGTAATTATTAAAGCCTTGTCTGGGGTTTATTTTATTCACACACTGAGAACAGAGAGACACACACACGCACGCACACACACTATTGCTTTTTTTTTTTCTTTTTTCTTTTTTACAAACAGACAACAGAGCAGAGACAGAGGGACCAGCACATTTGACGGAATACTATACACTGATTGAGTAGCACACGGAGCATCAATCCCTTACTTACAATGGGATAGATCTCAAATGAGAATATACAGAAGGACATCACTTTTCAGGCCTGTGTGAAGGCTTCGTTTGTAGGTAGATACAAGTATCCATGTGTTTGATGACCATTTTCTGCTTTCCTGCCGCTATTGTAACCACACGACACAAAAAAAAGAAATAAGAAAGAAAGAAAATGGGGCTTTGTTATGTCTGATTTACATTAAATGTTAGGAATCAGCTGTACGAATAAAAGTCAATTCAAAAGGACGATGACTGCATTGTGGAGACCCGTAATTGTAACGCAAGGCATATTGCTTATTATCTTCTTCTAGAGCACATGACAAGCAACTCAACTATTTAGACTTGAATGAAAATCAAAGCTGAAACACATTGTGAGAAAAGAAGGTGGTCGACTTTAGCCGACCATTCACTTACAAAATACGCAATTGTTGATGTGACTTACAAATAATATATGTATATATTATTTAAGAAACACACCATACATTTTTGAAAACAGGAAACTAGCCAGATCTCTATTTCTCCATTATTTTCTGAACAGTAGGTGCTGTGCTACATGCTCAGTGTGCTATGCCAAAAAGTTCAGCCAAGCTCCTCTCATCAGTTGAGTGCTTCAAAGAGATTTCTTTTTTTTTTTCTTTCTTTCTTTCTTGTGTTTAAATATTTTTTTTTTTTTGAAGATCTCATAAATTCACAAAAGAGCTAATCAAATACTCTGCAACTCCAGAGGAAAGCGAGCTGCTTCTTCGGTCTACCTGTTACCTCCCTGAGCGTTCACGCCTCGTCGTCTTTGCTGCTCTCGCCGGGCCGCCGGGCCTCTCAACCTGGATTGTCTAGCAGTGTTCCAGACTGGGTTTTTCTTTTGCTTTGAGACTGAGGTTTCCTAGTCATAGAGGGCTTGTGCATATCCAAATAGCATTGGATCATAACAGAGATTATTATCAGGTACAGCATATCTACTACAAACCCAAACACAACAGATTTAGTATTGCATAAGAATATTTGGTTTGCTAACAAAGAGGGTTATCATTTGTAAATACCCTGATGACACCATAACTGATTTGTGTGTGTATATAAGTGAAATATGTTTGAAAAACAGCTCTTTATAAAAATGATGGGATTTGTAGTTTTTACAAATGAGTTTTTTTTTCTTCAAACTTGACTTGGCTAGAGGCCCCGTATGGACATGAGTAATGTAAAAGTGATGAATTCTTTTTAACCTCAACCACTTCTCGTGGAACATCCCTGAACAAAAAAAAAAAAAAAAAGAACTAAATTAATCAAATCAATACACATAAATGACCTCTCAAAAGAGAAAGCACAAAAGAAACTCTTCCCTGAGGGGTGACAGCACGAGGCGCTAACACCTCGTACAAATTGCACGGCAGAGGAATGATAGTGTGCAAACAGAAAACAAAGACAAACAATTGGATTCTACGTTACAGTGGGTGACAGATGTGTTAACATGCTTTCTTGGGTTTCTAAAGGGATATCACTTTTTTTTTCCTTTTTGCTCTTTTTTTGTTGTTGTTTTTTTTTCTAAAAAGATTTTTTCTAGAAGCCGCTACTGAGTTTTGCTGGAATGTTTTTAGGAATCCATTCTACATTATAGACGAGTAGACTGGAAAGCGGAAGCAACGACTACTGTTTGGCACATCCAGGGTTTTTTTTTCCTACCACTTTACTACCACACTGACAAGAAAGACACACTCAACAAAACAGAAGCACAACAACAACAAAGCATTCTGAAAATAGCACTTGTCCTACCATTTTTATGTTTCTCCCCTAATCATACAAACAACAGCTAGTCTAATTATTGCAGGAATATAGTTAAGTGCTACCTGACATCTTTTTCTCTCCCTCGTTCTCTTTCATGAGTTTATTAACCAAAACAAGTTACAAAAATAGAAGCTTTACAACCAGACAAGGCTTTGAATATTCACTTTCCCTTCACTGTTTTCTTCTGTGTCCTGTTAACAGCTCTGCTGGGTCGAGGCCGCGGTGAGAAGGCAGATAAAGTCACACTGAAACACTCAACAGGAGATCATAAATGTGCTTTTAGGTCAGACCCCGGATCTCTGTCATTACCGCGAACTTGCATGTTGTATCTTTATCTTCCACTAGATGGAACAATTGGATTACAGTAGCTGTGTGATTTCTTTTTCTTATTGCAGTCCAAACCACATGGCTATTCATTGTTGATTTGAGAGACATTGCCGGGACACATGTTTTCTTTTAGCCTTTCTGTTATATGAAAGCAAGTGCATTGCAAATGCAGTATACCTCAGGTTTCTTGTATTTTTAGAAGAAAATAAAAATAAAAAAAAGCAGCAGACAAATGCTAAGGAATCCAAAGAACAAAAACCCTGCAAACATCACTGCGAGGTTTGTTGGTTGTTATTTTGTCTGTGCGTGCTCGCTAAGCGATGTATCACAGCTACCTTTTGACAGGTGTCACACCGGCAGTGGTTGAGGAAACGTGTGATAGAGTGCCTTTAGCTTGCCTTCTCATCCGTGCCTCTTTTATTCACCAACCAGCAGCCACGTCAGCCATCCTAAAAGACATCCCATTCTCTTCCAAACCAGCATCGTCCGCAGCTCCCAGGACTAACCTCTGTGACCATGATTCAACTTGTATTTCTTGTGCACATGCAACACAACACTAGGTAAATATACAAGTCTTAAATTAAAGAAAGGTGTAAATAAAAGTGCCTTATCAATTCAACAATTAAGAATGGTCTAACTACTAATATCATACATGTTATTTAAAATAGATTCTATAAACATTACTTTTTTCTGTATATTAAGTACTTATGACCATATACCCTGTAGTACATTATAAAACAGGTGGAATGGACCCTTTTCATTGTGTTGGTGCCCTGTGCTTCTCCAGGGCACCTGTCCAGAGAAGGATTAATAGCAGATGGCCTTACATGATTTCACTATGCAACAATGGTGGATGGAGTCTTCGACAGCTAAAATCATTGCGTTTTCATTAGAATTACCAGAATTCTACTGTATTTTTTTTTTTTCTGTTTTAAACGATTGTCCATAGAGGTGCCAATTGCATCAGTTTGCCAATGGAACCTCCCTCAAAGTTGCTGTGAGTTTTCATTCCGAGCACGGTGTCCAAAAGATGCGACCCAACACGAGAGAAAGATGGCTGAACTTGACCGAAATGTGCGCATTTATCAGGTATTTCTTTTACTCCGATGATTTTAGTGCATGAAGTTGGCAGGTTTGTCGACACGAAACACAAAAAGTATTTCTTGGGTGTAATCTTGAGAATAATACTGATGTGGTCAGCTATTATTCATTCCAATTGTTTGATCGTGATCATGTATCACATGTGCCGGAAAATAGTTTTGGTTTTTTTTGTATGAGGAATACTGGTAACAATTAATGAATGAAGTCATCTGTGAGTTTCATATGTTAAAAAAAAACAAAAAAAAACGCATAAGAGGGTCAAGTTCAACCAAACAGAAATGATTTGTTCCTATCTTCTCTTCATGTCCCGTGGGGTGTCGGGTCCCACACGTCTTCCAAAGAGAACTAAATTCAATATAGTAAACCTTGACAATCAACTCCCTAAGCCCTCCCCTCCAATGTAAAAGAAGTTGAACAGTGTGCCATCTGTCCGCTCTGGTTTGTGCAGGGCACCAGTAAAGTGTCTCAGATTCCTCCTCCACATTCCCCTACGGTGGGCACACTGGCACCTGGCAGGGCTGCTACCCGTCAACGGGCATGGACTGCTCAAAGTCTGATCCGAACAGCTCCTTGTATAAGGGGGGGAAGTGGGCACGCACAATGTCTGGGTATATTGCTTTGAAAGCTGTAAGCTTCTCTGTATGCCTACTGCACAGCGCTCGCAGTGTCGACACTTTGCATATCAACTGTGGAGAGAGAGGAGACAGGCTGTTTAGATTCACAGGGAGGCAAGGACATGGAGCTGTGGTAGTGAAAAACATTCCTCCCTACAGTGTATTCCTTCTCACACAGGGGCAAACAGACTTGTAAATATTGAGACAAGCGCTCAGGCACAAGGAAAACTTGACACTTTGTATTAGGGGGCTGGTACAATTGATGAATTGCCACTTCTCTCAGGATAAAAGGGCGCTTCATGTCGTATTATGAATGCTTCACAAGAAATCAGTGTTCATTTAATCTAATACACTGAAAATGGTTTATGGCCTGTGGATAAAGATCCTAAACAGTGGGAGATTACGCTGCTACAAGAGTACAACATGCTTAGCAGACAGCCACTTTCAGGGATAATAGATGAGAGTGTGTAATGCATTGCACTGTACCTTTGTGAGAATACCGTCCTCTCTGTGGTTCTTCTGCAGGACGTGCTGGAGAGCCAATTGTATCTTTTGCTGGAGTTTCTCCACCTTCACCTTCTCCTGAAGCCATGACCGATCTGGAGGGCAAATATTCAGAGCGTTTTAAGCACAACAACAAAAAAAGAGAAACTAATTAAAAAACTAAAGCAAGAATGCAGAGCGAGTGTGAGAAAAAAAACATTAATTTTGTTGGAAAAACAGGAGGATAACAGTGTTCATTGTTGTGGGGAATGTCTGTCTGTCTGTCTGCGTTTCTTTGCACTGTGAATGACACCTACCAGCAGACATCAACACAAAGGCAGAGAACAGGGCGATCTCATCCTCAGACAGGTGCATAGAACACAAGTTTTTCCCAAACTCGAAGACGGAGCTGATCAAGTCGTCACAACCTGCCACAGCAAAGGACAGAGAGAAGGGGCTCAGGATGAGGAAGACCAAAGAACAACATTCACTCTTGATCTTTATTGGGAGAGAGGCGCACATGGGGGAGGGGAGAGGAAGGGGAAGGAATGAAAAAGAGCGGCATGCTGACAGCACATGGGAGCATCTTACGCAGAACAGGCGATGCTTTTACTGAGTTTTGCCTCCCAGACGAGTCACTTTTGGCAGTCGGGTGGTGTTATGCAAGCCAAAATGAGGTCACTATTGAGGCTTTTAGTTAAATCAATTATCGGGAATAGAGGGAGACAGGCGGATGCCACCGTAGCTCGGGAAGCCCATCACTCTGCCTCCCCACTGCACAGAACTCTGAACAGGACATTGGGACACATCCTCACAAATATACAAACAAAAATGGGGAACGGTAAGCTCACATCAGCGAATCGGAATTTCTACTGTCAATATGAGACACATTTATTTTGTCACAATGTGGCTGGAAGCGCAAGAAAACCCATGGTGGAAAAATATCAGTATTATCATGGCAGTCAAACACAAATTCTATTTGCTTTTGCCGGGGATGTTTTATGTCAGACTATCAATGATAGTTTTGATAGCACTCTCCCTAAAGACACTCCGTCTGGCTTTATTTATTCCACAGTTACAGCAGCCATATGCAGCAGATCCTCACTAACATCTCTGTTCTACCATAAATAACTGTTGAAGAGACAGCAATGCCAGGTGAGGAAGGGATGAGGGCTCAGTGTTTGCTTCTAGGCGTTCAGCATTGTGCAGAACAGAACAGAACAGCAGACTCTAATTTTGGCTGTTACACCAAGGAAGGGAGCAAGGCACTGTAAAAAAAAATAAAAAACACACACACACACACACACACACACACACACACACACACACACACACACACACACACGCACACGCACACACGCACACACACGCACACGCACACGCACACGCACACGCACGCGCACACAGAGAAACTGACACCTGACTCCACTTACCTAATGACTTGAACACATCAGGTCCGGCATATTTTCCATCAAAATAGACTGTGTTGTTTTGCGAGTCAAAGGCACGGCACATTCTGACAAACACAACTTCCAAAGAGCCTGTGGAGACAGACAGGAACAAGATGCTGAATCTGAGCTTTGTTGGCTTTTTTTCTCCTCCTTTCCTCACGGTTACACATCAGTCGGGGGTGCAAAACACATGATTGCGCTTTGTGCTAATCTTCCACAATATGAGTAACACAGCCACTTTGAAATAAAGAAGCCTGCCATCAGAGGAAAAAAACAAAAAAAAAACTCCTCTGCAGATGAAAATATCATCGACAGAAGGCTATTCTTCTGTAATGACATGCCAGATAAAAATTGTACTTCATTCAGCAGTGACAGTGCTTATTCATTCAACCTTTATTTAGCTAGATAGGTATTTATTATATCCCACAATTTGTACCACTCTGTGGGAGTGGATAAGAGGATCAAGAAAATGTAACAGAAGCCATGATTGCCTCTAAGGGAGATGCTACTGTTTTAAAATGTCATGTCTGACGAGGGATCTCATCCTGTATTTCATTATTCACATTGGTTGCGTCAATGTAAAAAATACCCAGAGAGGGACCCTGGAGAGGCGTTTGTTTGCTGCATGTTAAGTATGCAAGTGTGTATCTGTGTGTTTGTGCATCTGCATTTGTGCATAAATTCAGGTTTGAGTTTGCACAAAGAGCCACAGCCGATTTATATGAGTTCTGGCGCATCGAAAAACAAAATGAGACTATCAGTGTGACAAGTGAATGTCAGATGGGTTTTTTTTTTTCTACACTCATAGGCTCAAAGTTTCATCTTGTTTAAATTTGTCTTGCAGTGATAATTTTTTAACAGCTGAAACAAAAAGGAAATATATTGTGTTTTTCATTTTCATGACCTATAAGCTAAAATTATAAAGAAGAAAAAATAAAAGTGTAATATATCCCAAATATATTGAAGTTTCATGGCTTGAAAAAACAAAAAACAACATACTTTTTGCATCGTATTTATCTATTCTGAGATGCACCTGCGCTAGTATACAGCAGCAGATATTTCTAAGTGTTGTTATCTGAGTTCGGGAATATACAACTTATCTAATGCCGAGTCCTTCTAGGCTGTATTTGTACTGGACAGCGGAAAACAGACAGAGTCAGAGAGGGGAAAACAAGCGGGGGGGGGGGGGGGGGGTCTCCTCTCGGTGACACTGTCTGTGCGTGTGAAGAAGAGGGCTTTGTGTAGTCAGGTCAGATACGCCCTTGTGACAATGCCGGGGGGGGGGGGTGGTAGTGGTGGGTGAGTTTGACGGCAGCGGGCCATGTTGACAGGCTGTCATACCTGCTTTCAGCAGCACTATCTGATCGTTCTGACATAGCTCCATGAAGCCGTCGATGCGCTTGGCAAACTCCACCACATACTGAATGGCCTCTGTTATTTTGATAGCACACAGCTGCCACATGACTTCCCGGGGCTAAGCACAGATAGGACAGAGAATGGGTTATCTGCTGAAAAACAATGGGTCTGATTACTGTGGCCGCGGCGGAGGTCTAGAACGAGCCAGTCGCGGTCAAGTTACCTTGCTCTGGTAGCTCTCCACCTCCTCCTGCAGAAAAGCCTGCCAGGTCATCTGCTGCAGCTCCTCTCTCAGATACTGACATGTCTCCATGTGTGACTTTGAGATGTTCTGGGCCAGGTGTTCTGAAATACAAGCATCGTCACAAACCCGGAAGATCACAGTGGAGATGTGGTTGTTACCAACACGGCTATGTGAAAGTGAAGACCTCACTGATGAAATACGCCACAGGAAAAGAAGATTTATTTACTGAGCTTTCAAGAAGGAGGAGAGGCGGATACGCGTGGGTTTTTTTTTTTTGACTGGGAAAAGGCTTGTTGACATTTCCTTTTACTGCCTGCAGGAAGCTCCTAGCTTAAGGTTGAGGCAAAGCCAATCTAGTTATGACACAAATGCATGGAAAGGAGGAGGGGCGCCGTGTTACTCACTGAAACAAAGGTCACATTTTTCTCTGAGAGAAATATTGAGAATACGAATTTAAATGGTTTTGAAAACACATCTGTTAAAAGGAGTTCCGAGGCACAGGGGAGCCTAAAAAAAATGATTTCCCCCGACGCCTGCCCTGCTGGATCCTGATTGGCCCTAATTAATGGAAACTAATTACAAAAAAGAGGCTCTTTTAATGAGTGTTGGAGATGAGTCTCCAACCTCCTGCTATTTTAAGCAACCTTTGTGTCGTTTGCCCCACGGTTGAGCTGTTCTCTCCCCCTCCTCCATTTTTTGCCGTCTCTCCTCTTGCCTCTTCCTCCCTCACTCTCTCTGGCTTCTTACCTAGTTCAGCCATGGACACCGTGGGGGAGGTTTCTCCGTTGGTGAAGGAGCAGTAGGGGAAGAAGCCAGAGCCTGGAGCAAAGTCGCAGATGGGCTCCGGCTTGATGCCGTTGATGTCCAGGCCCGACTGGTCAGGAGAAGGCTGGATGTCCAGGTAAAAGCTGCTGACCGCCGAGTCCGGTTTGCTGCCGTCAGGGGTGTGACCGTCCATGTATCCGCTGAGGTCGTCGTGGAGCTCCGTGAGGCCGTTGGCTGAGAGGCCATAGCTCGGTGTGAGCGGCTCCGCCTCCCCGGGCTGTTGTTGGTGGTCACGCTGCTGCTGCTGCAGCCGGTGCTTCTGGACCTCGGCGTACAGGCTGTCTCGCTGCTTCTTCGACATTCGGCCGAACTTCACCGCTGCGAATCGCAAAGATGAAAGAACAATCAGACTCTGCTGAAATCATTTAAAACTTAACACACCATACAGAGGCTTCTTCAAGTTGACCAAAGAAAATGATCAACGGTGGAATCACTTACTGTTCAAAACTTTTAAACACGCACATGTACAGCTAACTAAGAAAAAAGGTATATCACAGGAATATCCATTGGTTTGTTATTTTTACAGTCACAACATACCACCTATTTCTATGATTCTTTAAAATGTCATACGTCATAATTATGGCCTCTATTTGAGCCAGGGGGAAAAATATGACCCTGTACTCTCATATGTTGATATGCAGTATTTTAGATTTGTTTGTATTTATAAGATGAAATTGAAATAATTTAATAAGGCTTGATATTGTTTAGTTTATGTATAATAAATGTAAAATATATGTAGGTATCAGTTTGAATTAAGTTATGGAAAAAAAGTATTTTATCACTGTATGAATTTTTTTTATTTTAGAACAATTTCATGTAACAATTATTTAACTAATTGTTTAATGGTAGAATTTGGTACAAAACAAGGTATAATTCCATGACAATCACAGTTTCACTTGTGAAATTATAAACACGGCCACGACCTATTACACCACCCTGCGGTGTATTACTGCGTATAACAGTATAATAAGGACAAAACGTAACATAAATTTAGACTCCGGTTACATCACAAACGATCACAAACCACCAGCAGAATAACGTAAGAACAGTATAAGAGTGATAGATTATTGTAAAATAATTATCACATTTGAGGAGACATCCAGAAATTAGAATAATGATTTCAAAAATGAGCAGCGTCACAAGTACAAAGTCAAAAACTGGAATTAACAAAGAGCTGATCAGCCCCTCAAACATGAGCCAGGCTAAGTTGCTGCCTCCTGTTTCAAGGTTTCCAGACTAAACATTGCTGCTGAGAATGAGACTCCTTGGCCGCCGTTCTGGGGGCCTGGCAGCGAGTCAGCCGGCCACTGTGTGTGCGTGTGCGTGCATGTGTGTGTGTGTGTGTGCGCACGTGTGTGTGTCGAGGCACGGTGGAAAGTGAGCAGAGCGACACAGAAGAGAGTACAGGCAGATGGGCTCTGGTGTGTTCAGTGAAGGTAAGAGTCACTTTCGTCTGTCCTGCGTGTGTGTGTGTGTGTGTGTGTGTGTGTGTGTGTGTGTGTGTGTGTGTGTGTGTGTGTGTGTGTGTGTGTGTGTGTGTGTGTGTGTGTGTGTGTGTGTGTGTGTGTGTGTGTGTGTGTGTGTGTGTGTGTGTGTGTGTATATAAAGTGTGTGCATGTCTGTATGTGCAGAGGAGAGTATCTACTGCAAAGCATGCATTTTGGAGTTAATTTAGTCATGATTATGTGCCCATACAAGTATGAAGATGTGCCAGGCTCTGTGCGTATGTGCATATTCAGGTACTTGTCGGTGTGCATCCCTCTGTGCGCATTGTTCTTTTATATATATATATTTTTCTATACTGGAAAATATCAGAGATCTGCTCTTTTCTGATACCATCTCCTCAGGCCAGTCTAGTCTGGACCAGCCTGGCACAGCAGGGGCCCCTCCTTGTATACATCCCCACCTGTGTGCTCCCATTACTGCAGCTCAGCTGCAGCGGCACTAATGACAACCTCTAACAACCACCTATTTCATCAAACCTCGTTTCTATCACAGCAACAAATTAGGCCCGCAGAAGAAAGCGCTGGCCCACCACTGGCAAACAGCAAGCACAGACCCACATCTTAGCCCCTGTTCACGTTGACAGTTTGTGGGAGAGGTTGCTTGTGCACAACAGAAAACAGTGGCATTATGATTATTTTTTTCATGTTTTTTCAACAAAATCACCTGAGTTCAAGACAACAAAAATAAATAGAATACATAAACACATTTGGGTTCTAATCGGTTGTTCTAGTGAAATATAAATTGAAAATTACATAATTGTTATGCCAGTTATTGAAAATGTGTATTTGGTAAGAATTACTTTTATAAAAAGTAGTGACGTTACTATAATAAGGAATTTTATTTAATGAGCAATTGGTTGCTGTGACAAATTAGTTGAGATCCCTGTGGTTCAGACTGATGACTGATTCACTCATTAAGCTCAACTGAAGCTACCTCAGCCTCAGTTCACTGAAGATCAAATGGTTTTGCACGCATTATTTTGTTCTGTGTAATTTAGTCACTCATTATGAAAGTGGAATTTGTTCAACTGCAACAACTTCATGCTCCTGTTTTCCAGTGTTCGTGCCGGAGACTAAAAAGCACCTCTTCTTGAAGTAATCTTTGAACTAATGACAATGAATAGAAACCCTAACAAAGGGCAGGACTGAATGTAAAGTATAATTCATGTATATTTAGAGCCACAAACGCATCAAAAATGATTAGGAGGCCGGCAAATGTCAGCTTATGTTAAAGCTAAGAGTCAGTTCAGGGAGAAGCACATCAAGAGAGACAGCAGCTCGTCAACCATTTTCACCTAAGACAACAACAGCGAGCTTACTGAGACGTCAGGATTTTTTTTTTCTTTTCTTTTTTAAAATTTCATGACAGTAATCAGTTCGCCTGCCGTCGCCCATGGCTAGCTGGTTCCAGCGCTGCATGACCGTGAGGTGGACAAAGCGATATAACAGATTGATAATAAGTTACGAGCACATTATTGCAAAAAAATAGTGGTATTTCCATGAAGCTCACTGTGCATACCAGCAACACTGCAGCTCGGATCCGAAGACACTTCAGCAGAGCGGGATTATTGCCCACACAGGGTGCCTGAACCTATGCTCTTCACCTCTCACTACTCACCACGCCACACTGCTGGACCCACCCACTTGTTTCTCCTCTTTTCATAAAGCACTTACCGTCTCGTGACATGCCCACTGCCAGGCACTTCTGCAGCCGGCAGTGCTGGCAGCGGTTGCGGCTGGTGCGGTCGATCAAGCAGTTCTTCTGACGGGGACAGGAGTACGCTGCATTGCTCTGCTGACTCCTCCTGAAGAAGCCCTGCGCGGGAAAGAGGTGTGGAAACACCTTGGGGGTTAATGGATGAACCTCTGTGGGTGGAAACATGCTGTGCAAATAAGGGACCAATTTGTGTCTTCATTGTGCTTTGCTACAAACAGAACAAGTTAGTAATTTACAATATATCTAGTGGCAATTTTTAAAAAAAAGAAGAAAAAAAAAGGCCTGCTGCTGCCGAACGCACACATAATTAAACTAGTGATAACATTTTCCTGGCTGTACTGCTATAATGCCGGGTAGTTAAAGAGTGCATTATATCACCAATGTGTGTGTGCAGCACAGGGATGGTGTGTTTGGGTAGGTATGATAACAGTGGAGGGTATTTTTCTTCAGTGGGGGTTATTAGAGTTGATTAACGCAGTCCTGGCGTGTGCAGTGCTAAAGGATCGTGAACGCACACAGACAGGATTTCTCATCCTTTGACTTAATGAATTGATTCCAGCACATCATTAACATGCCCCACTCTACTGCTCCATACACATATGTCTTAATTAGCTGCTCATTGGCTGTTTAATTACAAGAAAACAGCTGACAGCTGCCAAGTTGCTTTATAATGGAAGCCATTATGGAAACAGACTAAAACTGCCAGTGACAAGCAGCACTCTTTAATAATGCTATGATTTATGGTCCAAACTTTTGTGCTCTCACATATCATTAAAGGCCTCTCTGCCTGGACTAATTAGCAATCATTAAAGATAGATTTCAGCAGTTTATTCTTTAGTGTTTCGCCCCTTCCAGCTCCTGTGTGAGGGAGAGGAGCGCAGTGAAAGGAACCTCTCTCTCTCTCTGTCTCTCTCTCTCTCTCTTGCACACACGCACGCACGCACGCACGCACGCACGCACGCACACACGCACGCACGCACGCACACACACACACACACACACACACACACACACACACACACACACACACACACACACACACACACACACACACACACACACACACACACACACACACACACACACACACACACACACACACACACACACACACACACACACACACACACACTGGAGCGAACAGCAAAGGTGCAGAGCTGGCTGAGGAATGCTAATGATGTGCCTGGTGACAAGCATGGGGACAAGAATACACTCTAAGCACAAAATTCCCCTCACTGTGAATGGCTGGTGCATTTGAAACAGTACAAAAGGTGGCTTCAATAGAAGCAACACACTGAAGCAAACAGCCAACAATCTGCTATAATTCAAAGCACTCTCCTTTTGATCATTTTATTTCAAGAAGAGCGGGCTGCAGCAGAAGTAAAAAAAAAAAAAAAAAAACTGCAAAAAGACAGGTCCCTGCAAGGGAACAGCAAGGCAAGGCAGAGGAATGACTTTGTCCTAGTAATTGTAGCTTTCTGTGATGTCTGCTGTGATGCTTGACCACTTTAATGATCACGCTGTGTGTTTACACAGCCCCTCTCCAAATCGTCATAAAACTTCAGCAACATTTTCAAATGTTTTTTCCCCCCTCGCAAGCAAGTTTCTTTGACTTCCTCAGTTTCCTCCGTCTTTCCCCTCTCAGCCCTTCTGTCCCTCACACACGCGCGCACGCACCCACGCACCCACGCACCCACACACACACACACACACACACACACACACACACACACACACACACACACACACACACACACACACACACACACACACACACACACACACACACACACACACACACACACACACACAACCTCCCATGATACAAACAAGTCTAGTCCCTTTCTGCTTACCTTACAGCCTTCACATGTTATCACGCCGTAATGGATGCCTGATGATTTGTCTCCACAGATCTTGCAGGGAATTATTTCGATTTGAGCTGTGGAGAAGAAAAGAAAAGAAATGAAACAGGTAAAAAAAAAAGAAGAAAAAACAACATTTTGCTGTCACAAGTCACTGTACAACATCCTCACCATGGATCCATGTTGGTACATGAAAGCACTGTGCTTCTAAAAACATCTCATCCGGTGGCTTTTAAATCCTCACATCCACTGAGCATTAGCTGAATATTTACAGAGTTGTGTGTGTGTGTGTGTGTGTGTGTGTGTGTGTGTGTGTGTGTGTGTGTGTGTGTGTGTGTGTGTGTGTGTGTGTGTGTGTGTGTGTGTGTGTGTGTGTGTGTGTGTGTGTGTGTGTGTGTGTGTGTGTGTGTGTGTGTGTGTAGGGAAGGAGGCCATTTTAAGTCCTCACAGACAGGCAATGTAAACACAGTGTCAGTTTGCTTCTTAAACACCACTTACTTAAGAAAGAAAACTCCTCTATGAAGAAAACTGTAATATACCACAGTAGTAGTAATACAAATCTTGCACTGTGACAAAGACTCACTTAGGTACATGAAGAAGCGTAGTCCCTGTTGGACAACTTGACTTCATGAATTTTAAAACCATGAAAAACCCCAGGAGTGAATCCATTGCGGCCACGAAGAATCAGAACACGCCCGCTGCGCTCGAAGGGGCCTATGGCAGTGACTGTGAGAGCACCTCTGGATGTACCGTAGAATAAAAAGGTTCAGTTGCAGTTTGGCTGTGGTGTTGTGCTGTTGACAGGCCCTCTGATTCTCCTGCCATGGAGGACAAAAGCACAGAGAGGACGGGCCTCATCTATCGTTGGCCTTCTCCTCGGGAGCGGACCACAGGGCAACACAACAGAACAGACAGAACACACAGACATCAGAGACGCAGAACTCCCAGCTCGTCCCGCTGTTCCCAGCTTTATCACTGCAGCCACTGATGCTGCATCCCTCTCCACCCCCCCCCCCCCCCCCCCCCCCCAACCCCCTGAATCCCTCCCTCCAGAGATCTCTATCTCGTAGCCCTCCTCCACATCTCTAACATCTAGGTCCCGACATCCCAGCAGTGCACTCCAGCTCCAGACAAATGCCACTATCTGATCTAAATCGAGGAAAGATCACCGCGGGATATTTTCTCACGATGCAATTTTTTTCCTCTCCTTTCCAACCCACCGCAAAGCCCACCAATCAGAAAGCAGGAGGAATTAGCAAGTTTAAAAAGCGGTGCCACATTCATAGTGTCACAGGGTTACATCAGCCTCTCCCCCTGCAACCAGGCCTAACTGTGTAATGCCTCAGGTCTCTTTCAAAGACTGGAAGCCTTAAATATCCCTTATACACCTTAACAATCAGCCTCTTTAAAAGTGGTTTGATCACATCAAAAGTACTTTTGTTGGGGTTCAGTCCAAAGATCCCTGCCCCTTTTAATCAGCTGCCTCAGAGCCTGTAATGTGTCATGTGGATAATGTCCTTGTCCCTGAGGCATGCCCCGGAGAGGCCCTTAACACAGAGCCTCTAATCCACTAACCCCACAGCCACACTCTGCTCATTCAGGGATCTCTGTCTGTTCTCCTCGCACTGTTGGAGTCAACATTACCAGCCATGTTTACTTGGAATTAGCCTACATTTTGGCAAAATGAACAAAAGGGAGTGGTGGAACATGCACAATTAATTCTCCTCCAGACAACACCTCCTGCGATTTGCGTTTCAAACATACAATAGAGGGCACTGCACCTCGTCGGCCCGGATTAGAGTGAAATCCAGGCAGGAGGCGGGCTTTGACAACCTAACTGAGAGGGTTAATTTATAATTAATCTTTTCCTTACTGTGCACAGTTGCTTGTTATTTCATTTAGGTCTATCTCTGTATGAGTGCACTCTATTGTTTGTTTTTGTGTTCTCCCTGCATGAGCATTAGCAGTGCAGTGTGCTTCGACTCCTTTAGCATTTTCAGCCTCATTACTTACGTAATTTGTTCTGACATGCACTCACAACAACTGAAGCGTGCTGTAATTATGACTAGCTGTGGTTTTAGCAACCTAAAGGTTGCAGTGACAGGCCCCAGCCATCGGGTGGCAGTGCAGGGCTGTGGCTGTGGTCGTCTTGCCAAGTTAAGCCAAGCTTCCACCCACCCTATCCAGCCCACAGGCTTTGGCTCTGAGCTGCAGCCTCTGATAGCTCTAGGCTTAGACTGCTGCTAGCTTCCCCCCACCCCCACAGCGTAGCTCTGAGATGCCTTCATCTCTCCCGAAGAAGCGAAGCTGGCTGAGTGGTTGCTGAGGTCTGACAGAGGCTGTGCCACATCAGGTGAAAGCAGTGGGAGTAGAGACACAGGGGTGCCAGGCTGGGCAGGGCATACATTCACACAAGCATGCATCACAAAGCCCTATCTACGACACGAAGGCCCCGAGTGCACAGTCTCACCCGCTCGCTCACTCACTCCATCGCTGCACAAGCTCCTGGATGTTCAGTGCACTCAACGATAAAAAGGGTTTGTCTGTGGACCAGCTGAGACAGGCGTTACAGTCTCATGTATGAAAAAAAAAAAAAAAGACATCCCCCAGAACATACAAATATTCCCACACTGGTGTTCGCAGCTTTACATAGGTGAGGGTCCAAGGAGAATAAACACTGAACAATGACTTAAAGGAGATCAAACACCTCATGAAGTCCCTTAAGTCATACGTCAATATTTGTCCCTTTAAGTGACTGGTCATGGTGCCCCCAAGCAACACTTAGGATGCTGCAGATAATTTAAACTGAATTCACACAGGGGACTCAATCAAACAAAAAGGCCTACACTTATAAGCACTCCCAATCTGGCAGTCAATAACTATTGACATGAGCTGTGGAGTTAACTGCCTCTTGGTGTGAAACAGGCAGCTGCTGGCTCGCTTGAGCTTGACCAGTGCAGTGCCACTGATCCCATTCACCGCGCCTGCCTGACTGCCTCTCTGCCTCCCTGCCTGCCCGCTTCCCTGCCAGCCAGCCCTGCCTGCTCTGTTTACGACATCAAAGCCAGGCACAGTTAGACAGGCAGCCATGCTAAAGCCCATCCCAGCAGCCTGCCGCTCCACGCTGCACTGCGAGGCGGCCTCGGCAACGCGGGCCACTTCAAAGACACCTGCTGAGACGTCAAGATTATGTTTGAATCACACCGCAGCACAATCGCACCGAGGACATGACCATAAGGGTCGGACGGCGGCTAAGGACCGATTTCCTGTGTGCAGCACTGCAGCCTGGCGTGGGTGTCTTGGATAGTGGGCATGGCAAAGAGGAGACAGTCAAAGCGAATGTTAGAGCTCATTCTTTGTCTGTCTGTGGCTGAGCAGTTCAAGGACACTGATTCACAACACTGGCAGGCCCTTTGAGGGGATGACGTGTCACTCAGGGTACATGTACAATAGGGCAGTGAGGCCTCTGCATGTTCACCCAGTGCCCTTCACCATCTTCTCCACAGCTCTGAGGCCAACACTCCTGAACGCGACGCAATCAAAATCCAAGGAAACGAATGCCGAATGTGCATTACCAGGACAATTTCGCAATTGAGAAGTGAAAGCTCACAGAGGCCCTTTTATAGTGTATTTCATCATATCCACTGAATATGCAGGAAGCACAGCACAACACAGACCAGACAACACAATTATGTACAGCACAGCACATGGCTTCATGCAAGGACATAAAAAAAAAAAAAGAAAAAAGAATGAATGGGGCATAGGAAAATATACACGTAGGTCACACTATGTAAACTGATTTAAAAATGAAAAAAGCAGAACAACAATTGTTTATTTTTTGGACACATTCATTCGCAGACATTTAGAATAAAATATCATATATTGTTTATTGTAGCCTGCAGATAACATGGACAAAGAAAAATAAAAGTGAAAAGCCTTCGAGCTTGTGCAAACATGGAAAATCACCAGTCAATCTCTGAGCTGTTTCCACTGAACCCTTGCACTACTGACATAACGGCGAAGGATTATGATCATCCCTTACATTACAGACCCATGCCCATGCCACCATCATAATGCTGAGAGCTTAACCCATTACTCGATTGGACCATTAAATCAGTTTCTCATAGCCCAATGATTCATGATAGACGTGCACGATAAATTAGATCCGAAATCATGGCTTCGATACTGTTCAATATCTACAGAGCTGTTTTTAATGGTTCATTTATAATGCACATCATTCTGAAATAAAACCTGTGAACGAAGGAAAAAAAAAACCTACATTGATGTGTCTGTATGTGGTGTGTGTGTGTGTGTGTGTGTGTGTGTGTGTGTGTGTGTGTGTGTGTGTGTGTGTGTGTGTGTGTGTGTGTGTGTGTGTGTGTGTGTGTGTGTGTGCGTCAGCCATGTTGTGTTGACAGCTGTCAATGACAGAGTGACGCAAGCCAGTGGGCTCATGTCAGAGATTATGTAAGGAACTGGACGGGGCGAAAGCATTATGAGCAGATTAACAATTCTTCTACCAGACAAACCGTGTTAATATATTCTATTCCCCCCCCAAAATTTTGCAACAAAAGAAAACAAAAGCTCATCAGGATCACATGGCAGCTCCCAGGACACTCATACAAAGCACATTTTCTCACAGAGCTTTTGCACATGGGCAACAGACAAACACCAGAGGCGGTGAACAGCCTGGCAAATGTGCACAAAGCAACGTTCCTCCATCATTATGTGTGTCTATTTATTTTTTTCAACATGAACTTCCCATTCGGCGATGGAGATCAGCTGTCAGTTCATAAACGGAGTCTTCTCTATACAGAAACCCATAACAGTCAGATCGAGCTGTAAAGAGACGACAGCCAAACAAGAGATGGAATCACAATCCTGCCTCTTTTCATCTGCAGGGGCTCTGCTGTCATGTGAAGTCACACAACACAATACTTTTTTATTCCCATTTATGCAGCAGAAGAAAGGTTATTTGAATGTCAGTGGCAAAGGACAGTCATGGCACAGAACACAGGCTGAATAGTATAAATGTGTTATTTGTTTAGGGAGCGCAGGCTGTTGGCATATTACCATAGAACTGCTCTAATGGCATTTACTGGCGTGTTGCACAAAGAAAGTGCACACGGCTAGCTGGTGTAGAAAATTCACCTGCAGACCGAAACTCTATGCCATCACTTTAAGAAGCATCTATTCAAACTATACATATACTGAAGTCATCAAAAAAAAATATTCTGACCAAAGGGATTAGAGTCAGGAAAGACATAATTGACACATTTTGATGTCTCTATGCTGAGTCTCGCTAATTCCACCCAATCATTTAGCTGCCTAAGCTGTGATCCCCCTTCACAAGAGACCAACTACATTTGAAGAGATAGTTCCGTTTCGAAAAAAAAAAAGAAGAAGAAGGCCCTTTAAGCCTCTCCCTATTATTCTTTCATAGCAGTGCAGTGACTTTGCTAAAGCTCAGGTCTGGACTGTTGCCCTGGGCTGCTTTATGGATCAACTCATGCGTACATCTCTGTGTTTGTTTGTGTGTGAGGTCTATTAATATTTCAACACTGCCCAACTCCAGATGCCTGTACAACACAGCAGTGCTTCTCTCTTCATGTCTCTCCCTGTATTTACTTGACTGTTTTATTGAAGTGCATTCTGACACCCTCTATTGGGGGGGTGGGGGGAGGTGGAGGTGGGGGGGATGTATTCCCAAACCGCTGCACAAGACATCTCTCTCCATGTCTCTTTCTCCACCAGCGCAACAGTAATTTGGGCACTAATTTATGTGTTGTTGTGGCAAAGATTGACGAGCTTCCTGACTGGGAGTCTGCTTCCCCGCACTCTAGGGGAAACAACAAAAGCCCGGGTTTACCGAGCAGACAAGCACTATGAAAGGTAGCATGTGTGCGGTGCTCTCCTTCCCTCCCTCCTCTGCCCCACCTGAGCTCAAATCTCTCTCCCCATCACACTTTGCCTCCCTCTATCCATCTCACCCCCCCCCCCCCCCCCCCCCATCCCCACCCCAAAAGTATCCCCTTCTTGTCTGTTACTACAGTGACAAGTGAAGTTGGGCCCGGGTGTTGGGAGACCAGAGGGCACGCCCCCTCCGTGTATCTGAGCGTGCGCATGAGGGCGTTCACGTACGCTTGGGAGAACGGCTCACACTGTTTACTTTGATGGCAAAACGCAATCTGTAGACAGCACTCACTTATGCATGCTACCAGCCCTAGTTAGTCATAGAGTGCTGAGAGAGCTGCATTAAAAAAAATAAAAAATTAAAAAAAATCTGTGTTGCAAATATTTACATGCTTTGTCTAAGTATTTAGATCATTTGGTTTGTGTTCTTTAAAAAAATATAATCAAATGCAATCTATTCAGTGTGATAATGACATGCATTTAAAAACGGAAATATGTTTTAGCATTGCAAGTGTGCGTAAGAGCTGATTGTGCATTGTATGTTTGACTGCTGCAAGACATTGGGATGCACCGAAACTGAAAACCACTGAGGCTGAAATCACAAAGGGCCGACTGATTGACTGGTGCCGGAGCTGCTGGTTGAATTCTAAGATTTAACTGAGAATCACGCGATGCTTCCGAGCCTCCACTCTGACCACTCGAACTAAGCGGCCAATGGTTGAAGGCTCAATTGTGTTACCTCTCTGCCCTGCGTCTCCCCGCGGGGACAGAAGCCTACTAGGCTCCTGCAGAAAAAACATCGGAATATATAAATAATGTATCCTTCAAAACATCCACTGCAATTACACGCAGAAACCTTTACATAACAACAAAGAACCTTGTTCTATTGCACCAGGGAATTTGCTACTGCCATACTGTACAACTTCCTTCCTATAATTGCTGTATTAGTATGCATTTCTGTAAGACACCCAGGATTCTGCAGCGGGTTTTGAATATGTTGTTTCTACTGCTCACGCAAAAAGGACAAAACTTACATCCATACCTGCCTGGTGTTTCTTTGCCAACGGCGCGACAGAGGAACAGACCATGTGTGTGTGTGTGTGTGTATTTTTTTGCAAAGAGCACATTTAGTTGCCTCACTCGTGAAGTGTGTAAGCGGGGGACAAGAGGAGGGAGACTGGAGGTCCCATCTCATGCTGCTGCTCAGGGTCAGTGGGTCAGAGGCACGCAGCCAGAACACACATGCAGAGCAGGCTGAATAGTTCAGCTGACAGTAATTGTCCCTCTGTGGTCTCCTTAGGAAAACACGTTTCCAGACAAGGCAGACTCGCCGCACGAGCCAGATAGTAATCATGATCTTGATTTGGTCCATCGAAGAGGGAAGCCTCCAGTTATGGAGCGAGTCAGTATTTCCACTGCGGCTGACATCAGCTGAAGCGAGCTGCAGGCAGGAATGTAGAACAGCAATCTCACAGAGCTACATTTCGACAAAGAAAGGAGGATTCATGGTGTGAACTATCTCTTAAAGTCATGTCTATTTTCTCATAAACGACTGTGTCATAGTGGAGTCACAAGCAGATCGGCAACGTTTCAGCCAACTATTTACCAATACAAAAGTTTACATTTTTTAAGTTTATTTTCAGGAGAATATTAACATTTATATTTTTTCTGAATTTCACACAGGATAAAAAAAACAGATCACGTAATAACGTTAGTTCTAAAGAGATTTGACAATGTGACAGCTGTTCTCGCTTTGTACAGACATCCTTCAAAAGTGACTGCTCTTAGAAGTAACGAGATAAAAAGTATATGCTCTCACAGTCTTGTGAAAACACGCTGCGTAATCGTCAAAGCAAACCTCAAAATTAAAAAGTCAGTTGCCAAAACATGAGCAAGTTTGTCTCGCTTTGAACTTGGAAACTTATTCTGATCTATAAACAATGAATGCTCCGCACAGTCCGTCTGTTACTCAACAGATTTTGCAGCAGGGCTGATGAGCACTGCCTCTGCAATTCTGCTTGAAGGTCCTAGGTTTTCATCAGCTAGAAAAAGAGCAGGCAAGGACAGGGAAGATGAATGACATCAATGGCCAGCCGATACTTCCAGGGACGTGTGATTGAGACAAATGAGCCTTGTTACATTAGCTGGGATACTGAATCCCGCTGCTCAAAGATCCAAAGCTTGATAGAGCTGAAACTAGAGGCACCCAACCTTTCCACAGATCACCAGTGTCATGGGGCCCCAGAAGAAGAGCTTTTCACAAAAATCGCCTGCTTCACTGGGCTGCCTTCCTTTTTTGGGTTTTATCTGGACGACATTTGTTTTCACTAGCTTACTGTGCATGCACAGACAATGAGCACTGCTATTTGGCCTTCAAAGACTTTCAGGACGACCACCTCCCCCCTAAATTAAAGAGAGAAAATGAAAGCAAGACACAGCCATTATTTAATCCATATACGGTTCACTTGAGTATTAGTGTCTTAATAAGTGACTGTGAACACTTCCATCATTCATCATGGATCCCTGGTGAGACTAAATGTGCAAAGTGATTATTGTAAAATCACAAGCATGCAAAATATTTACCTGTGAGGATTTAAAAATCAATCTTTATTCTAGTATGCTCCAGTCAGTGTTCCTCATATGCATACCAGAAGCAATGATCTTCGACGGTTTGCTTGTTAATGCACAGCTATGCTACCCCTTTCTTTGTTGCTGGAGTAATGTATGTTATTTGACAGCAAACTTACAGTGTCTGATGGGCTCGTAGGAAATTACAGTCATCTTTTATCAATAGGGTTTTTACTTTGAGTTGTTAGTCTGGATTAATAAAAAAAAAAAAAAAAAAAGGGGAGGGGGGGTGTTACAAAATTGATGTTACATTGTGATATTTTTACACTTCTTGCTGCACCTTTTCAGTTCCCGGAATACCGATTACACTGATGCACTAAAGAAAGCGATTTAAAAGACTTGTAGTCCAACAGATCTGATGTATTAAATAGATGACAGTGACTTGCTTGGCACAACAAATGGAAGGATTCAGTTTATAAAACTGAGAGATGGAAGCATGGCTGTGCACAAAATGTGAAAAAAACAAAAAACAAACTTTCACCAAAACGCCAACACATCTAGAGTTATAAAACACCATAATTTGTTTTATTGACATTGTACAGGAGCATATTGAGGCTAGGGCCTTTCCCTAATAAGTTAAAGAGAATGGAAAGACTTACAAAAAGTACCAAAAACATGAAGGGACCTCATCTCAGGAAGCAAAACAGCTATGTATGGATGTGTTGCAATGTTTTCTATTGATTCATTTACCTACCAAAACTGGCATGAATTGAAAAAGCTTGCTTTTTATATCTAATACTGAGGTGCAATTAATGAATTACAAAGCTCTTAATTAATCCAATTGTTTTTGAGTCCTATCACTAATTATACGATGCAGCGAGTTACCTTTGTTTAGGGTTCAGGTTGCCCTAAGTTGGATAAAACAGCACACAACTGCAAAACTACATGTGATATATTTGAAAACCACATTGTCACTTAGCCTGACACAAGATCATTTACATGGCAAGCCGCAAACCATATTTTTTTTTTCCCCTGTGTTAAAAATAATCTACAATAACCTCGGCATTCGCTGCAGAGGAGCTGCTGAGCGGCTTCAGCTGTCATCCTCCTTTCCTCCAGTTGTAGCAGACCGTATGAAAGGCATTACTAGACGACAGGGGTGCACAAGGAGTATCTACTGCCACACAGAGTTCACAGACTGCTTACAGCGTGTGAGGCACATTCCCTCTGCACTGCTGTTTTCATAGTCCTACAAACACTGGCCTGGTTTTGTTTAACATGGCAGGATTAAGCAGCCATGTGCGAAGCATGCTTCCCTCCTTGCACACTTTGCTTATAATGGAAGGCCTGAGCGCTCCCTGCTACCTTTTGGTGAACCAGCTTCCCTGACTACTGCCGATGAACATGCTGTGGTACTCTAATCCCAGGTAAATATACAAGTGCCAAGATTGATGATTGCATAAACGCATCCCAAAAGGCCCGGAATAACAATTGGCCCTTCGGTCTGTTCTGCTACCATGGAAAGGATCTCGGAGTCAAACTGACAACCAATATATCCCTCGTCCCTTACTGCTGCCTCCGAACAGCCAGCCAGCGCTTTGTTGCTTCATTAATGAAGCAACAATGTCAATATTTTCAACATGAGAGTGGGTACACAGCGCTGCACCGAGAGCGATCCTCTGAGCGAGAGCAGAACACAAGGTCTTCCACTGACCTAAAGCCCTTGTTATCCTACATGATTTTGTCTATCAAGGCGGAGAACCAGAAAGCATGTACATCTCTCAGCACCTCACGTAACGACCATACTCCAAGTAAAACTAACTCGAGATGTCGTTGCAGCTTTTTTTGATCAGTTCTGGAACAAAAGCATTGACTTATTATAAGAAAGGAAAAGCTGAGCAGACAATTAGAAGGACATGAGACACGTCTAGAAAAAGAAACCATCACCACAACAGACCCCCCACCCCCCCCAAAAAAAGCCATTAACGTGACATTAGGAACTCGGTCCATGTTCTCATTTCTGTCATCCCAGGTTTGCAGCTATAAGATGAGCTGTTCTGCCATGAGGTGGGAACACTGGAGACGGGGAGGAACACAGAGTGAGAAAGAAGAGAGGAGATGGGCAGTGCAGTCCACTGGTCCAGGGGCAGGAGAGCGTGGGACGTTCAGATGAAGTGGGAGGCCCCTCTCCAGGAGGTTGCTCCTCAACATGAAGGCAGAGGCAGCACCCCGCCTAATGAGGGGTGAAGTGGAGCCCCCTGTGGGACCCCCTCGGGCACATTCATTAGGAGATGAAAAAGCATTTCCCGCAGCAGTGCATGTGCCTGACTTGGCTCGGACATGTTTAATTTAGGGCCATATGAAAACAGAGGGCCACACCGACCAGGTCCGTTGCTGTCAGGAGGATCGACCTATCAAGAGAGTCGGTGAGCCACAGACGCACTAAATGCTCTGTGCAGAATTGATTTAATCTTTCCCTTGGCTTTGGTTTGATACCACCCTCTAAATATACAACATTCAGATTATGAAAGGTCAAGTGCAGTGATACTTTCGGCTCAGAAAAAAAAAAAAAAAAAAACTGTTGAAGACAGGCTATTATGGAGAAAATGTAAGGCTTATCACAAGTTTCATTTCCTTCAATGCATTGCATTTTGTTGCATCTTTTTGGCTTCGGGCAAAAATAATAGATTCATTTAGCCAGTGGTGGTTTGTGGAAAGGAACCAAGGATTATGGTAATGTAGCACTGAATGCTGCAAGCAAAATACAGTAAAAAAAGAAACTGCTGCAGTAAGAGACACAGGAGGAATATCTGAGAGGTTAATTTATATGATTGCAGAAACCTGCATTCACAAATAGAATCTTGAAAATCTCATAATACACAGGGTTGTTTATAAAGTATAGCATTTATAAAGACAACAGAAGAAACCGTTTCCCTCGCTGTATGAGGAGGGGCGTTACAGGGTATCAATCCATAGTGATTCAAATACATGTCCGCTTATCACAGCCGTTTATCCTTGTTCCTGATGAATCCTCACATTTATTAAGGCTGTCTTCTTGCCTTGTTAGATATGTATAACCAATCTCCTGTAATTAGCAACTGCTAACCTTTGGGGTGCTAATCCCCCATGAATTGTGGATTTGTACATCAAAGCCCACACTCTCCCATATAGCTGGTGCTTGAAATTACACTCTATTTGAAACCTGCAATTATTTGTATAGCATGCATGCAAACAGTCTACTCTTTTATGTCTCTGAGAATCCCGTGGGTTTGCAGTAAAGAATCCTTAATCCACTCCAGTGGAATCCAAATATAGAGTTAACACTAGCTCCCTAAAAATTAGATGCACAGCCAAGTGCCTGCCGTGCTCGTGAAGTGGAGGAAGATCTGTCTCTTTCTGCCTCTCTCGCTTGCTTTCTCATTTTTTTTTTTCCATAGTTAAGATTAGGTTCCTTTAGTGGCTTAGATGCATCTCATAGGAAGCAAGAGGGATTGCCCAGGGCGTAACACAAAATGCGTTGCTGCATGGGGCATGACTCTGTTGTGGACCTGTTATTTCCCAAGCAGCACTTGAATGTTAGCTTAATAATCAATGATGGTGCCCATTGTTTCATGTAATCACATGTCCAGGGCTCTGTGAACAAGGTGAATGCTGTGCTGTTTGCCGTCGACTGCAATTTGCACCCTCGCCCATTCAAGGCTCAGCTAAATCCATTGTGCAAGGAGGGAGAGATTATAGAGAGTGAAAATAACTGAGATAGCTTCCCCCACACATGAGCACACACACAGGCGTGCACATACCCACACACCCGTACTCCAAGTTGATGCTGAAGAGGATGCCTGAAGCATTTACTTTTCTTTAATGAGAGACATGAGTCTCATGTGTCAGTGATGCACAGCATGGGAACAATAGGGTGGGCTTTAATTCCATCAATCTACTGTATTTATCGTTGTATCACATCAATGCCTGTCTTTTATGCAGGATGAGATAAATCATGTCAAGTTGACTTCGGGGGGGGGCCGCAGTGCTCCGTAAATATGCCGACTTTAAACATAAAACTTGGGGTGAATGTGGTTGCGAGCAGTAGGCGACAAATTTAGCACATGGGATATAAAAGGAAAAGCAGGAGATTAACTTGTGGAACAACATGACACAAGGATCATCCTTCGTGCACTTACACTGGTAAGTGATTAAATAGCTGAATTAACAATGATGTTGTTAGGTATTTAGAGGAAACGATACACCTTAGCTGTCACCTAAGCCTTCCATGGAAATCTCTTTACTTACTTTACTGTAATAACAATCCTACAGTTACACTTCTTGTTGCCGGCTCAAATGTGAACCGACAACCCCACTCCCTGACACCCGACATGAAATGCACGCATAAGTGGGCAAGGTAATAATAAATGACACGGAAAACTTGTAGCCCATTTGTGTGCGCTTGTACGTACACACGCGACGAACAGCATGTGTAAAATCTGTCGTTATCTGTGAGCGTAAAAAATAACAGGCGGCAGAATCCGCAGAAGACGTTTCCACATATGTGCAATAACGTAAGATTTATCATCAGGAAGAAAAAAAAAAATGTAACATATAAAACGCTTCAAGGATTGGCTTTGAGCGATAGCAATAACCCTGAAGGTGGCTAAATTGTGATTTATATACTTTGGCTTGAGAGTGCATGGGGCAGTAATGTATATATCTATGGTAGCTGGGCTTCTCACTGTAGCATAGGATCGCCTCAGAGAGAATACATTTGGTGTAAAATTGCTTCATCTGTTTACAATTCCATTTGGAGTTTATGAGAAAGACAGGCAAACACAGCCTGATATATTGCCCCTGTGTCACGGCGTGGCAGGAGCATCCACACAAAGATTCATCTCTCACTTAGAAGCCAAATGATACGTCTAATTTGCTGCAAGCAAAGTTATTTTTAACCTCTCCAGCTGTCAGATAATAGAGCTTGACTGTCAGCGCTGGTGTGTGTGAGTGTGTTAAAAGGTTGCAAACTCTTTTCAATTTACCATTCCCTTTGAGGGAATTACAAAATGCACATTCCCATTAGTTTACCTGATTGACATTACTTCTTCTTTCATCAAAATGAAAGGCCTAGGGGGGGGGGGAGAATAAAAAAAATTGAGACTTCCAACAGGAATCTCAATTTGTTTTTACATGCATTGTCAATAACTATGATGCCCTGAGAACATTGCCAAAAGTTCTGGAAACGAAGGTGGTTTGTGGGTCTCAATTGCACAGTCATTTCATAAAGCAGACTACAATGAGGCCCCTGTGATTCCCACGAGGCGGAAATGCGGATAGTCACAAAATTGAGATTATAAAAATGAAACGAAGAATTGTTTGTGATTTTCGGACACAGTGTTTGACTTCCTCCGAATTTAGCAATGGGCAGATAATGTAAAATACCCAAGCAGCAAGCGTAACCAGACTTGTTGCCTAGTAACCGCATCTTGAAACTTCATGTTCAGCATGTGACTTCTCCGACGTGAGACATTGAGAAATACCCCCTGGTAAGCACAGCACGTCAGAAAAGTTGCAAAACATATTGCTGATTGCTTCATTCATTTAAATAAAAGAGCTTTAGTAGTGGTGTGTTTGTAGTTAACATTTCCGAGATAAAAACTGTTAAAAAAAAAAAAAAAAAAAAAAAAACCCTGAAAACTATAGAAAAAAATTGAATTTGACATAAAATTGAGCACAACTAATAAAGAGCTACTACAATAACACCACATCACCCACCACCTTAAAATCCTCCTATATTATTAAAACCCAGTTTAGGAAAATGTGTCACAGGGAATCACAAGATGTGGTGATTAACCTTCACAGCTATTATTTGATTTGAAAATTTCCCTAAGTGAGGGAGGAAAAAAAAAAAGAAGAAAAAACTATGTGCATTTTATCCGTAAGGGTCTATTTCATCACTATCGAATAACAGGAACAGTTTCCAATGGCCGGTTACATAAGGCCATTGGAAACTGTTCTTAATCAATGAGCTGGCAGCGGACTGCACGCTGGTGTCAGTGGTTCAGCTGATGTAATTTAGATGGACACTAATGGATGGCAGAGACTGATCAACATGGGTGTAAAGCAGAGTACTTTCTGTGTTAGGGGGCATGAGGCATTTCTAACAAGCATGGCTGGTTACACACTCTGCGAACATAATAATATACCAGGAAAACATGATGTCCTCAAGGCAGAGAAATATCTGAAGAATAATACAAAAGGAATGGATGAGCAGTGGCATAAAAAAAAAAAAAAAAAAACATGGACAGAATGGAAGAATTCCAGTCAATATGTTTTTTTGTTTTTTTTTACATTGAAAATAACACATGGCTTGATTTTTTTTTTTCTGGTGTTAAATGGACTAACCCCAAAGTTAAAAATCACACACATAAAATTCGTTTTATTCATCACAAATCGTAGGAAGAAAAGCATTGAGTAAACAGTTCCACTGTCCCAATAACCACCTGATCTCTAGTGTTTGCTAACTCCAGCTTAGCGTCCTGTTATGTAAGAGGCGGGACACGAGGGGAATGAGCTCTGCTCACTTCACTTGGGCTAAACCAAGTACAGGCAACTATCTGCCTCCTTTGCTGTGTTTTATTGGCGCCTTGCTACACAAAACTATAGCATGTTCTCAGGGTGGAGGGAGAGTTTACATCGATCAGGTCAGGCTTTGGCTTTAAGGTTATTTAAGATCCAGCGATGGTACAACTTCAGCGGCTCTCAGCCATAAGCTTACATGGCCAGAGCTCAAGTGGACTGTTATAAAATAGTTCCTGACCTTGGTGGTGAACTGTAAGCTGAAGTGGATCTTGCCCTTAAATCTCCACAAGATCTTATATCACAATGTGAAACTGCTACAGGTGGATAACGCACACTTTGTTGGAACAGGTTGATAATATACAGGTGAATCAAAAAAATCATTGATACATTATTTGTTTTGTCAGTTTTTGGTGATTTGTTTTTAAATACAAAGAACAGATAAAGTAAAATTTTCAAACATTTTTGGTAAATTATGGTCTACATCAACAGAAAATGGCAAAAACAAAACAAAACATGAGTTTAAGAAATGTCCCATTATGTTGAGTGTGTATTTTTAGAATCTTCTAATTAGCTAAAATGATAAAGAATAAAACCAGTAACGCTTGAAGTGTTTTAATTTGTATGTAAAAAAATATAAAATACATTGAAGCTTCACGTTTGAATTTATGCATTTGAAATATCAACTTTTCTATTATATAATACTTTTTTCATTGTAGTATTCTGCATGATGATCATTCTTCTCAATGATCTTCCAGAGTGTTGTTATTTTAACAGTGTAAATCATAGCTTGATAAGTTGATGAGTTTCAAACGTGAACATCTTTGGTTTCAGGTTAAACTGATTTTTTTTTTTTTAGCAAATAAGCTGATGAAGTACAATGCTGCTCTTGCTCAAAAAAGCTGCTGAAAAAGCTTTTATGTATTCCAACCAAGTGCTCACATGTCATGCTTTAGTGAAGCAGCAACTGGATGTAAACTGGATGTGGTTTCACATTGGCAGCATCTCCTGCCACACCTCGTAGGAAGCCATGGCACTCTGATGCCAAAAGCGGCCTTTAGCCATTACGTAAGTGGCAGCTAATCATGCTGGGTCAGTGCTCGGGATCTAATAATCGAAGGCAACATGATCCACCACAACAACTTTCTACACGCTGCCTCGGCCTCTAGAAACATAACACTCTTTATGAATTGAAGCAAACCACAGCAAGCGCTGACGCGCTGGAGGAATGATCCCTCCCTCTCCGCTGTCTTGATATACGAGATTTATTTCTCTGCCTGTTTATTTGGCAAGAGGCATCACCTCATTACAAAGGAGCACAAAGCTTGGGGAATTTTCTCGAAAGCCCATTGCAATTCTCCTCCATGCTAGTTAAATTACAGAAGAGGTCACAGCAGGGGGACTTCAGAATACAGCTACCAATCAACAGCAGCAATTCTCCTGGTGTGTTTGTCAACATTGCTGCCTTGTGTAATTGGAATAATTGTCAGGTTAGAGCTCGGAACAAACTGGGCGTCCTCTTGGCGAGCATGGGCCATGTCATTAAAGGGACATGTTTCTGGAGGCGCTCCCAGGGACACATAACACGCTAGCATGTTGGAGCGACAGCTCGCCTGATAAAATGGCTGCCTCTTATCTCTACTATGCATATGAAAGGCTTATGCCTTCTCCATGACAGATTCTATGCCTCATCACCACGGGATTTGCAAAGATGCAGCAGAACAGAAGCCGGGAGAAAAACAATGTATCGCATGTACAGCCTCATCTTAACACTGTCGGCTGCTCGCGTGCGTGTATCCACGGCTGGATGTGGACTCAGGTTTGAGCTCGGCGAGGAAAAAATACAGATGGAACATGAACACACCACGCTGATTAACATCTAGTTTGTTTTACGTAACAAAATGCGTGTTTTTATCTCATGGACTATGATTCTTAAATTATAGACAGCACGATAAACTTGGTAATCCTGGAGCGAACTTCAGTTATTTTGATAATCTGTAATGAAAACTTGATATCAAAATGATATAGTGTCTACATATAATTATCATAATGATGTAGGGGAAGAGAGTGCTGCAAAATAATCGGTTATATCATCACCGCTGGGTCGCATCATTATTAATCTGACAGCACTAATAAAGCGCTTTGTTTGTTTTCTGTGATTGCTCTTTTACTACCAAAATAAACAACTTGGCTCCTTTGAGTTACAGCGGTATAATTTGTTGGAACAGCAAAGGCATTTATCTATAAATTTATTTTCAATTTGAGGTAAGCTGCAGTCATGAAAGCTAAATCACTACCAGGGAGAAGATTATTCTAATTACTAACCAGCTGTCGCACATGCTGCATGAGCACAGGATGTGTCAGAACACAGAGCAACCAGTAATCAGTTTCACAGAATCATCTGAGCACACATTTACATCTTGCATTAAATGTTAAACATGAAATTGTCTTCATTTGTATGGTAATGTTTTGAAAACTAAAAGATGCATGTGCTTTAATGTGGCACGACAGAGTTTAAAAACAAACAAACAAAAAAAACCCAAATACGCATTTTACGGTGAATTTGTGACGCAATCTCGAAAGCTGGGTGTTTATTTGCAGCTGGAATAAACCGGATGGTATTTTAAAGTGGCTTCCACTCAGATCTTATGGAGCGATACAAGGATTATGTTGACCACCTGACAGCAGAAGTAACTTAGATATTTGGACTAATGTGGGTTGTGTTCATCTTGAAAATTGGAAAGCGCGAGTGAGACCAAAGGTGAACCCTGATTTAGTCACACAGTAATCTAGTACGAGAGGAATTTTCTCATACAAATGTGGCTTCCAAGCTACAGTATATCTGAATTAGACCATAATGCAAGCACGGCTTGGTCTCTGGGGTTTTCTTTGCCATTTGCACTGCTAGCGCTGCAATCCCCCTGACAGGCCTGTTTATGACTGCTCTGCTATCAGAGGGCTGAGCGGAGCCAGGGACGAGCCTTCATTAGAGATTAAAGTGACCGTCGCAAAGTCCAAAATCATCAATGCTTCCCGCAGCAAGGCGAGGGGAGACGCTGAATGGGCTTAAGCTCATGCATCAACAACAAGTCAGTATCAGACGAATCCTCTGCTTAACACAAGTTCCATTTAAATTTCAATGTGCGTTCATGAATGACGCTTGAAGACAATTTTTAAATTGGTTACAATCAGTGTTGTCATGTTTGTGGGTTTGCTGCTGTCAAAGAGACATGCCGTTTGGCAAATACCAAGCATGACATTACTTTCTGAAGACGGCAATATCTCAAGGAGGAATATTTGCAGTTCGGTTGCAGTCATTTATAACAGACAAACAGGGATGTACTGGATCATACTAAGATCACACAATGATTATGAGTTATTACAGCTATCATATATACTACATTCCCTTGTAAAATTAAGCCAGACTGGCTTGCCTCTAGTGGGTAATCACATCCAATTTGTGAGAAACCAAAGTGTTTTTGTATCGAACAAATCATTACATGAAGTTTAAAAAAAATAAGACTAATCAAATCAGACATGTTGTATTAAAACATAATTTTTTGGACTGTAGTCTAAATGTAATGGAGACAAATAATGGTTGAAGTCTGGCATAAAAGATGAACCCACTTGACTTTAACAGTTTTTTTTTTTAAATGCTTATGAATCTCAACAGCTGTTAACAAAACCATTTCATTGTGAATTTCTTAGGAAATTCAATATCAGTCAAAATGTTCGTCTTGGTGTCAGATAAATACCATGCTGTGAGAGAATTTTGCTTTCAATGTGTGAGACCTAGAAACTCTGATTTAGGTTTATTTCAGTTTTTAGTTCGATGTGCTTTGTCTGTTCTGCTGGTGTAGTGCCTTTAGTCAATATGGGAGGGATATACATATTGTACCCCTCCTGTTAAAGAAATAACTCAGCAGAGGGGGAATGTTATGTTGATGGGTAGATCGCCCCCATTGCTCCTGCAAATTGCCCCGAGTGCATCCATCATCTTATCCAAATCCACTTGGTTCATCCAATATATGCAGTTGGATGAACTGTGTAGCCTTTTGACCATAAAGCTGACTCTAACGAGGTAAGGTGTCTTTCCCCGGCAACCTTTAATGCCCTGCACCCAAATGTCTTTTTCTACGAATCCATAAACCAGGAGATGCTCCTTTATTATACCAGTTATTGAGTAGGAGGTTAAAAAAAAAAAAAACTTACTGATGAGTTTAAATACAATCTGTGAGCTCCTTTACACCTACACTGTAGGTAACAAAGAGCAAAGAACAGAAAAATAATGGCAGGCAGAGGTTAGACAAAGCAACAAAGCCTTTATACACATTACGCCATTCCTCCCCTCCATCAGGATTCTTGCTCTAACTCCAGAACAAAGCAGCTATTCTCAGAGGGACATGAAAGACAGACACCTGTCAATCATGACTGGTGTGACTCCATATTTCCTGTGTCAGAGGCTGCAGGATGGAGAAATGTGCAATATTCTGATAATATTACATGCAAACTAATGCAAGTCAGAACACTTCCCTGCTGGCCAGAAGGAGGGGGAATGAGAACAGGTAATTATCGGATTGCCTCAAGGCAAGAAATGATAGAGATTGCAGAGAACGGGGATATTTAGCCCTGCTAATGAAGGCCCATGCTTTGGGAGTACCAGGAAGGGGGAGCAGAGGGAAGCGAGGCTGTGCCTCAGCAGGAGGTAGCGCCTGATAAGACCAACTTACATAATGGCGACATCCAGGGCTGGCTCGCTGTTCGGACTGGGGCTCCCTGTCCCTCACGTTTTCCTCTATAGATTCGACATGGTCAGCCAAGGCAACCAAACATTGTCTGGGTTTTCAATTCCCCCTAAATGTGACCATTTAATACATTAATTTACAAGTAAATGTAGGACGGTTTAGCCCGAGTAGCGGAAGGAGAGAGATGCAGTACAATCATAGCTGGTATATAAAAAGACAACAGTGACATTTGATAAAACGTCAAACGTGTAGTGTATCAACACAATCACAGAGAGACACAGACATGGATGATTTGTGTCAAGGATTGTGAGAAAGATCACTCCCCTCGGCGTAGTCTCTTTAACCCCATTGAAGGGTTTATATTTGCCCATCTCGACAGCCTTACTTAAAGTGCTGAAAAATAAAAAGAGATTGCTTATTTTGTATATGCAGCACTTCCCCCGGACGGATATGAAAGTTTAATCATGGCATTAGGATTCACAGGCATTCCCTTGCTAGACCTGCTTGCAGACATCAGAATTGCTAATTTGCTGGTTTGCCCAGGAAGGGCTGGCTGGTGGTTGAGGAGGGGATGAATGGAAACAGGAGTCTGATTTGTCCAGATAACCTTGAACCCCAATGCTCTGCTTCCTGTAGATTTACGGAGCTCAATCAGTCCCTCTTTATCATGTTGATCTGAGCTGCTGTCCAGCTCCGCGGCCTCCACAACACCACCGTCACTCTTACCTGAGTACTCTGAGACGGTGTCATCAGTCTGAATCATTTCCTGCTTTCTCTCCGGCCGGTTCTGACACGGCCGTCAACTTCTGCTGAAACGTCACGAGTAAATACAGAAAAATAATTGCCTTCAAAGACAATCTACGCTCTGCAGCATGATCCCAATCAGATATTAACACTAAGCCAAAAGTAAGCGTTAGACAAAAATCATAGTAATTGTGGCTCGGTTTCTAATCTGAATAATTAATTTCTATTGCTTGTGATGAGAATCCACCGGAGGCACAGACATGATAAAGAAGAAAGGTCCTGACAGGGTTATGAGTCAGCAGAGATGTGAAATTCAAATTAGCCAGGCTAAGCAGTTTGGAGTTGATGTTGATTCGAGTAGACTCACTGGTCAGCCTACAGTACAGTACAAGAGCCCAGGGCTGAAAGATGGTGGAGTTACTCATGGGCACAGGTGCTTTATCAGCAAACCACATAAAGGAGTGAAGCAGTAATAAATGAAAGATGCGCTCCCAACGTATCTCCGTATTTACTGTAGACCATAAAATATTCGCCCGCAAATGAACATTCCTCTTCTCTCCCAAACGCCGCCTCATGATTATCTACTGAGTAGCTGATCTGAGTGCATAGTTAGAGCAGTACTTGTGCTATTAACAAAATTAAAATGGAGATCTATCATTGGCAGGGAGAGACGGAGCAGCAGGAGCAGGAGTCTCACTGTTTTCTGTCACAGCCTCAGCTGCGTGCACACACTCTCCTTGCACACAGCCATCTTTCACTCAGCCAGGCACTTGCCTCCTCGCCCACTGTGCCCACCAGGCCCGGGCAGCACATGCCACTGCCAAACATCCATTTACTCCCCGCAGGACTCCTACGTATCTGAAGTGGCCCTGTCATTGAGACCTGTTTAGATTTTTACTGAGCTAAATTTGGGCACACAGGTGAATACATACCTGCTATTCGGTGAGCTCCACACAATGCAAGTAATTAAATGCTTAATTTAAAACCAGCTTTGATAACGTTTCCCGTAACACTTTGTCAAGCTGACGGGCCAGAATTGATGGAGGGTGGTAATTGCATCCCTGTAGAGAGGCCGGTAGCTTTCGAAGGTATGTGTGAAATTACTGTAACCATGTTGTCCATTGGATCCAGCCACGGAAGCTGGAAAACACACACCATCATCCCAGTGCTACATAATGTATACCGTGGCTGCATCTGTGAGCGTTTGTGTACTTATGTGTTCAAAAGTTCAAGCTGTGGGAGCAAACACGCATTAATTGGCCACTATATGAGCAACGTGACCTGATGACCACAGATATGTTCACTCAACAGAGAATCCCACCTCCAACATCTTCGCCTGAAGGCAGGTTTTATACTAACCTGCAGATGCTGCCTTTGTCTTTGAAGTGGAGCGATGGATGCACAAGAACAGATGGAGATGTTGGGATGCTTTCAGGAATTATTAATGGCACGCTATGATCCCAAATGACCTTCAGCAAATAGTCTCCCTGCACTGGAGTACACAGGCAGCCCTGCACATCCATATTGTATTTAGACAACACACCTGGGTCAATGAAAAACCAGCAGGCCATCATTGCTGTACCTGGAACTCTAAGCTAAATTCAATTTGGAGGGTCTGCTTATTTTACGCAACGGCAATACAATTACTTCCTATCATATTTAAAACAATGGTATTTTTAAGGTTTAGGCAAAAAACACACTAATTCTGTGAATCCCAATTGGTTTCTTTCACGGTAGTCCTTTTGTGGGGTTATACAGAAAGTACTATTATGAAATCAAATGTTTGTCCTGAATCCATAGTTCAGTTTAGACCTTGTTTTTTCTTCTTCTTTTAAAACACAACAAAAAATAAATGTTTAGGAAAATTATGACAAAATGTCTGACAATCAGAAAAGTACATTGAACTATCAAAGACATGGATATTGACTAAATTATATTAACTTATATATATTTCTTCCCTTACCAGTCATACCTTAAACAGAAATACCCATGCATATTAATACAATTCTATATTCAAATAAATTTAGTAACATTCACAATCTTAATCCTTAATCATTAGTGTCCATGCTTTATTTCCTGGAGGTTTTCACAAGACATCATGACAAAAAGGAATAAGCGGGGTTAACAACCAAAATTAATTTGATGGAAATAAAGACTTTAGTAAAAAATGTGATGTATATTTTTTGGAAAGCAAACACACCGTACATCATAGAATAAGCTCAAGTGACCAAGAAGGTGTAACAATTGCAGGAATACACATGAAGACCTCAATTCCACACTCACACTTTTTCAGAGTAAAAGCATCAAACTAATACCAATTATGATCTGTCAGCTTTTTTTAAATTGGACGTTTTCTTGTTCAAAAAAATCATTAAATATCTGTGAATTGAGAATTCTATGAATGGCTGAAAAAAAAACTGACCTGTGGAAAAACATCATCCTTGCAAATGCTTTCTATGAGATAAAAGGACTAGTTAGAAAAACAATGTGAACATTTATGTGTGTCAGCAGAAAAGGTCAGCAATCCTGAGATTTGGCACCAACTCACCGAGTTGCGTCCAATTTCAAATGAAGTGTTCACAGCAACCTCCTTGTCATTAAAATAAAGTATATTTTTTAAGCTCTGCTGTGACCAGACATGTAATGTAATATATTAACGACATGATAAACTGAAACTTCACAGGACTCTAAAGCAATTCTTCAATATTTAATCTAAATGAATGACTTCATTGTTGGAGCTCCGTGGTTTAGCAAACTGTAACTATAAGAAGGGGAAATCTCGGCTTGCCTTCAGCCAGATGATCTTTTCCTTGTTAATACACACTGTCTGAATTGTTCGGTTTTACTTTTTACAAAAGCTTGCCTGTTTCACTTTATAGCGCTTTTAATACGCATTTATTGCCACTAAAATGCTGCCATAGGTTTTGTTTACCAACTGAACCCTTTTTTGTTCAGTTTTTCCATATGAACTCTCATTATCCAGCTCTTGCTCACTTAAACGCGCACATGTTAAAGAAAGCTATAAAGAGAATTACAAAGAATCTCCACAGAAATGCACAACTGCTTTCAAGTGCAAACTGAACCTGCAATGCTCCAATGCAACGAAGGCTTTACAAATGTATGGATTTAATTGTGGCGATGCGGTCCCTACATTTAGTGGGAATTGTGAGCTATTGGGATGATTCAGGCAACCGTGCCTTGTAATGTTTGTACAGCTCCTGCAAGGTCTGCAAACCTCAGTTTACAGGGAATAAATACAGTGGTGGTACTCTCATAAGACACTGCACGTCTTCAAAGAGCTACATCTAAGGGAGAAATTGATCAGACACTTTTTCTCACACTCGGTAAGGGTAGAAAGGAATAAATTATTTGAACAGTGTCTATCTACTTATATACCACGGCCTCTGATTAATTACCTCAGGGCTTGCTAATGAGAATTTGTAAATGAATACAATGTTAATCTACTATGTATACCATGTTTACTCAAGTTTGTGGAGGCCAAAGAAAAAAACAAAATCCCTTATGTATAAATTATAATAATCCCACATCAAGAGAAAGAAAAAAAAATCCATGCTGAGATCAAAGCAGAAAGACACGATCTAATCATGTGTCAAAAGATCAAAAAACAACTTCCTTTCCAACTCGAGTGGGCAAGGTATGTCAAACGTACAGTATTTTACCTCTGATCATCTTAAATTTAAAATCGGCTTCACCCGTCTTTCATCATTCATGGGTTCATTACGCCTCTTGCTTTTAGTTTATCTACTCCAGTAGCTACGATTCATAACAATGGAGATACGACAAGATGTGACAGGTATTCACAGTGAACAAACCTTATTCAATCTTCATGCAAGACTTACATTACATTGACATATTATAGCCTGAAATGTGGCATACAAGTGATGCATTTTCCATTCAAAATAGTGTGCTTTCTTTGTAATTCAAGATACATAATATGTAAGTGTAACAGGTAGGAAGTGACAGGCCTATAAGAAGGATGCACCTACCCAACAACTGTAAACAAACTTGAAAGTCTTTTTGGAAGTTGGACAAAAAACAAAATGTACTACTTTTGACTAAATAGACTAACTTTCCCCCTTTGAGTTCGGACAGTAAGTGGGTTTACTTTACTTGGCTTTAAAAATACAATTACTTAAATTGTGATTGAGAGTGATTTTATCCCTCAATCAGAGGGATTTGATAGCACTTATTCCCCCTGTCAGATTGCACCCTCTAGGTAACATCTTTGGTTTCTTTCACCAACATCACAGCCCGGGAAGTTTAATTTCCATAAAAACACAGAGCTCAATTGAAATCCATGTCTTTTCTGACGGTGCCACATAAGGAACTCCGATAGCTTCCCTCTAAATTAATCCGGCAATACAAATACACAAGACATGAATGGCAGCACTATTAACGCTGTTTTTATGTATCCTTCTTTGAGAATATGTGTTACACGGCATTATTGCCGCTGATACTTTTATGTTAACAGGACTCTATTCACAATGGTGACTGCTTCTCAGTGAGCGGAACAAATATTTAGGGATGTAAGCATCAAGCACTTAAACTGTGGGTGACGTGTTTGACAGTGGGACGTCATTAGTGGGGCGGGCTGTGCAGCTTTTAGCGTAATTGAGAATGCTCTGTTTGGGCAGATTCCTCCTCTGTTGCCCCGAGTCACACATTAAAGGCATTATAACAGCCATTAGCAGAGTAGGAAGAGGACTGTCTTTCTCTACCCTCCAACTATTGACAAAAACAAAACTCGGAGACGACAGCGGCTGATTTGTAAGTAAGTGACAGATCCCTGCGAGCAAATAAAGCAGCTGTGCAGTCTTTTTGCTAGAAAACTGTGTTTTCCATTGAATGGCACACAAACCTAAAAGTTTACAAGAGGATAACATCTTTCTTTTTTTTTTAAGTATTTATTTCAATTTATCTGATGCCTTTGTCACATCTATTGAATTGTGGGAGCACTGAAAATGAACAAAGAGAGAGCTTTTTTTTTTTTTTTTTTTTTGCAAATCAGGGAGGAAGATCCTTCTTTTGCCTAAATGAGGCTCCTGTAAGAGGGCGATCATAAGCAAATCCGGAGACTTTGAGCGAGGGTCTTTGCTGATGCTGCTGTTGTTGAAAGTGGACTAGGCTGAGCTTAGCAGCCAGGTTGACAAGGACCTGTGCTCAGCACTAGGAAAGCTCTCATCCAGAAACAAGAAGCCCAGGGGAACAAAGACAACAATATGCCAAAAAAACCCACTTGAAAACAACAAAACAACACAAAAAGCCTCCAGAAGAGTCAGCGGTGGGTGATTGCCAGCTGCACTCCAGATTACCAGGCTCTCTGAGAGTCTTTCAGTAAGTGCTGAGAGCTGTAGCATCATCTCCAGCTCCTTAATCAGTTCTGCTGGGGAGGGATGGATCCCGACATGCAAAAGGCTCAGCACGATGGGAAATAAACTCATAATCAGCAATCAGATATTCCACATTGCTGGAGGGGGCGGGGAGCTCATCTCAGATAGGTCAAGGATCTCTCCACAGCCAGTTAACCCCTCTGATCCAGCTGGGAAACATGCACACACACACTCATTGTCTAGGGAAGGAATTGTGGAGTTGTTTCTGATAAGTGACTTGCTGAATTTTGATGGTGAGACCAATACGCGCAAACTGACGGCACCCTTTTTTTTGTCATGTATAAATGGTAAATACAGTTTCCGTTTCAAAACCCACTTCACAGTGTTATATATAGTGGTTGAGTTCATTAAGGCACCTCGTCCATGACTCCGCTATGTGCTGTGGCTTTAAACAAAGTTCATTGCCTTGCACATTCTTCCTCCTTTCATCTTAGTAATTAGCACTGAAGCAGCATTTCTTTTATTTCAAATGAATGCATGTGCATAAAAAAATCAATCTTATGCAGACTCTTCTTGCAAGGCTGTTTTTCTTTGTTATTTATGACAATAGATTCCTTTCATGCATCTTACGTGGCAAGAGGAGTAGCTTATGCTGCAAACCTTGAGGTTTTTTTTTTTTTTTCCATTTCAGTTTGAGACTCCAATATACTCGTTTATTATCTGGCTAAAGGCACAGTTAAGTTAAGAGACAGCCACAACTTCAAAAGTTGGGGGTACAAATACCTGTGTCTTCTGCATTGCATGAAGAGCACCACCTAGTGCTCAGGAGGATACACAACGTTTGTTTGCTCATCAGCGCGGACGCCAGATCAGATGAGTCTCAATGACGCCGCCCTACAAGTAGAACCTCTAATGGCCTCTGCTGGGACACATAATCAAGACGACTAGCACACTTCTCTCCCTTTTGTAATCAAGTGGCGGAGCACATGTTGTGACGACCTGCGTTATAATGCTGCCTGTTCCCTCGTCTCATCAAAATTCTGTGCGCTTCTCATTTTTCATCCTTTCTTCCCTGCCGGGGTCCCTCGACACCGCCCTCGCTCTCCATGAAGCAGAGGGGAGTGTGTCTTAGTGGGCTCTGAACTCTGACCTTTTCTTCATTCTGCCATTCTGCAGCATGCTTTTACTGTAATTCCGGCAAAGCACACACAATTTATGGTCTTTTTCAGACATTCCATGGATTTCTTTGAGTGAAACTAAGGAGATCTATTTCAGAAAAGTTTAAAGATCATGGCTGTGCCACAATAGGACTTCAGCATTAGCACTGTATAAGACACTTGTATCAGCAGCTGTCACAGGAAGCTTTTTTTTTTTAAGTCACCCGAGGTCATATTAACGCCAGAAAAGTACTCTTCCCTTGTTTCACCTCTGCTGCGCTGACGCAAAAGGAGGACGAAGGTGATAAACCCCACACACAATACTCCTCTTCTTGCCTGCTGCCAGCATGCTTGCCTAGCAGGGAGATCTGATTACAACTGAGAAGAGAGCAGCTTGGTGTTTCACGGAAAAGCAGGTCAACTGTAGTACGCTGTCAGACCTCGGGAGTCACCGGCCTGATAGAGGAACGGGGGAAAAACTTCCCGACGTGGAAGGAAAAGACAGAGGTTCGTCTCCAGCTGTACAGTAACGGGCTTTATTTACTCAACCATTAAGAGCAAAGGCGATGATGGGAGTGAAAGGACTGCGCATACGACTCAAAGGACAGATGCATTAGTGTTGTCTGGTGTTCCTCCTCACCTTCTCCATCTTTGGGCTTCTCCCGCGTCTCCCTCCCGCTCGCACACGAGAGACAGAGCTGCCCCACTGCCAACACCTGACTCCTTATGTGTTTTTCTGTCCTCGGTGTTTGAGTCAGACAAAACGTAAAATCAATAATGCTTTTTCTCCCCCATTTCCTCTTTGATGCAACTTCAAAAAGCCAATGGACAGTCCTCCAGAGGCCCACGGAGGAGGAAGAAAAAAAGCCAATGGTACGAAACATGCTCAGAATGAAAGTACAGGGGAATAAAACTTCACCCTTCCTCTTTTAACTTCTAAACCTCAAGTGGCAAAGCATGTAAGGCCAACGCACTGCACATGTGGCAGAGATGGAGTTCTTTTTCTTACACTACTATGCATTCACACATTCATTTATAGATACTTTATATAGGGGTAACCTGGATTTAAACTGAAGATATACATGTTGGGAATGAAATACCAATAAATCATTAGGCTATGAAGCAAGAGGTTTTTTTTATCACATCGCTATTCTCTACACAGTCTACAGAGGAAGCAACTAGAAGAAAGGGAAGAAAAATGAAAGTAAAAATGTACTTTAACTCCATGGACTGTGGTGTATGATAATCTAACGAGTGCTGACAGAGAAAGTATTCTATCAGCAGCTAAATGCTGCATGACAGGGAGACACTTCAAAGGATCTATAAGTGACTCCTGAAATACTGACGGAAAGTAAAGTAGGAAATCACCCTTAAGTTAAAGGCATTCCACTAAGCCCGGTTAGGCTTTACCTGACTCGAGAGCCAAATGAAGAACCCTGACTGAACTTGCGGTTATGGAACGAACACAGATCCTCTCCTATAGCTCGGTGGTTACCTTGAGCCACTGTTGTTCGTCGTCCCCCGCTGTTTGATTGGACGCAGGACAGGAGAGTCGTTTAACCTTGCCTGTGACTGCACTAATCTGTCAAAACCACAAGGTGTGACTGACGTGACAAGAAGAGTGACAGGGCTGCTTGGCACTCTGGCAATGACTTGGATAGAGTCTGTTCAATGTTTATACACTAGATATGATCAACTGGCGGCCCGTGGGCCCCATTCGTCCCCCGTCTTCATTCTGAGTGGTCCACATCGATTTATTTCCAAAAATCAGAGTGATTGGTTTCGCAGTTCATGAGAGGAGGAGGGTCATTTTTAACAGCACTTGAATTAGTTATCAATCATAATAACTCTGCAATAACAAACACACAATACATTTAGTTATCATATTTCTGCTTTTTAAAAATAAAAAAAACTTCCGTCTTCATTAATGACTAAAAATGTTCTTTAAAAAACACATTTATGTAAACTAATGAATTGTTTCAAATACATAAATGAAGCTTCAATAATATACTTTTTTGATTCATGTGATTTGTGTTTCCCTCCAGTAGTTGCTGGAAAGCAATTATTACTTTTAACAGAAAACGCAACAATAAAGATTACTCTTAATATTGCCAAATTAACACATCAAATGATATAAATTTCAGAACTCTGTGTCCATTACTGTGCCCCTCTCCTCTCCAGAGTGCACCTCTCGCTCTTCCCAACTTCTGTGGAACCAAATCAAAAATCCATGCTCTCAATGGGCAGTCAATATCTCATTAACCAGTCCCTCTACACACAGTCAGGCAGCCAGGATGTTTGTCTCAGTGTGCACAGCTCAGACTGGCACACCTCACACACTTTAATAACCTGTGGGGACACCATTCCACTTCCTCCAGCCAGCCAAGAAGCAAGAGAGCGGGATAAGCCACATGCCTTCATTCTATTCGAGGGACTGCTGTTCTGTCTTTTACCTGCTCAGACGCTGCATCCCTCTTTTCTAATTCCACTTTCACGTGGAAGTGGTTGCTTGCGGAGTTGAAAGGATATTCAAAATGATTTTATCACGTCACCCGAAAATGCAACACCTCTTGTTAACACTTTCTTTCTTGGTAATTAGGTCTTTTATTTTAAATCCTTCCAGGTGACTTGTGCTATATTTGCTTTCACCTTAATCTGTGGCAATTTTTTCCTTTGGCTCTTCATGTCCTCACTCCCTAACTGGATAATAGCCAATCTTGTTAACCTCTGCTTTAATGTGTGAGAGCCTGCAGCACTGAGTAGTGAGCACTTCACTTGGCCACTGATGGAAAGAGACAAAGAACACCAAATCTACAGCAAATATTTACAGCCTTGTTAACATAGCCTTAAAGCGCGTATCAGAAGATATTTGGCTTTACCTTCTCCGGGACCCCAGAACATTTTTCACAGTCTAGTACACACTTGTACTAAATCACATATTTATGTGCTGTCTGCATGCACAGTAGTGGTTTACCGGGTCCTACTTTTCCACAATTTTGACACACTGTTACAATACGTACAATCTGCTAAAATAATGCTATTTATTCCGAAGGAGTTAATTACACGTACTCTAGATGAAACGCACTTTTTACCTTTACTATCCAGACATCAAACAACTTTCTTTAATTATGTAATTGGAATTTTCATCTTAATTGTGCTGAGTAGGCTTGCTAATTTGCATGGGGTAATGAGAGGGATGTTTCCATTACAGGTAATTAGGTACTTGAGAGGCAATGGTGAGGTAGAGGGGCTGAACTGAGAGGAGGAACCGGGTGGAGGGGAGTGCATGGTAGAGACAATGCAACACACACACACACACACACACACACACACACACACACACACACACACACACACACACACACACACACACACACACACACACACACACACGTTTGTTGTAATATATTAGCATTATTTTTGAAGTGCAGAGCACGACCAACATAAATAAGCCAAAAAAGGCACACGCGTGCGGTATAATCACGTTACAATATGAGCATAATTTTTTTTTTCGTGTGCGGAGGCTACGAGTCAATGTGCTGTTCATCCATTTCACTGACCTTTTTCAGGAAGAAATTATTACTGCCATTTAAATGAATTTCCAATTATATTGCTTGTTCACATTTTAATTTCATTTGTGACATTGCCAAAGTGTCCTATGAGGACACCTTGTCACAGTGGCGATACCGGTATGGTGAGACTCAGAAGTCAAATAGATCCTGAAGACAAATAGACTCAGATACCTCGTCAATATACTTTACCCTTCTCTCCTACGACAAGCACAGAGGATGTCAGCGAGGATCAGCCTTTTTCATTTGTCTTGATGTAATAAGTCCAAAAAAATGATAAAAGTGTTCTTATTACTTTCTCAGAAGTAATTTGAACTGCAGCAGTACCACCCTGATTTCATGAATTCCCTCACCATGAATTTCACATAAAAGGACATTAGGTCAAAGGTCGTTTTTTCTCCTCACAAGTATGATACAGGGCTTCACTTTTTCTTATATTACAAACATCAAGCTTATCACAACTGACTGGTTTTCACATCAGATATGAACTTTTATACACCCCCCCCAAAAAAAACAAAAACTGTAACATCTTCAAAACAACTAGTAATGTAATGCAATATTAATTTGGTTCCAACACATTTAATTTAGTACAAATATTTGTATACACGTGAATATCGATATAAAACAATGCCACCAAAATATCTTACTCAAGACGAACAAAAGAAAAGTTGCACATATCAATTATCAGTGTTTTTATAATTTATTTATTTATTTACTTAATAAATAATTTGAATTGCAGGTGTCTCACTGAGGTTATTGGAGACTATTGAATTATACCATAAATGCATTTGAGCAAATGTTTGGATGATCGTTCACGTTTATGGAAGGATTAGAAAGCCTACATTAGTGTGGAGAAATAAAACGGGATGATTGTGCATGTGTATGCATGCATGCATGAGAGAAAGCGTGTGTGCGCGTGTCCATGCACGCCTCTATGCTGGGGTGTGTGGGGGGGGTGGGGGGCAGCTGGAAGAGCTGGGATTAAGCATACGAGATCAACATCACAGTAAACTGGGAGGACCCGGTCCTGCTCTCATGGCCACACATGTAAACCCGACTATCCCAAAAAAATAGGTCAGTGGAACACAACACACTCACACACGCAGATATACACACACACATGCACCGGTATCAACTCAAAGAATCACAGTCTGCCAGTCGCGCCAGTGCCTCGTTGCCCGTCTGCGACCCACGCTGCCACACACACGCACACACACACACATCTTCCCCCGGCACAGACACGTCCTCTGGACTGGAACAACAGGATTAAGAAGAGGACAGAAAAGGAAAATCGACAGGACTCCCACCCCCCCTCCCCTCACCCTGTAAGCTAACTAACATCTCTGCCAAAATAGGAGAAAAAAAAATAAAAAATAAAGTTGGGCTGAAAAGCCGCTCCTGTTGGAGACGACCGCGCGTAAAGAGCGCACCGGCTTCGGCTGCCTCTACACAACAAACCACGCGATCAGAAAAATTTCATTAAAAAAATTAAGCATTATCTATGTGCATATTAAAGCAAAAAACCGAGAATGTGCAGTTATATCGCTTTTACAGACTTAAAAAAAAAATTCTGCTCATGCACGGACAGATAAATAAGACCCGTAACGGCGACACAATCAGAAGCGCTGTGCTACTGTATTTTCCCCTCCCGCCTCTCTCCTCTGTCACACTCATGCCTTGCAAATGAAATGCAAAGAGTTGGCAGCCTATGAATAGCCGTACTTCCCTACTTGTTACTCCGATCGCGGGATGCAGCGTGTGCATGCATTCGTGGTCTTACCTTTCATAGCTGAAATCACAAAATACATCATTAAGCTTCGGGTCCATAAGAGACGAACTATCACCAGCGCAAAGCCTTCCACTGCTGTCTCAGCAGCAGCTGGCCAGCACAGCTTTCTGTCTCTCAGCCTGCGAGCATGACCACACCAGAATCCATGTGACTGTGACATCAGCGTTCATGTCTGGCTGCTCCCCACCCACTAGCCTTTGATTGGCACAGCGTGCAGCCAGTAGGGGCGCTGAGAGCTCAGGCAGGGAAGCTGGCCCTCTTCCCACTGATTGCAGTCTCAGTCTTGTTGGATACCGGCTCGGTAGACACAGCATACTCTAACTATCTTATCTTTTCAGTGCATGGATAAAGTCACAACTTGCAGACAGCATCCCCCCCCCCCCCCCCCCCACGTTCTTGTTCCTTCCTGCTTTATTGGTTTACTGCTTTTAAAATGGTGCACCGTCAAGGATTTAACAGAGGGGAAAAAAAAAAAAAAAAAAAGCCAGAGGGGGATGAAAGGCTAGATGGGGATAAGCGAGAGGTGAGATGAGGAGAGGACAGAAAAAGATGGTGCAAATAAATACGGGAGCTGAAAGAATGGATTAAGAGAGAATGTGTAATTTTTTTGTTCTGTGGCTCGGAGATAGAAGCGCTCTCCTCTTCTCCTCCCCGTCTGCAGATATGAGTGATCAGTGTGAGGCCAGATGTCTGCGAGCAGCGGTGGGCCCTTTGCGGAGAGAAGATGAGTGGAGCCTCAGCATCTTCCCCTGACCTCTCAGAGGACCTGCTTGCCCCTCTCTCTCTCTCACCTCTTCTCACTCTGTCTCTCTCGCTCACCTCCCTTCGCTCCGTCTCTCTCTTGCACACACCCTCTTTGACAGGTGAAGAAGGGAAGATAGTGACGAAAGGGTTTGGATGATCCCCTCCACCCCCACAGCGTCCAGGCGATGAGTTTCTTGCTATCACTTTTTTTCCCCCTCTCTTCCTCCTGTGCCCCTCACTCTTGCCCCCTGCTTTCCATTCCGATCTCTACTACCCACCCCCCTGCCCCCCCCCCCCCTCCTCTCATCCTCTCTCATATGATAATCTGTTCCGACTCCTAACCAGCTGCCTCTCTCTGATACAATATTCTGGTTTTAGTGCAATCCAGCCTTGGCCAATAACCATTTGGCAATTCCATGAATAAGCTGGTGCTCATATCATCTCGTCTCAAGACAAACATCACACTGCTTTGGTTTTACACACTGCAATATTTCACATGGAGAAATTAAAATATGCATTTTAACCGCATCAATATTTCACTTTTTGATTTTGAAGGCTGACTTCATGTTCACAGTCTCCACTACGGCACTTTGTCTTTGCTACAGATTTATGACTCTTTCACAGACTAAGAATTTTATTTGATCAAAGCCATTATAACACGTGTGTTGATATTTTTTTTATTGTTACAGCCATAAAATTACGAGAGGTGGAAAAAAAAAGTGTTGTTTTTTTTAATTATTAAGTAAGACTCACCTCCTTTACTCAAGTAAATGTAAAATGTACTTAAGTCTTCTTTGATTTTCCACGGCTCCCTTCTTCAAATGACTTCGGTAGATGGTATGATCTGCATGTTTGAGTTGTTTGATTTAGAAGTTTTACACAGGATGTCCTTCTTTGCTCAAGAACCAACAGTGGTGACCCATTGGTGGTTTGATTTGAACCAGCAAACCTGCTCACCACCCTAACCCTTGTAGCTGTCACTGTTCTAATGAATTTATATAATTAAAGAAGCGATAATGAAGATAGTTTATTCAGCTGATCCCTTTTACAGGGCCGCAGCCAGTCTGTAGGATTTGCATGGGGTTAGATTTTAAGCCAGAAACTCTTCCTGCAGATTCTCGGCTGGTAACCCAGGCCCCTCCCACACTCAAGGTCAGGACTTAATCCGATGTGCCACCAGGGGGACTACTCAAGTAAAAAGTAAATGTGACATTTTTTACATTTGTGATTCAAGATGTGTGAGTTATGGGTCAGAAGGGATCAACTCCAGCCCTCCACAACCCTGAATTGGATGTTGGGACGTTGTATGGATGTTGTAGAGGATGAATGGATGGATGGATGGCAGAAAGTTAATCCAAAAAATAAATAAATTGTAATATAATCCAAAGTATTTGGACTGGTTTCTCCCCACTTCTGAAATTTAGCATTCCTTCAGTGTCCCCTCTTGTGTCCTGTTCAGTGAATACGGATACTTCTAACTGCATATAAAATGGAAATGAGAACTCAGCAGCTTGCAACATAAATCTTCCCATGACAATGTTTCATTAGGACCTCTATGATCCATTAGAGTCACTAAACACATTAACTCAGGTTGTGTCAACACTGGTCTCTTATTGCACCATCTAATGAACAAAATATAATTCAGCAGCTGATGGAATCAAATGGAGCGTGCCTGGAATGTAAACAAGACATACACGGGGTCATGTTAAACTATCCTAAAGAACGGGATGTAAAATACAGTGCAGTCGTCTCATTTCAATGTCTGTGTTTCCCCACAAGACCTTCAAAGCTCACCAGATGAGTCAGGGCTGAGGCCTACGCACAAACACGCTCAACTGCCACTATCTTTGGTTGTCTCCTCAGACACTGGCGACTGATTCCATCTGTAAGAACCAACGTGGCACAACGCGCTGTGGCACAACGCTGGGGTGTATGGTTACAGGAAGAAGAAAAAAAAAAAGAAACGCAAAGAAAGGTTAGCAGCCTGTTGGCAGTTGTGTCTGTTGGCTGGTTATCTAAGAAGATCTGAGATGAGGAGAACATCGGTGTCACAATCTGAGCATCAGGAGAGAGTAGTAAGGAGGCCCATCTCCTCTAGACTTTTTAATCTAACAGTGTGCATGCGAGAAACAGCTTCTGCTAGAGCTCCTTACATCCGGTTCCTTCTGATAAAACCAAAAGGAAAGTCACAGTAAAAGAGAAATGTTTCAAACGTACAAAAAAAAATAAAAAAATCCCATACGTTTTTTTTCTTTTTCTTTTCTTAAGAGAGACAGAGAATGTTTTGCACTAGGATTGGACAAATACAGTTCATAATCTTGAATATGAACAATGCTAATATTCAATATTCATACCACACCATTTCTCCACAACAACACACTTTATGTGCTCCCCTATTTTGAAATGAGTTGCTACTGAGTCCGTGCACAATTCGAAGTTGTGCTTAAATCTTTAGGTTTCCATTATTGGAGTAAAAAGTATATTTTTTTAAAGAGAGAAAATGTGTTTATTTGTTTATAATACATTTATTTACACTTCTGTATTTTTACAAAATTTACTGTCTGGCTGAGAAATGTGCTTTGATTGTTTATCCATGCATATCAAATAAAACGCCTGCTATTGGCAGCAAAAGTAAATGTGGTAAATAAAAATAAAGGCTTGGTGACACGCGCATGCACACGCACGCATGCACGCACACACACGCACTTCAACAAAGACATATCCCTCAAACAAGGGGAAACTGTCTCTGTTAAAAAGTGTGGCTGTTGTTCTGTCCTGTCAGCTATGCAATAAATATAGTGCCTCCAACTGTATATAATTGTGCTTAAAAGCCAAAGCTTCCCTAAGGACGAGTGTTTCCAGCAAAGCTGCTTCATTAGCTTTCCATCACACTCTTCCTAGACTGCTTCACATTACCAGTGACAGTATGCCAATACGCTGCTGATAGCCTACGTGTTCATTAAGGAATTGATTAAGTCACAAAGGGGCTGATGGTCAAATGTCTGAGGGTATTAATGCAGTGATGTGAAGCTTTCCACAGGATCATTTTAGCTGATAGTTTTTAATGCCCCCAGATAGTAAATTGTCAGTGTTTCTGTCAGCACCTTCTGGGCAGAGACGCTGAGCAGGAGCCCCGCACTCAATTTCGGCATTCAGACGGGCCAAGTCATGTGTCTCACAATCCTCATGGATTAATTCAAGCAAATGTATTTACTGTAAACAAGCCCCGTGGAATGAAATTCAATTGAGATGTGCTGCAAGAACATCCACTGGTGCCCCCGGAGGAGGCGAGAGGACGAGACCTGATAATGGCCTCATTAGCAGTCTGTCAGTAGCCATTCCATGCACAGGCTCACCATGCAGCTGATCCACATCAACTCCTACAACACTGGAACCTTTAAGACTGCGGTGGGTATGCTTTCACTCTGTCACCTTTGACCCCCACAAGATAAACAGTTTTGAACCACCTGAATTTTGTTTTGGCCCAATCATTTTTGTACATTAGAGAGTTGAGGCTTACGCTCCACCATGGAGCTGCCTGGCTGTTTGGGAACTGCACCATCAGCCCGAAGCAGCGGTAGAATTAACAAGCTCCAACAGGCACTCCATGAAAACAATACAGATCAATTTAATATAGATGCCAAGGAGTGGAGGGCATAATATTAGAACCATAACAGCACCGGCCCACACCACACAATCATAAACCAATTTAGGGCCATTCCAGGCAATTTCCTGGGGGCTTCCACTTGTGGGAAGACTTCAATAAATCACACAGACAACAAAGGAAATATCTATTTCAGTGAAAATAGAGGACACTATTGGGTTATGTCCAGAGGACTGCGGAGGGCTGCATTTCAAGACAAGTTTAAATAAGAGCGGTAGGAATTTAGAAACATACAACATGCCATGGCTGTTCTGGGACATTATGCGATCCATATCCACAGGAAATGATGTTAACTCATTCCATCTAATGGATTTTCAATGGTGTACCGCAATGTGTGTCAGCCCCCAAAGTAGCAGCTGTGAGTAAACATTAAGTTTTTATTTTATCAAATTTTTCTGCAGTCATTCTCACATCAAATGACTCTGGATTAATGACTAAATACACTGCCCTTCATCCTCTGTACGAGCAGCAGGCTGGGGCCAGATCACTCTCTCTTTATCTGTCAGTAAATGCACGTACACACAAACGCAATATTTATAGAATAGCAGAGTCAAAGTGGGGGGATATGAAAGCATATCATTCCTACATAGGTGAAGTGTACACCCGTCAGCTGTCATGTAATCAGAATCAACAACATAGTACTTATAGTGAACGCTTGACAAGGCTATAGCCTTTTGTTTTACTGCCACAGTTATTTATAGAGCTGAATTTAAATATTCTTCAACAAACATAAAAACACAGGCCTGTGGTATTTCCAAATCAAATGAATCATCATGATTTTGACCAAGACAAAAAAAAATAAAAAAATAAAAAATGCAAGCATTGTGTTCACTGTGTTATAGTGGTTGGCTATCAAGCCTCACAGTAAAATCCCTGGTTTGATTTCAGGGCAAGGTACTTTCCTGGGGTAAGTTTGCAGGTTTCCCTGTGTGTGCATGACTTTTCTCCATGTTCATCCATCCATCCATCCATCCATCCATCCATCCATCCATCCATCCATCCATCGCCAATAGCTGACAATCAAAGAAGAGAAGGTACAACCTGGACAAGTGGCCATCCAATCACAGTCACATTGTCACCTATGGTCAATTTCAGTCAGAAATTAAAGTCAAAAACATTTTTTTTGGACTGCCAACTCTGCACACCCTTTCTGCGCAGGGTTGGCAGGGAGAACATACCAACTCTGCACAGAAAGGCCATCAGGTCTGGATTTGAACCAGAGGTAGATTCACCATGAGGTGAGAATGATGGACTGCACAGAGCCACAATGCGGAGTTTGCATGTTCTTCTCAAGCGTGGGTACCTCAAAGTACTCTGGTTTCCACCCACAGTGTAAAAACATGCGTGTGTGGTTAATTGGTGACCCTAAATTGCCCCTTGGTGTGTGTGTGTCCTTTTCTGTGTTTGCCCTGTGATGAACTGGTGACCTGACCTTTAGCTAGACAGAGTTTACTCTTGCCCCCTTGCACCCTGAAGTGGGATAGAAGATGGATGGACCTGTTATCGCTGCAGGAAAGTTCTCTCTGCATAGTGACCGCAATAAATTCACCCTTTTATTCACATCAGGATAATGAAAGGATGCTGTGAATAATTAGATAAACAACTTCTACAAATGCCTCCAGTTGCTTTATAGTGACTGTTGTGATTAGCACAAGTACAGCTGCTGGGTTTTTTTTTTCCAACATATTTTTGCTAAGTTGAAAGCCAGATCATATCTTACCTATTTCTGGGAACTTCAGCTGGGAAAAAATGGTATATAATCTGCCTACAGGAACTTGAGTAAGTAATTGGCTGATACAACCTGAAACTTTTATTTTTTTTTTTTCACAAAATACAAAAACTTACTGAATAAAGGTTGTCATTCAAATAAAAGCAATACAACAGTTTATTTGGTCTATATGATGAAAAGGAAGTGGTAAAGCGAGCTCATCAATGAAGCTGGAGAGCTATCATATATCTCACCGAGCAATGCTTTCAATAGATCAATAGAAATCAGATTTAACAATGAATTGTGCTGCATCTCTTTTGTGTGAGGCTGCCCTTGGGGACAGAAAGGAAAAGGATAGGAGGATAGAGAGAGAAGGAGCGAAAGGGAACGAGGAGAGGAGATTATCGCAGGCATGGCAGCCTGTGTGAGAGGCTTAGCTTGGCTAGGCAGGGAGGTGGAACCCTGTGAATTCTAATGAACTGGCAAGACTCCCCCAAAACCAGCTCCATCTCCATGGCATGGAGACGATAGGAGGGAAGGAGGAGGTGATTAGGAAGGCGCAGACCCTCTACGGCAAACCAAACAGAGCAGGTCATTTTCCCTGTGATAATTATGGCTATAACCAGGCATGAGGGATTGGTAATGGACCTGCTTATTCTTCATGCTCCGCAAAGGCAACCACTGAGCCTGTCAAGGGGAAAAGCATGATGATGTGTCTTTTTTTTTCTGTTAGTAGGGTGACTCTAGTAAGAGTTGCAATGGCTGCTGAAAAGGGCAGCGGGGGAACTTGGCCTTTGAGGGAGAAGTTAACGAATGAACTTCATTATTGAGGAGCATACCAGGGAGACCCCCTGGAGTGCGTGATGTATTACCTAGCGTCAAACTTACACACTCCCCCAACATCACCAGTACAGCCCAACATCAGCTCTTGGGGGGGGACGCATGTAAACTAAAATAGTTTAACCTTCTGGCTTGAGGCTAGAAATGAAGAAGACAACAGGAGACAATACAAACTGATATACAGTTATCATGTTTTAAAAGTCGCTATTTAGTTAAAACAAAAGATTAAAATCACTTTGCATTTCCGTTGCTCTGGGAGGAACAATTTGATAGTTATGCAAACTATTTAAAGAGTAAAGTGAATAATGAAGCACCATCTTTTCCTGGGACTGCTTAGTACGGAATCCTTAAAAAAAAAAAAAAAAAAAGCTTTAACTTAAACCAACACATATTAATGTGACTTCAGGTGATGAAGTGGGTCCAGCAAGACAGTCCAGATCAACTCATTGCAAATTACTCTCATTTATAAAAAAAAAAAGAAAGAAAAAAGAAACAGCTCTGTTCAAGCATGAAAGTAACTTTTCCTAAGTTCCTTGAGCCTTTAAAAAAACAAGCCACCCACCGGAGGGACTGTTTTTCTTAAGATTGAGGGAGATCTTCAGGCTATGTGTGATGTGCACCACTTAGCCTTCCCCCTTCCCCTCTTCCACCAGGCATGCATGGAGTTTCTCTGTGGTGGACGGGACAAAGAATCTCTTTAGTGTGCGCACTCTCAACACTTTTTACTCTTGACTTATGAGGATGCCACGGGTGCAGGGGAGTGATTCATCACTGGATGTGTTCCTCTTGCACCCTCACACATTAGTAATGTGGTCCGCTGAGGAGGAGTCCTGTCATCAGTCTGTACCCGGACCCTCTGAACAAGGTAGGTCAACAGGAGGCAGCGGCGGCTGGCCCACTTTTAGTCTTTCACAGCACCTTTAAGTTTCCTCCTCTGCCACAGCTGAGCCTGACGGACATACAGAGACCAGCTTGGTCAAGGGGAGGCACTACCTTGGTGGTGTATGCGCTGTACTGGCTGTATCTGTTGACTCAGTGGAGCTTGTCCTCTGAATGCCCGAGCACAGCAGGCCAAATAAAACTTGGTGAGAGGTTAAAGTGAGAGGGGAATAGACTATCTTCATTCAAGATTTCAAAGTCCACAAGGAAAAAAAAAAATAAAGTGGAGAAACAAACAAGATATGAGTCATTGCTTAGATGAAAAGTTCCCAGACTTAACCATCTGAAACGGCCTGAGGGAATTTCATCACAAGACTCCCTAGTCTTCTGTAATAGAGCCGCAGCAAAATAACACATGATTGTCTGTTCTTTCACAAAATACAGAGCCCCCTTTAAGTCAGCATAAGCCTTTGACCTTAACATTGCAGGTAATGCACGTTTAAATACCTACCTCACTATTCATGTTTGTCATTTTACTTGTGAAGATTAGGTGTAAAAAGGCTATTTGAAACCAAAACACAGGATTAAGGGATAATGCTGCTCTGTGTCTTGTGAGTCGACCTTGATTCTGTAATCCAGCACAATACTAGAGAACAGCATATTTCTCGCGCTTGTATATTCAATACTCTTACTGTAGAACAGCTCACTCTGATGTAATGGCAGAGGAATAATGGCACCATGCTGAAAGAAAGTAATCTGAATTAAGGGGAACTTCATTGTGATACATGTGTAATGGAACAGGAAATAGTATTACAGGAATTGCACAAAGAAAAGAAAAATATTATTGACAGCCCTTTTTATATTGATTAGATATAAAAGAAGGCTACTTGAATGCATAAGCTGAAAGGGATAAGAAAAAAAAAACACAACAACATAAATAAATTGTTCTGAGTTAGGCAGATCTGCACTTTCTAATGATCGCGAAGAGGAATGAACTTGATCTTTAAAGTGAGCCAACCTGCAGTCAGCCATGGTGTTATTAAGGCCTGTGCCACTTAATCAGAGTGGACGCCAATTTAGCAAGGTGCTAACTATGCAGGTGGGACCTTCTGTGGTGTCAAACACATTATAGAGCATAGTGTCACCTGACTCCCACATAGCGATGTACAGTATACATGCTCCACTCTCTTCTCCCAATCTGTTTTATTTTCTTGACTCCATATCTCCTTACCTGCCCCCCCCCCCCCCCCCCACCCCACCCCCTTACGCGGTGCCGCAGACACAGTAGAATGAAAACCTGCCTTTGATGTCTGGGATCCTATAATGCTGAGCAGAAGAAATCCGCATGCCTGTTATCTGCAGAATCTTAATGATGACGGCTAACTTCACAATGGGTTAACCACATTTCTCTGTTCTCGCACAGCACACCCACAGAAACACAAATTAATAGCAACGCGGAAAAAACAGGATTCCTCTAATAAAGCAGATTCAACAAAATGGGCACAACGCGATCAGCACAAATGTCAATGTATAATATCACCGAAAGCTTTTGTGAGCACGTCTGCTTTCTTCTCTGCATGTGTAACTTCCTTCTCCTACTTTTGTTTCCAAACAGAATGACATTATTTGTGGGAAAGTTATGATCCTCGCTGAAAATGATCTAATTGAGTTTCACTTCACATTTGATCGGTATGCAGGTTTTGTGTTTTGTCTTGATGTTTCTTTTTTCCTTTGATGCACTGTGATGATTTATATTGATTTCGTAATGGTGCAATTCAACAGAATTATATTACAGGGCATGTCTTACTAACTTATCCCACAATATTTCAACAATTAAATTACATGTGCTTATCTTACCTGCTTTTATTCATGTGTAATATTGCATAATTAACATTATGCAGATAATTTCTAACAAAAAAATGCAATTTATTTTGCTGCTACACTGTTTAAAAAAAGGAAATATCAAAATCTTCACAGGTGATAAGTTTAAGAGCACATTATTATGGAGCTCATCTCAAAGCTTCCCCATCGGCATCAGTCAGGATCATATCTGGAGGAGCTCCATGACCTCCGCCTCTGTCGCCTTCCATGAATCAAACCTTTCATTACACGCTGACACCCCTGTCCTGTGCTCAATGTGTGTACACTATGGGAAAATGATGAGGCATCGGAAGCCTAATGAGAGAAAGATAACCTGTGTCGGTGCTGCGATGGGCCGACCGTGTGCTGCAGCGACAGCGAGTCCAGCCGTGCCCTCCCAGCCATGCCAACTGCTTCGCCTGGCAGCAGCCACCGTCGCTCCCTGGCCCCCGTTCACCCGAGGCGGCAGACAGCCGGCATACGAGAAATCACCGGCAGCAGACGGGGCCACTTATTCTGGCTGGCCCATCGAAGCATTGTGTCCTTGTCACATGTCAGTTACTCTTGTTCTGTGGTTTGACAACACTTCAAGTCAGGGTTATTCAGTTTTGCATGAGACACAAAAGGGAAAGGCTGAGCAAAAGCTGGCAGGGTCCGTCTTTACTCCAGTTCATATTCTCAGAAAGAGAGAAGGACCAGATTAAAAGCCAACAAAAGCAGCGCATCCCCCAGCCCTGCAAAAAAACCTGCCCCGCAACCTGACGGCCCCCCTCACTACACTCCACCTCATGAAAGTCTCCAAGGCCCAGAGAAGATGATAAAAAGAAGAGACTTTACGAACAAAAACTTATGCAAAGAAAGTGCACGTACAAAGGCCATTTGCAATTTTACAAAATGGCAGACATACAGTAATGCTTTTACTGAAAAATGAGGAGCTGCCATATTGAGTTGGAGAGGAAAAGACATAGCAGGAGAGGAAAAATAGAGAAAAATCATGTTGGCCTGGTTTACGACAAATAGATGGCTCTATTGATTTCCCTTTTACAGTGACTGTCCATCCCTCACTGTTGTGATTACACTGACCTATTTCAGACAAAAAATTGCCGTCTATTATAGATTAAACCAAAATGTGCAAAAAGAAAATACTCTTTTTGTGGAGCAAACAAATAGAGTAAGATGAAACATAACCTACAGTACAGAAGGAGGAAAAGATTGTGTCAATTTAAGCATTCAATGTTGCTCTGGGAGAAGAGGAAACAACCAGTCCCCGTACCACGCTGGGAAACAAATAACTTTCCACAGAAAGAAGAGGCTGCGCCTGTAGTTGGTGCCCAGCATTGTCGATTTCAGTTCTAACAAAACGGCAACAACATTAAAATCATTTTAATATTGCTCAACTCAGGTTTAAATGTCAATTTTTACAACTCAGAATAATGTTTGGTAAGAACAAGAATGCACAACGTATTGGATGATAATCTATTGTACAGCATGGGGTACTGCATTGCATTTTTCTTTTTTTTCTTTTTTGTTCTAACACTCCACCACAGTCTTCGGTGTTGTATGTTTTGTGCTTCCTTTGTGTCTGTGTGTACTGCTGTGTGTGCTCGTCCTGCTCCACTATGTCTGCGCTGCGCGTCTCACTAGACTATCTTTCTCTCTGCGTAGCTCAGGGGACTCTGGCTGGCTGATCTTCATTATCAGCCCTAGCTTAACAATGTACTGGATGCACTTCCCACATGAGTGCAACTAACAAATCCCCACAGAGCTGAATCAAGGCAACAATGTGATGAAATACCTTCAAACAACCACTGAGCATGGAACACTGAGCTATGCAGAGACAACTCTCACTGCCCCGGGCGATTCCACAGGAGTGCGCCTGTTGCCAAGCAAAATTAGACAGCAACTGGGACATATTATTCTCCTAAATTGGCAATGTACAGCACTATTAAGAACCATAAATCTCATGTTTGATTAATGGAAATATCTCAACTCACAAAGCCAGTGCATTGCCGATCTACAACTAAGACATCCGAGCCTGTTCTGCGATGTCATATAGTAGTAAAGAGGACTCTTTACAAGGGTGAAAACTGCAACCGTGCTATGTGAACACAGCGAGTATTATTGAGATTAATAAGGCTCTCAGCAAATTTCCAAAAATGTGCATCGGACTGCTTTATTTTAATGTTCTGAAAAGATAAAAGGCATGGAGTGTAAAAACCAAGGCTTTGAGTGAGCCTCAATGAGTGTCATACTTTCACTGAAACTCTGCCATTTGTTTTTCTAATGCTGTAGAGAAAAGTCTAAATCATGCAGTTCCTCTGAAAAAGATAGGCTGCACGATTAGTACGTGCACACTGCCGATGATAGAAACTCAATACAAGCTGCTCGCAAATAAATGAAGACGCAGGAGTAAAACCATGTTTCTCAATCAGTGTAAGGAGTCTGTCACCAAAATAGAGATGAATACAGGGAGGAAAACACCCGAGCTCTCGACAATGTATCTGCAGACTGAAGTGAGGAAGCCTCGGCTGTCTCCTTTTCTCTTTTTCCAGAGTTACATTTGTACTACTGCCTCCCTCTGGCCATTTTATTCCCAATATGAAGCCCGACACATCCCATAGACAACACAATAACACATATATAATGTGTGTGAATAGATGACAATACAACAAAATAGAAGTTATTGTCTTAGTTCCAGAAATATTTTGCCGTTTTAACTGACAGTGTGAATAGAATAGAATAGAATAGAATAGAATAGAATAGAATTAGTGAGAAGAGTCCGAGCTGGTGGTGCAAAAAGAACACAAACAAAAATATATAAGAATAACTATATAGTACTAAACAGATTTAAGGGATTGAGGAGCTATTGCAGATCGAGTCTTCAAGATGTGTGTGTGTGTGTGTGTGTGTGTGTGTGTGTGTGTGTGTGTGTGTGTGTGTGTGTGTGTGTGTGTGTGTGTGTGTGTGTTATATATCAAGAACCTGATAAAATTAAAACAATGCCTTCCCTAATTAATTATTGGTGCCTCTGTGATATTTTTAGTGTTTCAGAGTCTCAGATCAGATGAAATTCAGCTCTATTCTTTATCGAAGTATTTCTTATTTGAATGTGTTACAATATTGCTTTTTATCCTGCACACTTTGTCCACTCCTTCAGAAAGAAAATTGTAATAACACAGCTTAATACACAGATCTTTGTCTTTGTTATGCATCATGGCCTGATCAGTCATACGATCAGTGTGTTGTATACGTACAGCTGCAAAAGGAAGAAAGAGGATTAGCTTTGGGTAATCGGGAGATCTGCCCTGTGCAAGGAGAGCATCCTAACTACATGACCTGTGTGCGTATGTGTTAGCTAGCTTTCTGCTATACGAGCTGTGAGACCGAGTCCCAGACTGCTGATTGTAGATTAGAGGTGAGACGTCTAATCTCACTGTAATCAGCTGCTGCATCTGAGCCTCTGCTCCGCACCAACTCTCTCAACAGGTCCAAACAGAAACTCATCTAACAGCAACGCATCCCTGCCAAGGCAGCAAACGGCGGTGCTGCGTATCTGGTGTACACCACCAAAGATAATGATAATAAAAAACACCAATACAGACAATACAAAAATGACGTTACTGATCTTTTACTGTCACATCCTCCTCAGACTTGTCAGTTTGAGAAGTCCATAAACTTTTACTGACATTGCATGTCACAGATAATATCAAAAAGTGCCCAAAACATTTGCAGAAAAACCACAGCAGATATCTTACTGAGAAGTACAGCTATGTGGGTGAGTGAAGTACTGGTGAAGGGGGAGCCCCTTCTCAGGAAATGAAGAAAGAAAGAGGGGCACAGACAGAGGAGAGAAGATGCAGCCTCAAACTATAAATCTGTTTAAGTCCTGAATGGAGAGAGGACGTCACCGCCTCTGGCACCGCGATATAAGTATCTGTTTTCATCAAGAATACTTCACCTTCTGATGGCTCGATGATTAGTGAATTTGGGTAGATGGAAGAGGGAGAGCAGAGAAGGAAAAGAGAGAAAAGGAAAGGAGAGGACGCTGCCAGTGAACAGCTGCCTCTGTAATTTATATTGATGAGGGGACTGGCATGGCAGGGAGCTTCCAGCAGTTTGATCACTCAAGCAGAGTGGGGAGTTAGTCAGAGACACAGTCCATCCCTGTGGTCCAGGTTGGGCTGGGAAGACCTCCTAAACACACACAAACTAACATACTTGTGCGCACATACACATACAAGCAAGACTGCCAAGCTCGCATTACGGCAGAGTGGCCCGGCGGAGTGGGGAAGCCAATGTTAACACTCCGGGAACAGAAATAGATCTACAGCCCGGCTATAACCAACTAGGGCGCAGGCATCTCCCTCATTATTACTCCACCAGAAATATAATCACCAGACTTCTCTAAAAAAACACCTTCCCTCCACATTCTCAATGACCATTAACTGGCCCTTGAACTTATTCTTGTGCACACAGCTCTGACGAGGCTCCACAACCGCTTCCTGTCTGTGAGGCACACCAATCAACTACTTGTTAAGGGGCTTTACTTTGATTTCCTCACATGGACAAGATTTGAATATTTCTCCCTGAAATGAGACAGCGTAGTCCAGTCTCTGCCCAGGGCTTTGAACCCAAGACTCCTAAATCATGCTCTTTGATTTGAGCCCCCTTCCAGTGTGGAGGTGCTTAGCGCCGCACTAATTAAGATCGCGGGGTGGTGGATGGTGGGTCAAAGCATTTCTGTTCTACCTTGAAGATATTCTGACAAACACAGACAGTCGTGCACACGTGCACATGCATCAAAAAGTACCACAGCCCCACCAGGCAAGCAAATGGCTTAACACACAATCATGCTACTGTTTTGACGGAGCTGTTTAGGTAAGGTAGAGCTGTCTCGCATTGAAGATCATATCCTTCGCCCTGCCCTCTGATGTAAGAAAGAGCTGGGGTGTTTTACAGGGAGGGATGTAGCTACGCACAATCTGAAATGCTCAGACCACTCTTACAGAAAAGCCCTCTGGCCTTCCCTCTCCACAAGTTTCATCAGAGTGATCAGAGAGAAAGGGTAGCCTTCAGGGCTAGTTTCTCCCATTCACACAGTGGGGTACGAACACACACATCTGGATGTACACGAATGCACAGACACACTGCCGAACACTCCACAAAAGTGTTTTTACACGCTTTTTCGATTGCACTTCACACGTGTCAGAATAGAGTACAAATCTCTTGGAAATCATTGATTCCTACAGGTTTGACTGTTCATCAATTGTTAATGAGGAGACTGAGATTGAAAAGACAGGGGCGGTTAGATAAGGCAAAAGCTGTGTATTATTATTGAAGTGCACAAAAGAGCCTGGCATCTCACGTGCCAGACATGTGTCACATACTGTGTCTGTAGCTTTCAATTTTGCTGATATGATCTGTAACTCAGGAATACACACTCTGGTAGTTAATGCAGCTTCAGAGGTTTCAAACCACCACGCAACACCACATCCGTGTTTCTCAGCTGCAAGGCTTTGCAGAAAACAGAAAACAAAGAGGTGCTTCACCACACTGCCTGCTTCAAATGTACATGATTATCCAGCAGTCATAAGACTGCATAGCATTTTAATTTCCTCTCTGGGGTTATCATCATATTCTTCCCAGCATGGAGATGGAGGAATACAAAATGGTGAAAGTGGATGGCACAGATCTCATTGAAGGTATTGATTTATTACTGAGCAAGCCATGCAATTGCATGTCCACGGGGGATGATGAAAAAGAGTCAACGCAGACACCAACACAAAAGACATCATCTCTACTGTATTTTACTATATTACAAGTCTAAAGTCTTTTACAATATGTGAGACTTGTAATATGCCCGGCCTTCTAATTAAAACAGTAGAAAATAGTTTTACTTACAGGTATGTGTCTTCTTTGTTACTGAGAGACCTGCAAAAAAAAAGGGAAAACAAACATGAGAAATAATATCAAAAACAAATGTAAAGAGCAAACACGCAGCCTGCTTGACATGGAACTTAGCTGATAGCAGGCTGATAGTGATGAAAGCAACAGAGACAGAAACCCGGTGTTTCATCAGACCGTGACTGACCAAGGTCACTTAGGTGGCACCCCCCCCAGTAATTATGTGTGTAGGCTGGTGTCTAACTAGCGGCCATGCAGCATCAACAATGACAAGGTGGCTGAGACTCTCTTCTCTGCAGGCAGTGGATGTAAATGTAAACTAAAACAAACAACATTTGGTATGCTAATGTGTTGGGTAGCCTCGCTGATTGGGCCAGAGCATGAGTAAGCCTTTGGCCCTGAGGTAGATGGAGATATTTTGACCTTAATGTTTGTTAGTTAGTCCTTTATTTACACAGGGAGCCTCAGTGACATTGGGACTTTGTCCTAGCGAGACCATGGACACAAATGTAGATAGAAACCAGGGATATAGTTTAAACATATTATTTGTTCAACATTTATTTTCAGTACATCATTGCTCGTTGTATTATGACCAAACGAACCGTTGGCTCAAAAAGACTAAATTGAAAAATCAAACCCACTTTGGTGTTGTGATGCAGAGCTGGCTTTTTAATGAAGATGCTTCTATTTTTACAAAGTTTATAGACAATGTTTTTCGAGCTGAGGCAAGTTTATTGTATCCACTATAAACACATTATTAGGTCTAAGGGACTGTTTACTGCACATTGAATGCTTCTCATGTGACCATCTTTGTTATTATAATGTGTCTGATAAGCCATAAACTGGCGACAATGCTTGACACCGACTAAAGCAAGTCAATCAATAAACAGAGAAAACCAAGGCACAGAAGCAAAACATGCATGCATAATGTATTCAACAGAAATCTGAGTCTTTAATTTGTAGCGGTCACAATATTTAAAATGCTTGAAATGTTAAATATTGACGTTTTTATGAACTTAAGGTTATGCATATGGGACAAGTAAACAAAAACAAAAACTCTGGTAAGAAGGCAGCTTTTACTTTTGAAGAAAAGAAAAAAAAACACGCTGCTGAGTTTATCGCGCAAGTTGCTCTGGCTTGTACTCGCTTTCACAGTAGTGGTGTAATAGATCTGATAAAGTGTAAAACGGATACAAGCAGCAATATCTGCAATTGCATACTGCTTGTAAAACAAGTGGTCAGTCGGACCATAATGAGTCAGACCTGGCTGAGGCAGGCCGAGGTGGAGCCGCTCTGCCACGGCTCAGACCGCCCCTCCTCACCCCTTCAGGTGTCAACTCATCAAATGAGCCACGCCGGCTTTTGCCGAGACTCCGGCTGCTGCTTCTGTCTGCAACATTGCTCTAATGCCCCAGGAGCTTGATGCGGACAAGCACACAGCCAGCTGAGGTCCCCAGCGGCTCTCTGGATGCTCATGCTTTGCAGGACGAAAGCACACTAATAGATCCCACTTGTCATGCGGAAGCAATGGCTAATTTTTCTACAGCTTGCATTTGAAACTCGGGGGACAGCAAGTTGACATGATTCAATAACTCTCTGTGAAAAAGGCGTCTGGCCAGAGATAACAATGTTTCAGACACGTTTGAGGGGAAACGAGTCAAAGAGCAACGAGGGGGAAAACAAATAAGCCCTTCAGCCTCCTATAGACGAAGAGAAACACAACTGATATCAAATCTGCTGAACAAAAAAAGAAGGAACACAGTCACCTAGGAGCAAGCAGTCTGTAATGGAGCTCGAGCATTGTTCTAGTGGTCACGACCAGACTGTGAGGTTGCACTATTAGACAATAAACAGTGATGCAATTCTAATTCAAAACTTCAACCTCATGTGACAAAAGCCAGCAGGAGCTGATGGTCCTGCAAAAGATTATGTTATGGAGTTAAATTTGCTCTCTGTTCTGATGGGTGAGACAACTTCACAGGCCATGTAAAGACCATAGCAGGCCTGCCTAGTGGAAAGTGAATTAGAGGGAAAAGACGAACAGGCAGCTTTTTCCTGGCTTTATTTCAGACCTTGCTGTGCCGTAACAAATGCAAAATAGACATCCTCACATTTCATCTTCTTTAAACAGAAAAATATTCCAAGATGGAAAAGATATTATGTAATTTGGACACATGAAATATCCTAAATTTCCATGAATGTACTTAATTTATTTAAGCTATAAAAAGTTATGAAAACTTTGAAATGACTGCCTCATGTCAGCATCTTGTTACTTTATAAACCACATTTTCTCAACTGCTGGGACATTTTCAGGGAAAAAGTTCTTTTGCCTGGAGTTATTTTTTTTGTGTTGTCTATTCACACTCCTTGACAGTAGGTGGCGATAATACCTTGTAATGTGAGTTCACAGCCTTGAATTGACATGATAGAAGAAGACCTCCTTGCATTGCAAAATGCCACTGGTATGATACAGGATATGAGATACAGTTTTTAATACTCAGTAGGACAATGGAGGTTAAAAACCATTTGTATTTTGCAGCAAGGTGTCAGTACATGAAAACATGAAGGCGTAAACCTGAAGAGGGATCTGGAATTGCTTTTTAATCGACATCTCAAATTGTGCAGCAGGCCTCTCGCCTATTGGTTGTCAGAAAGCTTCATCGGTTTGCAACAACAGGAAGTATACAGTAAGTAGTCGGGAAAAGTAACTTTTCAGAAGATATAACAAAAAATATATTGAGGATAAAACATTTTTTTAAACACAGCTTTACAACTGATTGTGATATAAATGTTTCAGAGAAAAAAAAATGTATTATAAAAAAAAGTCTTATCTTATTTGTTTTTTTTAAAGCATCTCATGAGCAGGTTTTTTTTTTTTTTTTAAATGTCTTTGAGAAAAAAAAGTCCGTCATTCAACCAACTGACTACTTGGTGTGAGACAAAGAAATGTGGCGTGGGAGGAAGAAGGCCCTGTGTGGTTCAAGCTGTGCGAGGGGGGCTCACCGCCTCACACTTTCAAACCACTGTATTAGTCAAATGTTTTTAACAGAGGAAGGTAAGGTACTGCGAGGGTGTGCATACAATGCATGCACATACCTTTGCCCAACATGAACCACTTGGACCACAATGATATGTTCATGACGTGCTCCGCTCCAATCTGCATGTTTCCAAAACATCAGTGTTGTTCAGTCAATACATGCATAAAATCTGTATGGAGGAGGAATTTCAGTTTTTGTTGTTTTTAAATGTCTTTTGGTAAGCTACATAATACAAATGATTTGCACAGTCAAGGCTATGTTCAGGGGGACAGTCACAGTAAAGGATACCCTGGGGAACTTGCAGCATAAACAAACAGTTTTGTTTTCAGACGTTTGGAAGTTCCTCATAATAACATATTGTGTGTATCCCGAGGGCTTAAAAACACAAATTGAAAAAGTTTAATTGACTTGGAATTTTCTTTTTTCTCCAAAACTTGCATTGTCTAAATGTCCAGCTGTGTGTCTGTCCACATGCTTTCCCCCAAACCTTCATAGTTTACGCTGCACAGGTTATTAATTTAGTTAAAATAACTGCATCCACAGATAAAGATAAATGCAAACCACAAGAAAACATAAAAAAAAACGTAAAAAAACATAAAACTAACTCTAAAAAAGTACAACACAACAAACACACCAGTTCTTGCATTGACTGATGATCGGAGTTTAAAAAAGATCCCACTCATTACTGTCCATCTCCCACCAACCAAATCCTGAACAGCTAGGGGTTAGCAAACTCTCTCTTAACCATGACTGTATTTTAGTAAAAGATGTTGCCATGCAGGTTAGAAGATGCAGAGGGGGGGTGGTGTGCGAGCCCACTTCCTCCTCTATGTGTCATTCAGAGCCCTGTGATTGGAAGTGGCAAGGAGAAGAGGCCATAAAGCCAACGAATGAGTCAGGCGGTGAGAAAGAAGGAGTTAGCTCTGGGCACTGACATTGGCAATGCCTGCCAGCTCCTGTCTTCTCCACTGGATGGCAGGTTCAGAGGTCAGTCTGGAGGTGAAGCTCTCCTTGGCTGACAAGCAGGCTGCCATAAACATGCTTACAGCTTGAAAGCTGACTTTTAAAATCTACGTGCATTATGGGCACTAATAGAGGTTCGAGTTGAACCATAAGCCTGTTGCCTGTAAGGAGATGCACCTGAATTCTAATTTCTGCATTACCATTCGTTACAATGGAGGGTGGGATACTTGTCATTGCGTGGCCTTTGATCAGTCATACTTTTTTTTCTTGCATCGGTAAACAATTCAGCTCATGCTCTCATGAGACATTGCCTACGCTGGAGAGGAAGAGTTTCACTGTGCAGGCGACTGGAGATTAACCTGCACCACATCTATCTGCAGGGGGCCACACATCCTGTAAACATGCCATTTAGACAGGAGGAGAGTGAGTCTGGGGTTTGGCAGCCACAGTGCTGCAGCCGGCTGTGGAGCACGGTGCCATCGCAGGCGACTCAAAGTGACAGCGTTGTAATGAAGTCTGAGGCACACGGCAGGCTGTACGTCATAATTTCAGGTTCCTTAAAGCCTGACAGGGAATGATTATCATGGATGGTTATTGTCACCCTGCCTCCCTGGTAGACGAGGCGTGCTCTGGGGTTGTTGCACCGTGACATTCAAAGTTACAGTCTCCTTCATATAATGGAGCTGTCCTCTCAGCGCGCTAATGGGAGCGATCCATTTAACCTGTGCCAGAAACACACAGACGAGGAAGTTCCTAATGCGAGGCCTCTCCCGTGGGGACGTCACACTCCCCCCCTGGCTGCTCCCTTCCTGCTGCTTGATTCATTGACTGGCGCTCCTCACTTATCCTCATTCACTGTTCAGTCTGGGGAGACAGGGAGGCTCGCTTCCTGCTGCCTGCTCCACATGCCACTGCTGCACGCCCGACGCACACAAGGACACAGCCAGCGCAACAGACCCAATTGCAAGAAGATGCCAGTGAGGGTTCGGCACGGGACTGGCGAGACACCTACTGGAACTACGGGTCAATACCACTGGCCTTGGGAATGCTAACAGTACCAACTCTCTGCAGTTAAGGCCTCTCATATTGACAAAAAAAGAAGAAAAAAAAAACTCCACACAGGAATGGAAGGTTTGCTTATAGTCTTAATGAGGGTCACTGTATGGGACTGTTCATTTTAGTTGACTCCCGAGGTTGCTGGTTAAGAATGGTGGCTGAGCCATGGTCATCTTAAGAATGATAGATGTAGCCACAATCAGCAGTCCATCTTCCGCCTTCTGTCCCAACTAACACATTGCTGCTACATTCCTGAGAGAAAATAATGAGAAAAAAATTAATATGTTCCTCAACTTGGCCATTAACAGAGCTCCAAAAATGAGCTCAGGTTTGTTAGGAAGACTGTTGTTTACAACACCGTACAATTAGAAGAGACAACACAGTAGTAACATAGACAAAGGAAATTTAATTATTGTATATTTATCAGGTAGCGTATGTAGACTGGCCTTAATGTAATGCGATGGTAGGGCATCTAATGAGGAGCAGAGAGTTTCAGAGGGTTACATTTTTCGGGGCAGAGGGTTGCATTTCCCAGCATGTTTTTTTCCCCTTTAGAGAAATTAAAGGTTTTTCATAAAACACATATTTATATTTGGGTTTAACAGTTACAGACTAAACAGAAAAAAACACACTTGATATTTCCAATTACAAGTATCTACTGAGCAAAAAATTACTTTGGATCTTTTGACAATAATACGATATAATGACAAAAACATCTGGAGTTTCGTCATTGAAAATTCACCACTTAGTGCAATGAGATGTGGCTGGCATTGTGTGGTTTAAGCGGAAAAACACTCTTTATATTCAGTGAAATAATGTATTTTTTTCCCCCCTCAGCTTGAACTAATGTTGCAAGGTTAGAAAGTATAAAACAAGGTTAGAGTGCTATATGATGCTATGTTCTTCTTGCATTAATGCCCATCTCATCAAAAGTCAGAAAATATGATGGATGAGCTCGCTCAAGGACCGCTCTCCTGTTCTTTGGCAGTCTTTGCGAAGGCCGTGCTTCATACACAAAGTCATTTAAACAACCCTCCCTTTTGCTGTGACACACTTAGTCTTATTAGCTATTATACAGCTATAAACTATACATGCACAATTTAATGATTAAAAAAGCACAATGATTCTAATCAGCTGCCCCCTAATATACTAAAACACTTAATCCATGGAGAGGCCAACTCTCTTGGGAGGCTCAAAGAAAAATGACTTCTCTGTCTCCAGGCGCTGTTATTTCTGGTCATTTCTAATTGGCTTTAACTAAAAGCAACCACTCTGAGACTCCACAGGTTACTCCAATGCATCGCTATGGAATTGTCTGCAAATAGAAGATATACATCCAAATTAGTTTTAGAGGACACCACAATTGTCTTTCAGAAGACGGAAGAAGAAAGGTCAGAGGAAAATGAAAGCATACATGCATTACTGAAAAAAGGCACGGAGGTGGAAGATCCCCATGGAAGAGCAACACTATCGGGGTGACCCTGACATCACAGACACCCTGGCTGATGTGAGGCTCCATGTCAGACGCATCTCGACCCGAACAAATGTCTCCCAGGTCCATGTACAACATGTCCCTCTGTGCAGTTCTGCATTGCTGGGCCCGCGAGTCTCCAGGTGAGTCCTCAATGCTGTTTGGTGGCTCGTGAATTATACATTGCAGCAGAGGAATTGACGTGGCCCAGGAGGGCCGAGAAACAGCAGGCATGGCTGGGAGGCAGACTGAAGACTCTGACGGAATTTTAATTGTACCACAGGGAACGCTGCGATAAGTGCTATTGTTATTGGTAAGACACTGCTGCACAGGTTCACTTAGCTGAGCGATTAAACAAAATGACTCTGTTTTACAATGTCCAGCCCCCACGGTTAATGACTCTTCTGAGAAGAATGGTTCATATTACTGTTGTACTAATATTTATGACTGTGCTGTCTCTGCATTCAGTATTTATGTGCAACATGCTCGGAGGACCAACAAACATGGCGAGGCAAAAGAGAGAGAGAGAGAGAGAGAGAGAGAAAGAAGGGCGACGAATGAAGAAACGTCCCCACACTGAACAAGAAACCACTCAATCAGAAACCACTGAGGTATTCCATTCAGTTGTATTGTTGCGTGATTCTGTACAGTACTGCAGGTGAAAAGCCAAAATGGTCGGGTTTCTGCTGCTCTGATGTTGTTCACTTTGATCCCAGCTCTCGCTATACTATATAGTAATTCTCCTCTGAGTGTGAGCGGGTCCCGGGGGGCCTGATGGATGCAGGAAGGCCTTGGGCAATGGTCAAAGACAGGCCACGAGCACAGGCAGGCCTCAGTAGGCTCTCTGCACGGGCACTTCCCAGCCCAGCGGTAATCTCTCAGTGATCCGGCCTCAACTGCACATGAAACCCAATAGCCTTTCAGCCCGCACCATAAATAAAGACAAACCACATTCAGAAGACCACCATGGATTATATTTACTGTTACTGAGCTGTACTGAACAGCGTGGACAGACCACCAGTGGCTGCGTTTACACATATATAATTTCAGATAAGTTTTTAACTATACAGGAGATTAAATTAAAACTTTGTCAGAGGGCCATTTATTTAAAATGGTGTTATTACATAAAACCATAATCCACACTTTTTTTTAAACTACGCATACAGGTGTTGCATCACAACATTATCGTGATGAGATTTGAGCTTAATCTGCTAAGTCAATAACAGCAACAGTCCTCAGAGACACCTATCCATTTTCTCTAGCTACCTATTTGTTTTTTTTATCCGATTCAGGGTTGTTGGGGGCTAGAACCAAACCAATGTCACTGTGAGTGAAGGCAGGAAACAGAGATAAACACCAACACACGCGCATTCATATTCACAAGACTAGCAGAGTCAACCATTGACTTCAAATGCATGAGGAAACTAAAGAACCTGAAGAAACCAGATGCAGGCATATGGAGAACATGCAAACTCAATACAAGCCAATTCTCACTTAGAAATTCTTGCTGTGAGCTCAGAGTACTAAACCACGACTCTACTGCGCAATAATAGATTGTAAGAGTGACGCAGCTGACCAGTAAGGATAAGGCCACATCAAAAGAATGTAAATCTTCAAAATTCTGTCAAGTATGTACAACCTCAGATCGACACTCATTGCTTGTTTTGTTTTCTGTTTTTGATTTCCACTTGTGGTTTCTAACGACGATTCCAACTACTTCAGGAAACCACAACGGTAGACTGCCTTTGCTCGGTCCGTATGTCATTTTAACAGATCAAACACTTTTCAAGATTTGTTTTTTCAATCCCCACCTGTCCAAGCCTGGTATGTATTTCATATCATCTCTAGAACAGCAGTTGTAAAAGATGGGATTAGAATAGGTGAGTTGATTTGTGCTCTGACAGTTAGTGACAATCTGTTACCAGAGCGGCACAGGTCTGTCAATAGACTGTACACACACACACACACACACACACACACACACACACACACACACACACACACACACACACACACACACACACACACACACACACACACACACACACACACACACACACACACACACACACACACACACACACACACACACACACACACACACACACACACACACACAGAAGCTTGTATAATCACCTAGAGGGAGACTGCAGCTTTGATGACAAACTAATGTCAGCTAATATCATCTCTACAAAGGCTGACTCAGAAATATACAGGAAACCTTTCATTACCATCACTCATTCAGTCTCAATTCTCATCCAGCAAACTACTGTACACTTGTCTAATGAACAAGGGTCTGTGGGGAAGGATCACTCTATGCGAGTGTGTTGGAAGTCAAGGTCCCACAACAGTGGACTCGTGGCACTGCTGATAAGGACTTGGCTGTAATTGCTCAAAAGGGAGGGAACTGCAGCCCCATTAGGTCTGGTCTTAGCACTTGCCAATAAGCCAAACTGCCCCTCTGAAGCCTCCCATGTAATGAAAACTTCCTCTGAGATGAATTACATGTCTGTCAATCCACTAATTAATATCATGGACTCGTCTTTTTTGCTTCTCTGCAGTAACGAACTGAGTCAGAGAGACGGGGATTGAGGTATTTTGAGGCACTGGAAGACATAAAGGAAGGAAAGGGAAAGGCAAACTAGCGAGCGCGCTGCTACTATGATTCACTGCAGTCATGGTCGGCACTTAGTGCAGCATCTATTTTTTATGTATTTCATAATTAAAACCTGCGAGTTCTGTAAGCCCTCCATGCTCCATGTAGATCAAAGGTAGTCCTATTAGCAGGGAGTTCATCAGTGGAGCCACTCCTACATTTCCAGGCAGAAGTGCCATGCTTAAAGCACAAATACGCTGTAATTACACACATGTGATAATGGGACAGCCATGGAGCTGGACTATGATTAATAGAACAGAGATCACAGTTTCCTCCTCCTTTTTCAAAGCTAACACAACAGAGGACTTTACACACGAGGATAACCCATGTGTAGCAGATAAAGAGGTTGATGAAAGACTGAATACATATTTCACACATCCCCTCTTGTGGTGCAGGTGGAGAGTGCTTCAGTTTGTTGCCTTCTCCCTCCCCGCTGCATTCTCTATGTAAATGTAATCGGAGGATAACACGGGATAAAGCACTGCAGAGCAGAGACATGATGCCTGCCTTCTGCGGGGATAGAGGGATACAAATCTACCTCACACGGTGTAATGAACAGAGTGAGCTGCGTTGAGTTATTTATTTGTCCCACTGACTCCTGGGTAAGTTGATGCCACAAGGTGCACCTGTCTGGGAGCTCAGGCTGTGAGCTAATTTCCATCAACCCTGTAATTAGACAGCTGATGAACACCTGAATTCTTTCCGTTCTTCATTGTGACACTATGCATGTTTACGCTCCCAAACTTTTTGAAATCCTGTTCCCATTTAATTTTAAGTTTGCGAGTCTTCAGAACAGGTTGCATTCATTTAGTTTGTGACCATTTCAGAGAGGAATTCACTTCAGCTCTTTGTATTCCTACATTCAATAATCTTGTACGTTCACAAGAAATGAGTAAACACTTGAGAAAAGTGGCAAGATTTAAAGTTGTAATGCCTCAATGTAGAAATGCTCCTTCAAAGTGGTTTAAAAAGTTTAGGGCGAGCCTCCCATGAGGGGCGCCACAGGGCTTTAGGGAGGCCACGGCACACCAGCAGGAAGAGTCAGCGGGTCTGCAGATGCCTTTGCCTAACATGATTATTTCGTTTTAATTCATTAGATGCAATCATGATAAAGAGTAAAAAGTGGATGGTGAAACTAATATTATTTTAAACATTTATTGTAATACTACTATTGTCACAAGGACCCATTTTGGAAACCGGATTCATTGTAAGTGTAATTAAAAAACAAACAAACAGACATCTAAGCAGAACCAAAGCATTTCCAGACTTTATACAAAGATTTACCAATGACTTTTTTTCCCTATGGATCCCAACAGCCGCAAACAACAGTCACTTATGTTGTGAGGTTGGTTAAATACTGGGAGCTGCACTTAATGCATGCATTGTGAACGTTTCCTGCAATATTGTAATCTGAGAACTTCTGAGGATTGTTTGAGGAAGAATCTGAGGAGAATTACAATTTGCTTAAATTGAGTTGGGGGGGGGGGGGTTACAGTTTGTTGTTAGAAAATATGCATCAGTTATATTGGGCAAGTTGATTATACTATTCTAAACTTCAAATATGGAGTGGCATTAAAGGAAGAAAATGGAGAATTGCATTGATCAATTGATGTACATTTTAACTTGAACACAATCCTCCCACTGGAAAGTAGACAAACAGCTCATATAGAGTTAAAAAGCACAACGTTTATATCTTCCACTGTATCTTGATGCTAAAAAGCCTTCCTGCCATCAATGGGCTTATTCTTATGTCATTGCGTAACAATGTCAGAGGAAGAAGTTGTGGTGAAGTCATTTCAGAAGAAACTATAATTAGCTATAGTAGAATGTGCACGCTCGCATAGGCATAGTACTTTTTCACTATCTCTTGCTTACCGAAAGCAAAACAACGCTCCAGCCTAGCGCCAAGTGAACAGTAGGAAGCAAAACGCTGAACTTCCTCTTGGTTCCTGGGGTCGGTAACAGTTCACAGTAAAAATGTTCAACATAAACAATTGGACAAGTTAACAGGAACTGCTGTCGGTTTATTGTCGGAAGATAATCTGGCTGTGTGATCGCGGATGTTTAACTATGACAAAACCTTAATGATTGTCTCTTTTGTGTAGGTTCAAGTTACCATAACATGCAGATGCAGTCCACGAGATAAATGGTATGAGGTGCATACGAGATGAGCAGACATCTCCAACACATGCACAGACAGGATACCGACACTGAACGTAATCACATCGCCGAGAGGGGTCAGAGGTGGTGTCTGGGACCACATGTATGCTGCGACCACAGCCATACATTCTACGCAATATGAAAGCTTGCAGCCGTGGCCGGCAGTAATAATTAATAGCATACTCTATAAGCATTCCATTAGGTGCAAGCAGCTGTCATAAACATCTTAATTAATTTACAAAGCAAGCAACTGGGGAATTATGGCGACGTAGAAATCTGCTTCCCTCTGCCGCTCCATAGCACTGGAACAGATCGGGCTTTTAAATTTTTAAACATGCCTTTCATGTTCTCTAGAGCACTAAAAAGCCTTTGAACAGTCAGCTTGTTAGGAGATGCACCTAGCAGCCCAATACCTACGGGTCGTCTTGCTATTCTTTTCATACGGCGACAGGAGGTTTTGGGCTTCTCTCTGCTGCTCTGGCTTGACTCAAGGAATCTCTCTCTCCCTCGTATTTTTTTGTCACAGTGACATAACAGCATAGTGTGTCCCCCCCCCCCCCCCCCCCCCCCCCTCCATCAAGGACTTTTTATGAGCTATCCTATCTCCATTTCCTGTGCTTGTATTTATCCAGTGAAAACACACATTTACAGATAAACCATTGATGAGATTTCTAAACATAGCTACTGAATTCTATTTGACATGGCAAACTCATGGCGGAGGTGTACAGAAAATGAAGAAAAAAAAACAAAACAGACACACACACACACACACAGAGCATGCTTTGTGTTTAAAGCAAATCCTCTTGAGAATACTGAAAGGTGCAGGTGAGAGACCATGACAACACCGCCTCCTCTGCATCGTACTGTAATCTGGACACTATTGTGCCAAAGCAAGGGTCAGGGTGCTGTGGTAAAAAACTCTCTTTGCAACCTACTCTCACTCAGAGAGGGCAAGATTAGACTGGCCACTCCATTATAGGAGAAAGGCTTAAGAGCATTTCCACTTTCAGAGCTAGGATATCAGCAGCTTCTGACACTAAGCAGGGCTGACCCATCACTTTGGAGGGGGTTGAGTGGAGAGTATCGGCTGTCTTCACAGCAACACAGTTGAGTCTGGGCTGAAATCATTTTTCCTGACCACTACAGTGATCAAAAACATACAGTGCTCGCATACAACAGTACACATTTGAATACACTGCCAAGAAACAGGGCCGATGCACCCTGTCTCCATTATTATGCAGTATATTGTCTATCTACTACTATGAATCAGTTTAACTATGCATAACATCTACAGTATGCCATTTACCAGGCGGACATGGAATTTTAATGTGCCCATTACTCCCTGATGATAGCCAGGCATTGCATTCCTTTTTTCTCACTCCCATTCTAACCTGTCTCTTTCTCCCCATCGCTCTCCATTTCAGCCCGTGCCATATTTGCTTAACCCAGCCAGTGTGACAGCACTCAATGCTAAAGCACTCCCAAGGCAGATGATCAAAGTCAGCAGTCAATTCACATTACAATGCATTGATTTGATGTTTCCTAACCTCCCAGGCCTTTCTCTAATGCTGCCAAGGACCTTCAGGATATTTCACAGTGTACCCCCTTTCCCAGCTTTGCTCTGACTCGCTCTCTCTCTCTCTTCCTGTGTGTTTGTGCACCGTGTCGGAAACTGAAAATATGGCTGACAGAGATGTTTCTTTGGTCATGTTTGCATATGATTCAAGTATATTTTGTCTAGTTGAAAACTGCTGGTTTAAAAATAACATACCGCCTGACTCAATTCAAGGATAGCCACTTCAAAAACAACCTTCCCTTTTACAGCGTAATTATTTCCCTCATTCACCTTCTGTTTCAAATATTGTTTTAGAGTAAATCACTCCCTTGTTCTAATAAACCACACTTCGTTTGCTCCTCATCACTTATTCATTTGCAATTCTTTACAGAGTTGGCTTCCATGCTTTAGTGACTGCCATTTCCCTTTGAGGGGATGTTCAGAGCACTTCCATGTTTTATTCAATTATGAAAATCTAATATGGAGGAAAGGTGTGCATGGCACTCACTTATAAGCATGCATTATTTCACACATATTTACTCTGCCACTCTGTTTCGGAGGCGCAGACTCGAGCACGCAGCCCAAACAGTGTGCATGCCAGTGGGCGTCTGTCATTGACCTTTATTTGCAATAGACAGAGAGTGAGAACGAGTTACCATATCCATGGATAACAACTGAATCTATTGCATCGGTCTTGCTTTTGCATGGAAGACGTTTTTTTTTTTTTTTTGCACTCAGAAGTTGTCAAAATGCATGAGCTTCATCGCAACGGCACAGTGACACACTGACCTACAAGCACAAAGGAGAACTTTGTCTGCCTTGATAAACACACACACACACACACACACACACACACACACACACACACACACACACACACACACACACACACACACACACACACACACACACACACACACACACACACACACACACACACACACACACACACACACACACACACACACACACACAAGTGACAGATAGAGAAAGAGGAACAGTTAAAAAAAATGGGATAAGAGAGAAATAAGAACTTTTATTGATTTATGTACAAGAGGCATTCTTTAAACAGTATTAGTCATCATGGTTGTGTGCAGCAAGCTGGCTCCTTAATTATTCGTCAGAAGGCAGACAAACTCAGTGCCGCGTGAAGAGCGCCTATTGATTTCTGCCCTGCAGATGGGACACTATCACTTATAGCAATTCACAGACCATGCGAGTGATCAGAAAGACAGAGATGGTACTTATCTCTATTTCAATTTACAAGGAAACAATAGAGCAACTAGTAAACATGGCCATTATCCAATGAGGTGAACTTAAGACTTTATCACGTCAAACTAAGTATCGGTAACATGGCTTGGGAGATGTACTGGATCTGGCAGGTGAGTGGCACCTGTTGTTACATGTCACAGTGATAGCACTCAACAATAGACATATAAATGATATGTCATAGTGCTAAACGTATATAATAGGTCTGCATCTGTTTCATAAGGTCGATTATTCAAATCTATGCATCATTGCTGGCTTTTCAGCATCTGAAGTCCATCCCAGATTATACTTGATGAATATCAGTGCATACCCTGAACTAATCATACACTACAAGGCGAACACAGAAAGAGAATCACCTACTCACACATTCACATCTATAGACAATTTATAGTGAATAATTAATGGACCATGCATGCAGGGAGTACTATGAGAAAATTCATAAATGATCCACCATACTGCCTGTTTCATTGATAATGCAAGCATTAACTAAAAATATGCACCATTCATTTTCAAATGTGCAATAGTCTAATAACAAAACAAAATCAAATGTTAAATTTTTTGCACAAATAATAACTTGAGCATCAGAATTCTTGTTCAATCATTTTCTGTCATTTTCATAATCACTCCATTGACTATACTGTAATCACCTAATTGGAGTCTGATCATCTGTTTCTGTTTAGTCAATCTCTTGTATGTAAGAGGAATTAGGAATTAGAATTAGAAATTTTAAAATACGTAACCTGATGTTCGCTCTCTCTCTTACACACATACAAGTGCTTTAACCTAATAGATCAGTTTTTTAAGAGGAAGATATTCAGGAATATCCAACAAAAACTAAAAAAAATAAATACAAGCAGTTTACAGGGATGGGGTGGAATCAACCTTCCAATTTGTAGACACCCCCTTTTCTGTGATTGTATTTTTATCACAGGATAGATGAAGTCAATCTCCCTCTCACAGTGATTAAAACTACTTCACCAGCAGACCAGACTAAACACATCCATCAAATGTATTTCAAAATCCAAGTAAAGCGGAGCTGCCAACTCTTACGTATTGAGAGTGAAACTCACGCTATTAAATCTCTCTCTCTCTTAGCATCTCCCATTCCAATTTCCTCAAAAATAGCATGAGGTACAGCAGGCCAATGTTTACAATAATAATGCTGCATCACATTCAAATATTGTAGTTGATATCGAATAATCAACAAATACAAACTACACACACACACACAAACACCCTATAATGAAAGTCAATTTGTTGCAGTAGTGTCTTTCTTTCTTCCTCAGTGAGGTCTCTATTTTAAAGTGCTACTCTATTGTTATTTCATGAGAAGGGCTGAGCACGGAGCCGGAGCCTCGTCTGAGCGTCGGAGTTAAGAATTCCCCTGCATGGCTACACAATACACAGACAGCACATTTAGAGATGTCAGCTCCTAACTAGAGAACAGTCAGTGAGGTGAACCTTCTAACCCCGCGCATTCGCCATGTCTAGCCAGGCTGCACTGGAAATCCCAGTTAAAAATGCATCTGGGTGTAGGTGATGCAGTGGTTAGACCATGTTATGAGGCGTGCCGGGCCGGCTAGTCGGCTCATATGTGCTGTTCATGACCCTGGTTAGTGAAATGCCACTACTGTATGCCTCATCACCACTGCCTCCCCCTGCACTTACATAATTTACACAAGCGAAAGGAGGAGGCACGGGGAGGGGGTTGGGATGGTGGGAGGTGATGAGCTACAGGGAGCTCACGTCCAATTGCGTTTGGCCATGTGGAGAGACAAATACGGCTGTATGAGAGGAGCTCATGCCACAGCGGGATTTGATGACTACATGCTGAGACATCCCTACGACATGCTGATAGACAGTATAAGACCCCACCCCTCTGATGCATTTACAAAGCCAAGCAGAACATACAAGGAGATGCAACAAGAACAAGGCAGAGAGTCTGAGCACATTAGAGGTGCACTGATCCAAGACCATGGCATGGTTATTTATTAATCAGCTGAGCTTAGCTAACTGCCTGCTTAGATGAACAGTTCAGGTTTGTGCAACACTGCAGTAAGACAGCAAATTTGTTGGCATAGTGTTGGCAACTCAAAACACACAACAAATTAACTTCAGATAAAGCAATTTGTTAGTGAAATGTGGCCTTATATTGTTTTTTTCTCTATTTTCTTGAAATATGTATCACTGTTCCATTAATACTAGACAGAGTGAGAATAACATATCACACATGGAACAAACAATCTAAAGCTTCGAACTGTAAATCCATTTGTGCTTATTTGGCTACAACACAAAACGTTTCTATGTGATCCAAAGTAAATACTGTCAGAGTGTACAGCAAACAAAGAATGTTTGCCCATTTGCACATTATTCATCTCCTAGGGTGAAGTCAGTGATGAGTAACAGCATGGCGATGTTGTCAGTAAATACACTCTAACATACACAAAATCACCCCTTTCATGTTGTACTTTTGGAGTTCACTGGCACCACAACACTGTGCGCTGACAATGTTTTTTGCCAATTTCAACACCTCACAGTTGGGGTGTCAGCACATTGAAATGGTGTTGAGAAACATAGCCTTTTAACTGAGAAGAAACATCTCTGGGAGGAAAAAAAAAAGAGAAAAGAAAAACAGAATGGGATGCAATTCTCCTGAGTATATCCCCCTCATGTCTCTTCCACTGTTTTTTTGGCAAGCCGGGTAATACACAGGAAAGCACTGGCACACAACACTCTCTACCTGAACACAAAGGGAAACATCTCAGCCTGGAGTTTGGGCTTCAGAGACTAATAGGAGGCTTGCACATCACCACAGGGAAAATGAGTGTTAGCATTTCCATTGGCTTATACTGTTGATGCAAGCTTTACAGACTGAAGTGATATCACTAAGTTCTTCATTACTTTGGAAGGTTTTTTTTACAGAGGTGCCACGAAGGTGCCACAAGGCTTCTGAAAACACTCGACGAGGAAGCCGTGCAGGAAAGGCAGACTGTGGTCATTACAAGACACTTCCTTTCATCATTTTCGGGGCTACCTTGCACATTTTCTCACTCGCGCAGTCTTGTGCAGCACAGAGCTGGGAGAACCAAAGCCTCTTGGACAGTTCATTTGGGATAATGCAGTGATGAGAAATGAGGAGCAGGGGTGGGGGAGCGGCGTGTGAGTGTGTGTTGGGAGTTTGTGCGTGCTCGTGCGCGTGTCAAATCACATCTGATAAATGTATCTTTTCAAAATGTCTCTTCTGCATTTCAAGCGAGAACGCAAAACATGTCAACGAAGACAAGAATGATTATTTTCATAACCTGCTGAAACATAAAAAGGCTATCTAAAGTGCAGACATATAATTATTTTATGAATTCAAATGAACAACACAAAAAGGATATTTCAAAGAAATTTCACATAAAAAAGATGGAACAGAAATTATCTAGGGGCTTTTTTCCCTTTCTTCAGACTTCAGAAAAGAGAAATTTATTTCTGCCTTCATCTCTAAATTGGATGCAATTTATTGCCTCTCCAAAGCTCATTTTTCACTGGCTTGCAGGATCCATGGGCCATGGCAGGCAATGCGTATCTGCCCGCCTCCCCTGGCCTCGGGTGCTAATATGTGGAAACTGGCCTGGGGATATGGAGCCCAACCAATGGAAGAGGAGGCAGAGGGACAGGGGAGAGAATCAATCCCTAATCGCTGAGGAGGAGGCAGCAGGAGGGGTGAAGAGGAAGTTAAAAAAAAAAAAAAAAAGAAATCAGAGAGAAAAGACAGAAAGCAGTGTGTTTACCAGCAGACATTTGGGTGCTGTCAGCTGACTGCAAGAGCTCTGGGATATCAGAGAAAGAAAACTGAGTTATATAACCAGCCTGTTAAAGCAAAGGGAGAGAGGGTGAGAGAGACAGACAGAGACAGAGAACAAGACAGGAACCAGAAAAAAAACATTGCCATTTAAAGTGACAGGGACAACATGATCAAAGCAAAAACAAACATGGTACACAGTGCAAGCATACAGACACCAGACAGGCAGGTGAGTGTTTGACCAGTGGAGAGCTCTGGTATGTAGTTAAAAATGCAAGCAGCACACATGTGAGCACAGGTCAGAGGTTATTACATCCATCATGCATGCTTTATCTTGGCACAGGGTCCCGTGTAAGCAATGGTTGCTTGCCCCTGGAGACACCCTGTGGTTGCCTGGTTACCGTTTCACTATGAAGTTTTTGGGCTTCATCCAGTTCCACAGAAAAGAATCTCAGACAGTCCAAGTCACATACCAAGCCAATACCCACTAAGACCACTAATAGCCTCCAAAAGTCCACTCAACCCCACAGAGCCCACCCATCAACTACCATTAGCTTTGCACTTCAGCTGGACTCCCACGCTCATTTATGTGGGTTACTATAAAAAAAAAAAAAAAATTGATGAATTAATGTTCTCATTTGCATAGAATACGAAATAAGGGATTAATTTAAGGGAATATGTTCAAGTAACACGCCACATGCTGTGCACCCACACATCGACGTTAAGTACAGTTAGCTCAAGGTGCATTCTGTCCTGTGACCTTGCTGTTACACTTCTGCAGAGCAATGAATAACTATCACATTTCTTTGGCTGACAGCTGACACCAAGAGGCCCAGGTGATATACGAGACATGACAAGTGATTCTAATTAAATGTAGAGCTTGTGGATGTAAAGTGGCAGGAAGGGAACAAATCCTGTCCAGGCAGCAAGCGGCAAAGCGGCATGCCTTGCTCCAAACGAGATGAGCTGGGCTGTCAGGGCTGCCTCAGCTGTCCTGTAAACCTGGGCCCAGCTCCCCAGGGGGACTGACAGGTTTCAGCTGGAGGGGAGAAGGCACACCGCAAGCCTCCTGCCCCTCCGCAACAACAAACACATGACACACGAACGTGCAGTTCTGATGCAAAGCAAACGCTACAGAGACCATGTGCATTTGTCACACAACCATGTACTAACAAGGCACAAAGCATGGTTGTCTGTACCCAAATCTCAGACAAAGTCCACATGAATGCATGCGCGTGGGTGTGATTCAGTGACTAAATAGAAAACAGGCTAAAATCACAAAGAATCAATAAATACAGGAAGCAAGACACCTCTGTTGCTACTGCATCCCACTCGTATTTGCACCATGACTGTATTCATCCAGCTCAGGTAGAGAACAAAGGACTAGACATGGTGAGAGTTTTTTCCCTTCTTCTTTTTCTTCTTCCACAGACAGCAGAGGACCCAGTGGTACTCAAAGCAAACATGAGTGTCAGTAAGTGACACAGGACTGCACTTTACAGAGGACACTCAGAGGGTCTTCGGGTTCCCAATCACACCCGTAGAGACAAGCCTCGCCAAATCAGTTAACCTCTGACCCATTTGGAACAACTTGGGCCCCAGGAGTGATGGTCAGCCAGTGAAAAGACAAACATACATTGCATTCTTTTCAACTGACAGGAGCAGTCATGTTGGTTGGCATCTGTCTTGTTCAGAAAGTAAAAGAAGAGTCATAAGTTCATTTAATGGTGGCGAGACACAGATATTACAAAGCCATTGCCACTTCCTTTTTGCTCTTGATGAGAGTTAACCGTTTAGCTTCATGGCCTTCACACACTGAAACCCCGTTTGCGCGACGTTTCAAGTCAAGAAAAATCGATTTCACATTTTTGTTTGAGAAAGGTTTTGCATTTAGACAGTGTCAACTTCAAAACAATGTTCAATTGCATGGAAACGGCAGAAATACTGAAAACTATGTAGTTTCCCTGTAAGTGGGTGCTGATTTTACAAAATTAAAGTAATTATGTATGCATGAAGAGAACAATACGATGCAAACATTAAGGCTCCTTTAAAACTGACTTTTTTTTTTTTTGTCATTTGGCCCACTCAGTATCTGTTTAAAAAAATAAAATAATTTAAAGTATCTCGACATGTGATCCAGATGATGATGATGGTGTCCTCTCCACCAACAACATTGTGCATATATTACACTTTTTACCTCAACAGTCTGAAAAACTGCTTTACGCTTAAGGTCTCAATCGCCATTCAGATAGGCCTCTTGGCCTGCATGTCATATACTTGACACTGTTGGCTTGGGTGTTGCATGCGCTTCCAGAATATAACATTTACTCAGTTGGACTGGCATTGAGTAGTCATTGCCCAATACAGTTGCTTTGCAATTGGTTGAATAACAATCATATATTTGTTGCATTGAGTTGTTTGTTTGTGCGTGCGTGTGTGTGTGTGTGTGTTTTTTAATGTATTCAACTTTGCTGCTCCCTGGACACACGCACGCATGCACAAACATTGATGGCCCCGGTCTCTTCACTTTATTTGACCCTCTTCAACCTGTGTTTTCACTTTGCTCCTCCCCCTGTCCAGCCCACAATCAACTCTATTTTGGGTGTCTTACAAAGCCGCTGATGTGATTAGAGAGGATGATGATTACAGTTGCATAACAGAATCAAATTAATTTGTGGCTTGAATACAGCAGCGACAGCAGGAAATCACTCAAGTTCTCAAATCTCCCTTTCTCCTGGCTCTTACTGTGTTCCCTATCTTCAGTCAGCACCCTTCTGCTCCCCCCCCCCCCCCCTTCCACTGCACCACTGCCCCTTCCTGCAGCACAGACACACCCCTCTCCCCTCCCTGCCCCTCCCTCTAGTCAATTAAAGTCACATCGAGGGATTAAAAGGAAGTAGGTCAGTGGAGCATTGCTGGGGGAAAGAAAAAAAAAATGCAACAAACCACGTCAGAAGTCACCATGTCGACCTTGTGAAACATGGACCACACTGGCAGCGGCTTGTGATGTCATCCTGTCTACATAAACCAGGTTCAGATCCCACAGACCAGGCTCTGCCCTCACCTTGATTTCTCTGCAGCTCACAGGAAACCCACCTGGAGGGCGGCCTGGGGAGCTGGGCTTTGGTGGTGGACACTTGATACCCTTACAGGATGCTTTGTCTCCTGTCCCCAAACAGATTCTCTTCAAATGCGGGATTATAGCAGTGCTACAGGCAATGAGAGCCCCATAGCTCCACTGCAAGGAGACTGTGCCAATAGCCACCATGCTAGGCAAACACAGCACACATGGTGTTACACTTTCATGTCCTTTCCATGCAAAGGAGCTGTTGGAGGTTGACAGAACATGCACAATAGTAGGCTTCAAATTCCTTCATCAAGTACTAGACAGTTGTCAAACTATAAAAAAAAATAAAAAAAAGTCAAATTATATTACAGAAGTTTTACATTAGCTGATTGTTTATTAGTTTTCACAAAGTCTATAAAATAAAGAAAAGTCTTCGGTGCATTAATTTGTCAGATATTTCTAAATCTTATGGGCTCAAGAAGAGCTGCTTTTTTATTGCCCATGCATCCAAAAAGGAATTAACAACAACATCAATAAATACATTAAAAAGTCTGACTCATCCTCATCTAAAAACAACAGATATTATAGTTGTTGTAAAAAGCAAAATTACAAAAATCCTTTAAGATGTTTTATCCCCCCATCATTTAATTTCTTTTTTGGTCCCTGCTTTTATATCTTCATTTTTTTGGTATTAACTACACCCACATGTTGGTAAATATTTCAGTATCATCAATTCATCCATTCAATCCTTACCACATAGAGACACGAGTTCATCAGAGCTCAGGAGCATCTGAGTCATGGTGAGAGGAGGGATTGTGTAGTAAGATTAAACCCTCCTAAACCCCGCCTCAGTCTGATTGGACTATTAGAAGTGGTCTCCACGGTGTGATTGAAGCTCAGCAAGGGAGGCAAGCGGCGAACTGCCTCACGTGTACCGTGTCATGTCAAGAAGGTGCTGCTGTCAACATAATGCACTGTACACGTCCAACTTAATCACAGTCTGCACACACTGAAGCAGAGTGAATAATAATAATGGCAAACAATATAACAAGCTTGTCACCACTGCACATTAGCAAGTGGAAATTATCTTAGCTGGTTCCATGCTCACCAGCTGTGAATGTCTTTTACAAATGCTGTGAAATGAGGTTTTCTCTGACAGACACAAAGGCGAGACGACACATCTAATTGTTTAGCAACTCCAAGAATTGAGATGAGAAAGGATTTGAAGTAAAGGGATGCTTCAAGTAATTTGTTTACCTTTTTGATAAGAAGAATACAGACAAGACAAGATTAATAGTCTGGACACTGAGAACAATTGAAAAATGATCATACAGGCTGTACAATTCATTCTGAATGCTTGAGCGAGTGTATGAATCAATCATCAGAGTGTTTGAATAACCAGCTGGGAATAAAGCCAGATCTTAGTATGCATGATGCCATACATATATAGAGATATATACATTGCTGTGCCGTACATTTGCCATTATCATCTACCTCCCGGCACTAATTTGCAGAGACATCCAATACTGCAATTCATGTGAATAAATTGACCCCAACCCTACATGTTATGTTTACTTATTGTTGCATGACTGCGTCCATTTATTTAATTTTCACATTTTGCAGGAGGTCATCTCATGTTGAATCATGCTTATGAACGGCTCATTCCCATGGCGGTCTTTCATAGTCGGTGGAATTAACTCACTGCTCATATGAGGTCTGTTGTGTGTAGAGTGTTTTGAAGGCTTTCTTCATACTGTATGTCTCATATGAGCATTGTTGGGTCCAGATGTGACCCTTTTGGCCATCCTTGATTGTCCTGCAAGGGGTAATCGCTAGATTGAGAATCAAATAAAAACGAGTACGTGATGCATGCAAGGTGCACGCTAAACAACAGCTTTGCCTTTATAGTTCATACTTTGCCATATTGAAATATTACACCAAATCACCACTATCAAACAAATCATGCAATTAGCACCTTCAATAGTTTGGATATTCATTTCAGCCAGCTTAATCCGTCGTACCTAAAACTAAAAGCTTGACTTTGAAAGTTTTTGAGTGTTCGTTTTTGACTGAAGGCTCCAAAGAATTCAAGTGAACACTCTAAATATGTTTGGAGTTTAAACATTATGCAAGAATCACGTCTTCAGGTTTTAGTGGTATGCAGATTTGCACAGATAAACCTCACCATTAAGCTACCTGACTGACGCCGATACACCAAGTAAAGCCATGGCACATCAACATCCAGTAAAGAGACAAAAAAAGGCAGTGAAAGTTTTGTGATTGATCTGTGAAGTTGTTTTAGAGAGGCTGAAATGACAGAGTTGATTTAGGTGTGGGCAGACACGCAAACCGGCAGCCACACCAAAGACTGAGGGATTTGCAGCTGCGTGTCTAATGCTCCCTGATGACCACTAAAGGGACGAGATGGAGGAAATGAAATAATTCCGTTTGACATCAGATAGTCCAAAAGATTTTCCCAAGCTAAGCTCATAATGCAGCTCTCTTACATCCCATCTAAATCTTTCCAACACAGATCTGCTGCGTGAAGCCATTACTGCTTAAAAGACTATTTTTGTGTCATTTGTAGCACTCGGAGTTCGTGTTAGTTAGAATTTAATTAAACTGGAATTCTTTTGTCACATTTTCTTCCGACAAACCCATGTCATTTTTCTTTCTGATCTCAGAAGAATTACTTGGTGATGAAATGTGAAAATAGCAATGGTGATTCTCCACCAGGGAAATAATACCAAACAATGTTAGTTGGTTTGAGTAAACAATTGTTTTGCTTTCTGAGGTAATACATCCACCATTCTAAACGTCTGGTGCATGAGCTAAATTACACAATTTTTATGGACTTTCACATGGTTTATTTCTTTTATTGAGTGAACAGATTGACAGATCAGAGTATTGTATTGACAAACATAAGAATTAAAAATAAAAATCTACTTCCAACATGTTGAAAGTAACTGTTCAGATATGTGATATTATGTCAGTTGCAATAAAGGGCAATCAAAATTGGTTTTAAAATTATTGTTTTGGGAAGAGTCTACGGCATACATTCTGTGAGTGACTGATCAATTCTGTAAATGTGATTTGCTCTATTTTGTGGTTTTAGATACAAGTCTGATCACATGGCTTGAAAATACATTTTGTTTTGAAAACATTCTTCATGAACAGAAACCAAAAGCATTCTACAGAGGAAAAGCAGAGTATGGATACCAAAATATGTTGACTACTACGAAATAAACCCCAGGATTGCATTCTGGAATGCTATACTTAAAAGTATGTTTTTATGGAAGAATTTATCAACCTGATCTGAGTGCTGAGGTCCAAACAGCTCCTCTTGGTCTTCAACTAAAAGATGTCTGTGATGTACCTTGATGCACTTCTTTATAGAAACCACTTAATCTAAGACCTTGAAAAGGAGAGAATCTTGTCACCATTTGCATGTCTGCATGAATGGAGTGTGAATGGGTGAATGTGACCGCCACTGTGAAGCGCTTTCCTACTATAGGATATAGGAAGTGCTGATATTGTCCTGTATAACTGCTGTTAATCCCAAGTTAGTCAGGACAGGCTTCAGCCCCCGTGACCCTACCTGGACGAAGCAGCTGTGGATAATTGATGGATCGATTACCGTCTATATATATATATATATATATATATATATATATATATATATATATATATATATATATATATATAACGAGTAAATTACGTGACTCATGGACAGCCCCTATATCAGGAACAATGTTGTTGTGTGGCTGATAAGTTAATCAGCTTTAGATACATCTGGAGGCACACACACTCTGACTCAACTTCTCCTCTGCTTCTGTGTTGCAAGATGAAATACAAAACTGATGGAGGATTAAAAAAAAAAAAAAAAAAAAAAGTGGTCAAGCCTGCCACATCAACATAACATCAAGGCAAAACTCCAGCAGGGATGCTGGCTCAAATCCACATTTTGAGACTTCCGCCATAATAAGCATGTTATCGCATCCTGATTTCAATTAAAGGAGGACACAGATCTAGACAGCTGCACGTTAAAGCGCCTGCACCCCAGGATTCCACATCATTATCAGATGAGGAGGAAACTGAAACAAACCCGATTGGTTCTGTGACAAATTGCTGCAGGTCACGGTCTGAAACTGACTTGAGTATTCATTTGTCGTGCCTATCACACGGGAAAAAAAATCACATGATATGTTGACATCAGAGTTTTGATTAAATCAGCGCTGTTGAGGACTACGTAAACCTAATATAACCCTAATCCTGAGAGAGGGTGAAGGAGTAAGTCAGTTGAAGTCGTGGTGACACAATATAAACAAAACAAAAAAGGATTAGTATTTGTAATTTGCACAAAAAATGCACAAAACAGACTTCACATGGTCAACAATATGTGTTTATGTACTTGGAAAAAAATAAACTATATAACTGACAATCGTCTGTGCTTGTTTTTGACAGCCAACGGTCACGGAGGGCCCTGCACAGGTTGTACTTAAATACACATCTTTTCCCATGCTATTAAAGCATTGTCAACAGAAAAGTTCACCTCCAGTTTACGAGGTACAATTGAACAAAGACGTCTATATTGCCTCCAATTGTGACCCTTTGAAGAAATGGCTGTGACAGTGTGAAATACCACAGGCTCGTCACTGTGAGGATGAAAGTCTAAGAAAAGCAAGGGATGAAATCTGCATTCCCGAAAGAGCCTGCTGCTCTAATCTTTGCATTGTGAAGGCAAAAGACGAGTGAGTCAGATTTACGTCACCATTTGTTTGCTCTTTTTTCCACCCACAAATGGCTCTTCCTGCTTCCTCTTTCAGACTTGCCTTAAGGAGATGAATCGTTTTACAGTTTAGTTCCTCATTTAAATGAAGTGGGCGGGATGTGGGGAGGGTATTTTAATCACTTATATAAATATTTGCATTCACAAGGGCTGACCCTTGGAATAGTCTATTACTTCATCTCTTTCACCCGCTGGCCCCCACCTCTCATCCAGACACGCTTATTTACCTCTTCTGCTCTCCCTTTCAATAAGACTCCAACCAGCCTGGAGACATTAGCATAGCCACACAGCTCCACAGACCAGCCGGCTATGAAGCTTTGTTCTACGCTTTGTTCTGAGGGGACAAGTAAAGCCTGCTATGTGCGACTAGTAGAGAGCAGCAGAGGGGAGGGGGGGGGGGGTGGACCACAGGGGAGACTGGCAAGTCCTCTGTATCTACCCTCTAATGCTTTGACAGCAAGTAATAAATTGATCATAGCGCTGAGCGTGATGCCGACCTTGAGATTTCCTCTTAAAGTAGCCGAGAAATAGAAAGAGCGAAGTGGTCATCATCGCACTACAATGCGTGTGTGATTTACAGGGAAGAGTCAACGATAGTGATCGGGGATGGATCTCAGAAGAGACAAGGCTCCTGCATCTTTAATTGTTCAGAGGAACAGAGCCTCATCACAATTATAGAGCATTCAGGAAGCCTCCAAACTCATTTAGCGCTTCTCATCTGGGAACAGGAATCCACTAAACACAAATTCCTCTTCTGCCGCCTGCGGCAAAAAAGCCTCTTTTTTTTTTTAAGATTAATAAGATAAGAGGTTTAAGAATATCCAAAAGACAGAGGAAAAGACTCATCGTTGAAGAAAACACATCTCCACGTGTCAGCAGGAACAGAGGGGAAGAGAGATGACTGCTTGACAACAGCACTGTCCATTTTATTCTATTAATTGTAAGTATCCTGAAAGAAATTTACTTTATTTCCTTTTCTGTGTGCAGTTTGCACATTTATGCGTGATCTCTGTTGCTGCTCGCTTTTCTCCCTCTTCCTCGCTCTGTGTACTCCTGTGAAATAAACGCTGCAAACCGATACAAAAACAGACGCAATGGATGTTTTAAAATACAAATCGAATTTAGTCTAGTAAAAGATGAATTCGTGATCCGTGAACTATTTGTGCAAAAATGCCAAACGTACTAAATCTTCAGAGTTGTCGTCTTTGTCACAGTTAAGGAACATATGGATGTTTACATCATGGTCTTTGTGATGAACGTCCCTGGGCGACAGCAGTGAGTGCACTCTGATATCACACATGGCTCCGGTGAAGATGTAACATCATAGAATGAAGTAAAGAGGGATAGAAAGGTGTCAGCAGGTATCTCTCTCTCTCTCACGTGCACACAAGCACACACACACACACTTTCAAGCAAACCACACCGAAGCTTTCAGAGGCAGTGAAAGCAAATAAATATTTGAGGTGAAGTCCCGCTGTTCCCTCACCTTTGACAGGGTACATTTTTAATGTTGCCTCAGACCGGTGATGCACTTTATTGGTCTGTTGTAAGAAGGAACAATGTCAAGAAAGAAAGTCTACTCATACGACCTCTAATGATATTATGCAGCATGTAAGTACATGTATATCAGCTCTCCTTTCTGGTTTTGTCACTGTGACTCCAAACAAGTCAAATCCTGTGCTGTGTTCACCAACGCTGACGGCATGCACCGCAGAGCACTAAGAGGACATCACCAACATACACCTGTAGAGGGCATTGTAATGCATGTAACCCATGAGGAGGGGGGGAAAAAAAGAAGTACAGACAAGGCACAACTGTCACCACAGTGCAAGTCTCCCTCTGTGTAATCACATCACCCTGATCATTGCTCTTAAGTCATCATGGTCACATGAGAGAGGGGAAAAAGAAGTGACATAATTTCCTCCGTTTCAGCACATCTGTTCCACATCTGACAGCCATCCAGACAGATTTAGTGAGGGTTTCTGCCCCAAGCTGTGGAGATTGTAAACAGGCCATTCAGCTTGTGTTGTTAACTCCAACAAGATGTGAGGCCCTGGGCCAAGTCGGCATTCAACTTGGGGTCTTGTGACTAGACTGCACTCAGGACAGATTGGCCCCCTTGCTGAATGACTGTCTAAACCACAACACCTGGTCTGAGATCAGTACAAGAGGCAAACATTTTGAGAAGAGGGTTAGCCTGCCATAATCCATGGTGAAATGCTGAGCAGGCAACTCAGGTTGCATAACCCAGCCTCCATCAAGAATGGCCTTAATGAGGAGCGGGCCTTTCAATTCACCTCACAATGACGAGCAGTAAAGAAGAGTGTGAGAGAAGAAAAGCACGTGGCTACAGGAATCCCATTTGTATTTTCAAGATGAGCTCTCTCAGACAAAGGTGTCGCTCCAAAGTATTACTGTGTAATGTGGCTAATCTCACGCCGAGGATATTGTAAATGGCTGTTTAAGACCTCTCATTCATCTGCTGCACTTGTTCACACTCATCCATTCGATCAGCATCATTTAGCTCGTAAACATGCTGCTGGTGACAGGTATCAGAGCCGCCTCTCTAATCATACACATACCTCACCATCGTGGCATGTCCTCATCTATCTCCCTTTCCTCAGAGGCAGCACAGCCTCCCAATCAGTATGGATAATACCCTGTGGACCAACTACAGCCGTCTCCACAGACAGAGAAACACTGCAGCTAAAACGAAAAGACAGCTCAGGCCCATTTAGCATTGGTGTGTTGACACTAATGGACACACAGACTACACCCTCATGTTTGAGAATAAGGATATTATGCAAACATGCAGCCATCCCTTCACTATTCGCCCCTAAAGCATAGGGTGGCGGGGGAACAATTGGTTTCATGGGTGCTGTGGGGTATCATTTGGTAAGGTCTTCCTGTCTCTGCCGCTACTTTCTGAGCTGGGGCTGGTGGAGTTTAAGAGGAAGGGGTATTATCTCAGACTCTTGCCAGCCCAGTGCACTCTTTGGGATAATGTTCTTATTGGGCGTGATCCTCCAACTGCAGAAGTCATGCTGTCTTTACTCAGAAAAGCAGAAGGGGGACTGGCGGTGGGTGGCTGGCTTCACCAAAACAGATTTAAAAAGAAGAAAAAAAAAATAAAGTTCCTGTTACACTTGCTTAAACCCACATGTTTGCAGAAAATTAGAGAATTAGTAATAAGAAGAAAGAGAGTGATATTACTATAATTACTCTTATAATCACATGGGAAATGTAAGGAAACAACTCAAATATATTGGTTTTCCACAATGAAAAAAAAAAAGACTGAATTCTTTTTTTCTTTTTTTAAACATTTGATACACTGGGGATCTTGTTTTAAAAACTCAGGTTAAGCATATCTTTCAGGTATTTCGTTGTCCAAATATTTGATCACAGATAATACTTACAGTGCTTTTTGGTGAACAAACAAACCACTCAGGGGTTCATGTGGACCAAAGAGAACATTTCATCGACTCGACACAGCAAACTTTGAAGAAAGTTTCACAGTGGTAACTATAAGCTGTGTCAATATTTGACTCAGACCCTGGCAGGATGTTCAGGGGGATCCGGGAGGATATATAGTTCCGTAAGTACATTATAACACAGGAAAGCAATAACAGCACCAGTGTCTAATATCGCTGTACGGGCACACAACGGAGACAGGTCCAACCTCAGCTGACCAGAGTAGGTTCATAGGGTCTCGCCCTGATTGACTCTAAGCTCACAGAATTAAAACACACTGTTGTGTTCACACCTCCCCTCCAGCCTGCCATCAGAGAGTCTTTTGAAGAATAAATAAACAATCCACGAGGCTTCAGGTGACAACACACAGCACACTGGCAGCAGCTCAGCATCTGATAAAGTCCATCTCCTTGCCCGTGGCTCACAATCACAGAGATCAATTTCAATCTGGAGACGTGATAAAGAGAGTTGACGAAGCGCCCCTGCAGCTGTAAATACACAATGTCATGTCTGAAAATAACTGATGAAAAATGATCTGAGCTCAAAATGTGCATTGATTTCATTGCCTCTCCCTCATCCCATTCTGATCATTTGAGTTATCAGTCCTGCTATTCGCAGGACTCCAAAGAGTTTTAAAAACAGCACTGGAGTCAAACGCTTACAGAGATTGCTGTTCCTGCTATACAAGTAAAAGCTATTGCATTACAGTCTTTTTTCCCCCCGTGCGGTTTCTCTGTTAGCTAATCTAAATGATATAGTGTCATTTCATACAGCAAATGTGCTCTTTATTAACTAACAGACATCCGAGAGTCGCTCGCCAGACGGAGGTGATTGTGTTATCTGTGAGGCCGGCTGTGCAACTCTCCGCTGGGCTCCTGCAGCTCGAGGATTGTCCCTTACCTCCCCACTACCCCGAGCACTGCTTCTCCCCTGCACTCTAATTGCCTCCATTACTGTATCTGCAGTCAGATAAAATGCTAATTTCACAGCACATTAATTTCTCCAGGCTGAACAATAAGCAACACAAAGCCCAGGCCGCCTGTCTTTGCCTGGGCAAGCACGTCTGTGGCGCTGGGCTCCTTCCCAGTGGTAGAGGAGTGAGAGCACCATTATGCACAGGTCAATGAAATGAAGGAAAAATCCATCGATTCTACATTTGAAAAGAAAACACAGGAGAAGGGCCGGGGCAAGGTGATTTATCAGTCTCAGACGGAGTCTGGCAGTCAGGGCTGGAAAATGCTAAGGGAAAAAAAAACTCCATCCTCATTGGCCTGCTTCAGCCAAGCTATAATACAGTAACATCTGTCTCTGAATAGATATAGCTTTGCAACCTTTACCTGTGTCATGCACGACTTTCAGAAATGGAATCAGACATGCAGATAAAACTGCAAATTCACTAAAAATGAAATGGTGTTGACACTATGAGGATTTTTATTAGAACCCAATCTCTTATCTACTTAAATATTATGGGGTAAATTAACTCATTTCATATCCATCATTTATTCCTTCTGGAGTTCATCGATCATCCCTATTTCTCTTGCTCTGAAGCACCCGTCTATGTACATCAACCTAATGTTCTCATATTATATGCATGGCTAGATTTCTCCCTCCAGCATCCCCAACTGTCTCTGGATTAGCGAGTCCACACCCCACTTCACAGATCAAAATGTAATACTTCCCATCTTCTAATGGCCACACAACACACTTCATTTATTCAATCCCAGTTCTTAATAAGTTATTATCAAATTTTGCCTAATTCTATTCAGCCCTCTGGGGCAGCAAGAACAGTGACAGAAGTGCTTTTTACCCCAAGCAAAATTTGCATTTGTTTGCAAGTGCGTGTGTGTGTGTGTGTGTGTGTGTGTGTGTGTGTGTGTGTGTGTGTGTGTGTGTGTGTGTGTGTGTGTGTGTGTGTGTGTGTGTGTGTGTGTGTGTGTGTGTGTGTGTGTGTGTGCGCACTTGTGCCAGAAGCAAAGACAATTCTGACCCAAAGACGCTCCTCTTGCGAGAGGCAAATTTCGACACTGAAGCGTGGCTGCCAGTGACTGCTTCTGATAAGCTCTGCACATAAAGATCACTGCAGGGCTCACTATAGTGTGCACCAACATAAACAAGTCACATCAACTCACAATTCAACCCTGTAATTATACAGTATATTACCAAACACCATGAAATACGAATCCAGCTACAGTATATGCAAACATTAAGCATCGACTTTTTTTTTTCCTTCACCAAAACAGCACCAATTCAGCATATTTATTACATTACAATGATGATTCTGCCTTAATGCAAGCTCAATCTGTCTGTCTCTGAATATCACCGCTTTGAGGAGTCAAGTCATCTGTTGCAGGGCTGTTTCTTCTCCTTGTGACTGAATATTCAACCTTTTCGCTCATGTTGTGTCTTTCGGTTTATCGTGATGTGACAGAATACATTCAAGGCCAACTGACATCTGGCAATGTGAATGATTTTGAAATATATGGTAAATGGGCGTTTAATTTTTTGTACATTTTGACATTTCAGCCATATGATCAGTCACATTCACCCATTCACTCACACTGCGACGGTGACGGCTTCCATACAAAATGGTCACACAACACTGGGAGCTACTTTCAGTGTCCAAGGACACTTTAACATATGGACATGTCACAGGGGGGAATCAAATGTCAACCATAGGATTGGAAGATACCAATTAAACAGGGTGCAATACAGATTGACCAAAGCTTTAACCCTATGCTGTAGGCAGCAATAGCCATTTGGTTATTCACGACCAGACTGGGTCAGATAAAGAAAATATGTTTCGCCTTGAGAGGTCAGAAGGTTCACCAAAGTCAGAAAAGGTCTCGGTTTTTCATTTACGTAACTAGTCCTGAATACATTCCCACTATATAAGGTGATGTAAAGGATATGGGCATATTAGAGAGGCATTTAAAGACTGCTCTGGACATTGTAGTTCATGAGAAATTAGAAAAAAAAGTCCCTTTATCCAGAACACGAGGTTTGTAAACTTTGGTGACTCATTGTGTCGCTGGTATTCAATTTCATGGAGGTTGTTGCAGAAACCAGCCACACTCCACCCTACAGACGTCATCACAAACTGTAGAGAGCAGACATGATGAAAATGCAATAAAGATGCGCTTGAATACATGGTCTTCTGTGCAACAGCAGATGTGTTCCCAAGAGCCTAACTGAAATCAGAATGAGAAACGGCACCGCTTCTTCAAAAGTTGCATACTGATAAAGTCCTACAAAACTAAACAGGTTCATAAATATATTAGAGTAATAAAACTGATATAATTAGTATTTCTCAGAAATATCTTCCAATTAACGAAAAACCAAGACAGAAAGTTTACTTAAAAATACACTTAAGTAAGAACGATACAAACAGAAGGAGGAGTTGATGCCAGAAAAGAAAGTAAAATAAAACATCTTCTTAAAATTTCAAGTCTTGATGTCAGGTAATATGCCACTCTAAAAAAAGTGTGAGTAGCAGGAGGGCAGTTGACGCACGCACACATGCAACTACATAGCGGTGCTACTTAACCTCTAATGCATAAATCCATGCATGCACAGGAAGAACATGTAAACCATACACAACACGTTTCTGAAGCCGAGAATCAACCCTGTGAAGGAAAGTGAAAGTACTAACCAAACCATGTAATTCTGTAATACTAAAGTTATTTTGCCACTTTTTGTTACTATTTCAGTTAGACAATGAAGTTTAGGTCTTTTTCTTGACATTTGAGACACTAGTGTCTTTTCAGATTCATAGTAAAACAGCAGATAACGAAGGAAAGACAGCGGGAGTTAGAACTTAAGTTTATTTAGCTGCTCTTTTCGTTTTAATTCAAATTATATGCAACACACAGACTGGGGTATAATCCTCGACTATAATAAGTGATCTAAGTGCTCACAGGAATTTTCTTCTGTATATCACGTGTGCAGCTTGCCGATTTTCCCCACTAAAAACAATGTGCCATGTTTCTTCACAAAATAACACAAATCCCTCTCAGTGTCTAATGTAAACCTCCACAGTGTAACAAGTGTATACATTTCGAATGTTTACTGTCCACATAACTAAACGGAACTGGATATCTGTTAAAACACAGTCAGCGAGTAAAAGGCTTAAGGCCGGCCGGCCACGTTACATCACACTCTCGCTCCTATTAACCCCCCCGTCTCTGAGAGCTGTTCTGGCAAGTCTGTATGGTTCCTCCTGTTTCCATTCAAACAATCGGAGTGCTGTGGAAGTGTTGACAGACTGAGCACGCCCGCACTGGCTGCCTGGCTAGGGACTGGGTGGGGTGGAGTGAGGGAGGGCGGGAGGGAGAGAGGGAGAGGGAGAGAGAAAGCCTGCGAGAGGAAAAGGAAAAAAGCATAGTGTTCTGGTTTCACAACCTCCACGAGGGACAATATGCAGCCAGGCTCTGTTAACTCTGCAACTCTGCATGCATCACGCAGGCACACTGCTAACGGCTCCAGCAGATATCAATCAGGTGTTTATCAAACATCGAGGGGGGGGGGGACTGATGGGGTGAGAGGTGTCCCTAGTATAGAAATCAATCGGTGCGTGTTTGCGAGGTGATGGCAGGTGGGTTGCCACGATTCCTGCCTCCCCCTCCCCTAATTAAACCATTACTGGAGGGCGTGGAGACTTGGAGGGGATTACATAATGCACTCCAATGTGCGAGAATGGGCCAGTCCCAGTGGACAGCAGGCACTGAGAAGAGAAAGAGTGGAGGAGAGAGGCATTTGAGGCATTTGAGATTAAGTCCCTTTCATCTTCAACCAGACTCATATTTCCTAAAGTTAAGTATGAGATGAAGACTGTGCGATTACTCTCTCCCTCTCCATCTCTCTCTTTCACACACTGTCGGCAGATATATAGACTCTCTTGGTCTCTTTCTCTCTCTCTTTTTTGACTTTAGTGGAGGACTCACGAAATGTGCATTCAAATGCCTGTGGAAGACTCAGGCTCCCAATCCCCAGTGCTAAATACAGGAATTTCTAAGAATCACAGTTCAAAAAGGAGACACACAGCTATCTGCTCTCACATTTCACAAGAGAGCTAGAGTCAATGGCTTGGCTAGGATGCTTGAGTGAAATATCTCAAATGTTTCACAGAAAACTACAGGGTTGCCCAAGCAGATAGTAAATGTTACTTGTAATATGCCCTCGCAGCACTTTTTTTTTTTTTTTTTTTAATGATCAAAACAAACACACAAGGAAATAACTCGTCTGAAAAATAGAAGAGATGTCTGGCATCCACTGGGAAACTATTTCACTAATGTAATCAAAAACAAAAACCAAAAGAAAAAGACCTGATGGGAAAAAAAAAAAATATGTTGTGGCCAAAGGAAATACAGGCATGTGTTTGTTCAGTATCAATTTCCACAGAGCACATGCAAATTGCACTTGCACAGTCTTTCAGTCTCCACGCAGAGAAAACGCTTTGTTACTGCCCACGCAGGTCATAACTTACACCTAAAAAAGGCTCCTTGCAAAAACATCCTTTTGCAAGCAGTTTGAAGTGCTGCCTCCAACACGGCATTGTGTGGGAATCTCTTCCTGTCACGCTTAAAACACAGAGATGCACTCGTACAGTAAGTCGTGAACCAAACAACGATCTTTACACAGGCTCATATGTGTAAGATGGAGAGATTATTGTAAATCCCACATGTGGTAAAATTGTTTCAGCGACGGATACAGGAGGCAGGAGAGTAAATCAATCTGATTGCTCACAAACAGCTGGATTCGGCTGAGATGCGCTCACAGGTTGGGGAGCTATCACTCAAACCCCAAGAGACAGAGCACTCGAATCCCTCTCTCGGAGCCCTCTCCATGTCAAGTGCATGTGGATATCGCGACATGAAAAATGCCTATTCTCTGACTCCAATCACACAGGTCCTCATATGATTAAAGCATCGCAGCAATCAAGCAAATGTCTGGTTGTGCCTGTGTGTGTGTGTGTGTGTGTGTGTTTTGTTTTGTTTTTTTTATGTGTGTGTGAGAGAGGCAGCGATCGCCACCAGGGCAGGGCTTCTCCACTTGCTGAAATAAATCCTCCATCTCCAGTGGTGCCAGACAGCAGACGCTGTCTTTGCCAGCTGTCTGCCATGCCGCTCCGCTCCGTTCTACCCGCCACTTGCCACTGCTGTCCGATGCTCAGCTCTCAGCTCCTTGTTTTCATAACAGTTCCGGCACGGACGGCTGGCACAGCTGTTCTGTGGGTCCCCACGGCCTTTTAAAAAAGGCAATAAATCAATCTAGGCACTCAATACAGGCGGGAAATTGACCAATTAGAGTGGCCCAAGATGCTTATGTTCAGGCGGACGATTTTACAAATTGGCTATCTATTTATACCAACACAGGCACTCGACAAGAAAAACTCACTGGCTGCAGTAAGTGCATTAATGTTTTGTTTTTTTTCCTTCCTTTTTTTCTCAGGCAATAGCCACCACATCTGAGTATTGTGAGGCCCTGCTGCTTAATCACATATCCCTCGTTCAGCAGTCTTTGTATAACTACAACATCGGTACTAACTCCCACTGTTTCTATTACCAGCACACTGAAAAATTTGTAATTTCATGGTTGTTTTTATGCTTCATGTTAAAAGATATTTTTTTAAAAAGGTCACACGCACTTTGTTTTAGTAGTGATGTCTGAGTATTTATATTCACTTGCTCCGAGGTACATGCTTGCAAGTATTTGCCAGATATTACTTTATTATGTAAAGTCTAAATGTGCAAAGGATGTTTTGAAGTCAAACTGTAATAAAAAGTAGAGTGACCATTGTACACATGTCAAAACAATTCAGTTTGTTTTTTATTACTCAAATGTATGTATTCCTATATATTATATGCTCCCATTCAATTGGCACAGATTCAAGAGCAGCTAAACATTTTCTAGTTACTTGTGAAACAATGGCAATGAATCCACATTCTATTCTATTGCATTCTAATCTATTTCTGCAATACTTCCCAGTTTCCTTTCCGTGATTGTACACAGTGCACATAACAAACACACAAAAAATACATCACCAAGCGTTTCATTAATTAATTTGATGACACTTATCAAGTGTTATCAGCTGTCCAGTAAATGATATGCACTATGTATGAACCTTTACATTCAGCGACAAAATATCTCTGCACTTACCTGTTCATTTCTTCACCTGTTTACCTGATTGATGTGTTTTGGGCATTTCTAAGACAACAATGGACTTAATTACCACTGTTGTTCATCTTTTATAGTTTGAGCCTGTTGTCTGTGGAAAACCTTTCCTCACCCCAAAACAGGAAATTAACTCAATTAAGAGCTACAGGTACACTGGCATCTGTTAGCAATCTGTCTGTGCGCGAGCATTTTTCCCGCGCTCCACCTGAAATGCATTTATCGGAAGCATTTCATTAGACGGGCTGAACATCATCCTGATGCCGTTGTTGTGTGATAATCAATCTCTGGGTAACAATCAAATAACAGGCTGCTCGCACCTGCCCGGCTGTATTTCCATATGCTGCTCTGACAACAGGTAACAGCACGAGTTAGCATTCAGCCCCAGAACTGGCTGATGCAATGCTCGGACTAAATCATGCACAAGATCCAGAAAATGAGCCACAATGGTGGTTTTGTAGAGCCGCTGGCTAAACGTGGTAAAGCCTAATTAGTGCTAGTCTGTAACAAAGTCCACTGACTACATTCTGAGGAATGCCATGAGCACAAGCAGCGGTCCCTTATGTTATGCTAAGTAGAACTCCAGAGCATCATTATCATTCACAGTCTACTTGCCTGCAGACTCATTTATGCTTACATGTCACTTTCCTTCCATACAGTCTAATCAGCTGATTATCACACTACACACATACGCACACACAAACAGTGGAGACTTTAAAGGTTACCGTCCTTACAGCTTAAACAAAAGCACAGTGGTACACAGGGTTTACGACATTTAAGAAAGAGAAATAATTAACACAAACAAATAGGAATGTGTTGTTTCTCACCAGATTTTCTCTCTAAAAAAAGAATAGCTTGTAGCTCTGTGCAGCAGCAGGGGGGGGGGGTAATAAACCCCCACCACCATGACTCAATCCCCTCTGCTCGTCACGACTCATCAGCCGGTCATTTTCTGTCGTTCAGTCTGGGCTGTAACCGTATGGAACGTTCAGAACAAAGGTCAATGGTTCATCTTGTACTGAATGATTTTGCTGCATTCTTAGCACATATTGCTGGAGCACTCCAAGAAATATTTAAATAATAAAACAGGATTCAAACACTTTCATTCTGATGCTATCAATTACCCTCTTTATTCCTCAATTCCAACCCCTTAAATATTAATATGATTCCATAATGAGGCTGAGTGGTCGGAATCACTCACTGTCCCTCAAGGCAGCTTCGCAGTGGACGAGTACACAGACCTCGCTTGATGAATAAAACTATCCCATTAAGCTTCACTTCACCACTCGTACATGCCTCTGTGGAAGTTTTGTCTTCTTCTTTGTGACAGTACCTATATAAAAGGCACCCTGCTCCGTCTGCAGGTGCCTCCTCTAATAACGGCATTCCTCACCTGGTGTCTTTTAGCCGCACGCTGCCAAGTTACACTTAATACATTGTAATTGGTGTTTGCGTGCTTTTGCATGTGTTAACGTATCTGTGTTCTTTGTAGCCATTAACACTGAAGAGTAAACTATCAGGAGTAAACAAATAACTTGCAAACAATTACTTGCAAACTACTTTCTCGACTGTGTTTGATGCACTTTAACCAGTTTTCCATGCTTCTGAATGAACTACATGATAATTTCCATGGGGTCAGTGGTCTACAGACAAAGGAGGACCTTTCAATTACAGCCTGATGAGGCCTGAAACGAGACGGCCCGCTGTGGAGAGCACAGAATGAGAAATGAGATGCTTAAGATCACTGAAATTGTTACATTTCAAAAAGCAATTTTCTTAAATTGCTGAACAAGTTACTAAAATCAGACACGCAATTAGGATCTGATTTTTGAGAGTGGAATTAAAGGAGTGGCTCTACTATCAGCACTGTCTGGGGTACAGGCAACCGTTGCTCATCTCCACAGCAAGGCTTTTATGTGCAGGACCCCATATCATGCAACTCACACAATCTAATTAGCTCCCCTCAAACAGACGAACGCTCATTTTTGAAATGCAGCTAAAAAAAAAAAAAGAAGGCACAAGATAACTTGGGCTGCTGTTATTGTCGCATTTATCGACAGATCCTCCCTTTCATGTGTCATGTAAAAATGAGTAGCCACGCTACTGAATCATCACTATTTAGACAGTCAGCTAATACACTGTGAAATGAACACTGCTTCGCCGTCACACAGCCACATAACCCATGCAGCAAACAGAGCTTTTGACAAGAGCGTATATTATTTCTGTAATAGTGTATTAGGAAATGATCCCCTCGTGGAAGTGCGTTGACCTTTCACGGAGCGACTTAACATAATAATCTTCAGAGAAATTAAGTGACGACACAGGCTGCTACTTCCTTACAAATTCAATAGTTGTATTTAAAAAAAAAAAAAAAAACTCTCTTGTGAATACATGCATGTACATATGCAATATACTGTATCTGCACCAAGAATCATACACACACACACACACACACACACACACACACACACACACACACACACACACACACACACACACACACACACACACACACACACACACACACACACACACACACACACACACACACACACACACACACACACACACACACGGGCGAGGCAACCAGTGAACCATGAAACATCTTCATCCATCTCTGTTCCCATGGCAACAAGTGAAATCATATTCCTTTTACAACTTTGTTCTCCACTCAAAAATGTAACCATCTGCTAAAAACATATAGTCGCACAGAAAAGTTATGTGATGAATATTTTAGAGGGCTTTGCTAGCAGCTGCAGGCATTATGGTCCCTGGCCAACATCTTCCTTCCAGGCAGAAAACAGCCACATCCTCCCCCACTGTGGATGAGGCTGAGGGGGACGTCCTTCTTCAGGAGAGTCCTGGCTGCTCACACTTCTCTGTGGCTGTAAATCTCATATCACAATGCTGCATAATTATAGCTGAGTAGGTCCTCATTTTAAAAACATAAAGTTTTAGTTTTCACTTGTATATAAAGTGCAGCTATGGTTAGTGGTCTGCACCACTGCCTTTAATCATACAAACATTAAATATAGGGGGGGGGGAAATCCCCAAACATTAATGATTGTAAAATGATTATGATATATTGTAATTAATAAAAAAAATATTGTAAAATTGATAAATGTGCAAGGATTCAATGCTTTTTCTTAATAATATGACAAAATTGCATGCACGTTTTTTTGAGCAGTTTTGCCTGAATATAAACTAACTGCAATATAAAGAGATCTCCAAATGAAAACAGTCTCTTTTTCCACAAGTAAAATAACAGCAATAACAAAAAAAACAAAACATTTTCACTCTATTTCCTTTTGTTACTCAATCCGAACACAACTTTTGCACTGATGAACAAACGGTCTCGCTGCAAATGAGCCTAATAGTAAAAGCATTTTCACACCTCAACAGTTCTTTATGATGCATATTTCTCTGAAGTGTGATCAAAGAAAAGTCTTCTTTTTTTTATTGTCCCAATGGTATCTTCAATGGTCGTAATTGAAATCATCACTTCCAGTTTTCATTCCAATCATGCAATTATCTATCCTCTCACTTTGAAGGGAATCAAATAACAGACAAGTACTTGCTCAAGTACTGTTACGAGTATTCATCTACACAACAGACCGTCACTCACAAACATTTCATATTCCCTATGTTCAACTTAATCCATGCACAAATAGGTTTTTTCAGTTACTGGTGTTGAAAGATAAAATATATTATTAGCCTGAGCGATACCTCGAGACAGATAACTGGTGTTAATGTAATACTAAGTCTAAATCAGATATGTTACACACACACACACACACACACACACACACACACACACACACACACCACTGACTCTCAGAGAACGTATGCTTTGTCTCATGCAATTAACTTTCCACAGCATTAGATGTGACCAATAGGTATTTAAAAAACTTTGCAATAACTGGTAAGTTTTAATATGGCCTTCGACTGTCATACTTATAAAGGTCCCATATAAGGTTTTTCAACAATTTCACCTGGTTGTCATAATAATAATAATAATAATAATAATAATAATAATCACAACACCATGCAATTTAATTAGGAAATAAATGTAGTGAATTCTAAATGACCTTCCATGTAGTTGCAGAGCCTTAAATTAGTGCTTTAAAAGAATGATTTGGCAGGACAGTCAACATGAATCACCACCAGAAGGAATCCAGACACGACGTCAGGACTTCACCTCTTCATTAGCACTTCATAAAAGCTGTAAGTTAGGTAATGATTTCCTGTTTACACTTCCAAAACTCACAAGGCTAATTTGATGACTGGAGTTTGTTTTGAAAATAACTTAGCCCCTACTGTACTGAGCTCTTTGACATCATGATGTGCTGGCAAAATGTAAAAATGACCAATTTTCATCCAAAGTCAGAAGAAACAAAGAAAACAACCTTAAAATTCCTTGCTTAATCTTTTACAAGTGCTTCAACTAAAGTAGGGCCACATGTGGAAAAAAAACAAATTGCTAACAGAAATCACATGGACTATTTGTGTCTCTGTGTGTGTGAGTGTGTGTGTGTGTGTGTGTGTCTGTGTGCAAAAGGAAAAAGAAGAGAAGTGAAGTGTATTTAGGCGCCCTGTTGATGGCGACAACTAACACACTTCAGACAGCGCGGCTCAGACTCTGGGTTCCAGTCTGGATCTGTGCCAGAGAGCTTCACATGGGTTGGAACCCCATTGTGTACCGGTGGGTTCACTCCTGTTGGGATATTTTACAGGTGGACGGAACACAGCTATGAAATAAAAGGGACAAGTGAACCAATACATTAAACTCAGGGAGCATCTAATTCATTAAAGTCAGCATTAATAGCCAGGCTGGCCATTTAATATTTCATCTACAATGAGGCCAATTTAGAGGAGTCGAAACTAGCTTGTTGGAAAGATGCCCATTTTTTAGCGCCGTGTCACACGACACAGCCACATTATTTATTCCTCCCTCTGTCCCCTTCACCTGCCAGAATTAATGGCTCGCAAAAACCTAATTATCCGGCTTAATCTGGATTATAATGTATGTTCTCCTGACCAACAGCAACAGTTTGTGCAGCATATGTAGCAAGTCTGCAGCGTCGCGCTGACCTCGTGTCCAACATTACTCTGGAGGACCGACACTCCACACACCAGATGGGGGGAGACTGTGTGTTTCCTGGAGAGGTGAGAGTCGGGATAAAACAACTTGCATCAATACCAGAGCCAACACATCTGCTTCATCCTGTGGTCTTGATGAATTTACTTCTCCTTTTTTTTTTTTTTTTGTAAAAGTCCTTCCACTTTTTGCTCGCCTTCGGAGCAACATTCAATACGAGTGACCGGCCCCGGGGAGCCGCACACGGCCCAGAGGAAATGTTTGCCTTGCTTTCTTTGGCCGTAACGACAAGTTTAATTTCAACCACAGACATGCAGTGCACACTCTGAGGGAATTTCTGAAACTCGCTCTTGTTCTTTATTTGCATTTTACAAAGTTGGAATTTTTGTTCCGTCCTTGAGATAATATCAACTATAATTTGTGAAGTTTCAGAAGCAGCAGAATGTTAATGAGTTAGAGAAGACATAAGAAATGTGCTTCGGTAGAGGAGACTGCAGTTTTCAAAAGACAATATGTAGGGACCTGTTGAGTAACTATGAATTACAGAAGGTGATTTTTTTTAAGTGTATATATGGTGCAAATTAGGGAAATATGAGAACAAATTCTATTACAGTACATAAGAAATTATTCTACTTTTACTCCCAACATTTGAAACATTTGTATTTTTATACGTCTTAAAATGTCAAAACTTGACAGAGAGGTGAAAGGATACAGAGAAACACACAAGCAGACAATTTAGCTAAACCCTGTTAATTTGTGTTTATTGGTTACAGTTGTCTCAACAATTTTCCTCAGTCTATTTGTACATCTTTTGATTAGGTGTGATTACACTTATTCTATTACACGTATTCCAAAAACTTGAATTATAGTTTAAACGGTTGCTCTAAATTGCCTCTGTGTGTGTGTGTGTGTGTGTGTGTGTGTGTGTGTGTGTGTGTGTGTGTGAGCGAGAGAGAGAGAGAGAGAAGGGAAAGAGGCTTTTTTAGCATTTTGCAGTTTAGAACATGGATGGATGAAACCCTCAGTTCTAAAACAATGTTTCATCTAAAAACAAATAATTTAACCCTTCTCCTATTACTTATTTATTTCAATTTCTTCTCAAAAAGCACAAAGAAGGCATGCAGCCAAACTTTAAATTGTGACTTCAAGAAAAACTTTTCTCCATCTTCCTAACCTCCAATCACCTCCTGATGAACTATCTGCTCAAATACCTGAAATTAATTCTTTCTCCCTGTGGTGGTATTTGATTTTTGGCAAACAGTACGCTAAATATAAATGATCTAAATATAAAAGCAGTTAGAGTTGTGTTTGATTTCGAAGGATCTGAATCATCTGTGCTTGAACATTTGTCGGAATCTGTAAAGGTGCTGAGCAGGTACAGAGTAAAAATGCTAAGTGTTTACTTCAGTATAGTATGGGAGTACTTTTGCCACTTCTGGCCAAGAGACTGCCCCTTGCTGGTCGTGACATCTGTCTGCAGTAGTAACACTGACACCTATTGGGAGAGGAGTGATTTAGTGGATAGATTGGGACAGGTAGTGTGTATATATTCACCTGTATCTTGGAGAAGCAGTTTCCGTGCTTTCACAATTATTTTACAGGAAGAGCAACTTTCTACAACTCCAAAACATTTTCCACACTTCATTCACTTTCCCTAAAAGTGTCTAAATCATTGGCATCAGGAATTCAAGCAACCCACCAGCACACGCTCTCGAGACAACGCACTGTTGTGGGATGAGGGGGGGGGGTTATGTTAAAAAGTGGGGAAAGGATTTTAGCTTAAATACAAATACTATATCCATCGTTCCCTTGTTGACTGCATCCCCGGGCTTAGACACAACTTAAAGTAAATCTTACCCCTTCCCTCCACCCAGCTCTGGAGGGGAGAGGTGGCAGTGGGGGGAGGAATAAATCATTTGGCACTTGAGGCCCCATGAGGAGCCCAACTTTGCCTGTAAAATAATCACAAATACAAGTGAAAATGTTCCATTTTGAACAGCATGCTTCCTAATGTAAAAGTGGCAGGTGGCATATTTCAAGTGGGCTTTGATTGATCCCCAGCTGTTTGTAAAATTGTCTGTCGTCACAGAATTCAGGTCAGAGCGATAAGCATTGTGGGCACTCCTTCTGGGAGTGCTGTTCACATGTTCAGAGTCAGACGTGTGTGTGGCAGCAGCAGGCCGGCGCCGCGCAGAGGTGGAGGCGCAGGGAAAAAAAGTTTAAGAGTAAAAACAATTTATTCTTAAGATGTGCGATATGAACTCGCTTGAAAATGTTATATAAACGCGTTCTTTCGTTAAACATTCTTTCACTCTCTGAAATGTTAAATATTATGTGTAGAATTTCTACCCGTTTAAAAAGTAGACATCTATAGAAACTAAATTTTCTCAAAGAGAAAGTCACTCACTGCCAGAAAAAGGCAAATGCATTTTAAAACAAAGTAATATTAGAAAATATGGCAGCTGTAATTTTTTTTTTTTTTTCTTGAGGTGTCTTTCTTATTTTTTTTTCTGCCAACCTGGCGAATAATCAAAGCCTCCAACAAAAGGGGGTGTGGGGGGGGACGAGGGGGGGGCGGAAAAATGAAATAAAAACTACATGAGCAGTCATACATTTCTAATGGGACTCTTTTAATCTTGCAAGGGAGACTTTCAATAGTGAATTAGTCTTTTTTGTATTCTTTTAATGCGTCCAAGAGAAATATATGCAAATCTCTAGCTAATGCTAACAGCAGTGACAAAGGAGCCAGTTCTCTCTGCCTCTACACTGCTTTACCCAGCCGGCGGTGCAGCAGTGGCCAGCATAATACCTCCCGATTTCAACAAGGCCTCCTGGATCAAAACCAGTAATGAATACATGTGGATGTTCTCTGCCAGAATGATTTCTATCGCCTGCTCGCCAGCACCGTGGTCACGGCTGCGTGTGTTGTTTCAAGTCGCCATCAAGCTGAGGTGAAGACATCTCAATCCTTTTTTTTCCCCATTCTGAAAATGATAAAATGTTGTGGTTTTTTTTTATTTGGAATGATGAATCTTGGTATGCTTGAAAACAACAAAAACAAATCGCAAACAGACAAGAGAATAGACTTCAAAAGCACATAAGTCTCACCGAGACGTGGAAAAACAAGCTTGGGAATTTTGAATGGAAATATGGAATAGTATTGACTATGATTTAGGCAACCGGATATCAATTAAAAGTAACATTTACCTGCAAAATGTCAAGTTGATTAAAGTTATTTAAATGCTCTAACTACTGCAGTTATTGATATTTTGATAAATGCATAAATTGAATGCATTGCCACATGATACTTGATGCCACACAATCAAAACGCACTGATGTAGGCATTTGAAATCCATCTATTTTCATTTTGAGGGCCTGCCTGGCAAAATCTAAACGTGGTTAACTAGTAGAGGCAGAGTTAATCCTTTTATCTAGATCCCTGCTGCAGGGGATCCCAAACACACTCTGATTAAAAAAGGAAACGTGGGCAATGAACAGTTTAAGAATCATGGGCCCTAAACAGATAAAGGCGGAACATCTTGTTGCTATGGCAGTGCATATGGAATGACTGGCGACAGTTCTCTCCTCCGTCTAATATATTCACATTATTTATGAAATATTTTATAAGTAGCATAGCAAATGCTAAATATAAATCCCAAGGAGATGCTCTGTGCCTTTCCAGCTGGAGTTGTGGAATGCCAGTGCCTGTGTTACACAGCTTCTCCTTCGGAAGAGGCTGGGTGTTTGTTCACAAGACACACCGCTTTTGATTCTCCCATCCTCCTATTCTTCGATATGAAGGAGGAAAAAAAAAAAAGTTTAAAACAAGAAAAAAGAAACCTCAATCTCTTTTTACATTGGAAGATAGAACACCATGAACAAAAGAGACAATTTGATCTGCTCATGTGGGAAATCGGATTTCTGTCTGAGATTTATGCAACGCACTCCAGGATACAAGCAAAAAATTAAAATTAAAAAATTAAAAGGAAATTTGAAAATTATACCTTTTAGAATGGGGGCTTTTTATATAGAAACTGAAATCTTCACATGTAAGAGAGTCCGCGCAGATATTATTCTTTAACAGTGAAGAAAACTCACAGCATAGATGCAGAAAATAGATTTTTTTTTTTTTTTTCTCCTGTGCGGCAGTCAGAGAAACAGATGTGAACCAGACATCCAGAGCACAGGACATGCTCCCTCCCTCACATACGATATGACAGAGCGGGACAACTGCACCGCTCTTTCTCCTGTCAATACTCTCCCAGCATCCATTTTCACCTGGCTGACACCTTTTACTGGTCAAGGGATGAATAAATCACACTTAGTGTACTCCCCTGGTACTTTGACTAAAAAAAGGATATCAACATGAAGGAGGACTGCAGTGTTTTCCTGTCATCGCTGCCCCTGAGGTGCGGTGAAAAATTATCGTTGATAAAATATCATTTTTCAAAGCGCCTTATTGCTCTTTTAATCTATCCGCCACAATGGATGGCTTCTGGGATGCGTTTCATTTCATCTGAACACAAACAATCTTTCAAAGGGCTTAATAACAGTTACACAAATGAGAGTCATTAATTACCTGCTAATGGAATAATAGATGTGCCATCTAGTGCAGCTCTACTACCGGAAAGGTGTGGGGCTCGGGAAAAAAAAACAAAAAAACAAAAAACAATTATGTAGGACTCCACTTGTCTTTGAGCTTCATTAGTGCTCCGACACAAGCGCCATAATGCAAATACAGGCACAAAAATATGCTGATCATATTCTCTCTGATTCTGGTTATCTGTTTACATAATGATAGAAAAATCCACGAGTGGGATTCATTTCAGCCGTATAGAAAGGCTATGGTAAAGAAATAATGCATAAATGTGCTGCACTCTGAATATTACTCTGTAGATTCCTCAGAAATGTTTTATGGTTGTTTTTGTTTTTCCTCCATATTAATGAAATGTGTGGAGATGAAGTGTAACTGCGGCTTAAATACATTCCCAGCATTAATGTAAATAAATTGCTCAAATCCTGAAAAGGAAAAAGGAAAAAAAAAAAAAAAAAAAACCTCCTGCAAATGATGGCAAGCGTGTGTCACTTTGGCTTCGAGATGACAACAAACTCCACGACTGAGGGAAGAATTTCACTTTGATTATCAAATCATACGTGACTGATGTGACACACTTGCAGCCAGAAATCACATTCATCTTTCTGCAGGATCAAAAACCAACACATAGATATTTTTCATCCTAACCTTACTGATAAAACTAACAAATAGAGATGGATTTAGGCAGAGAAAAGAGTAGTTAATGAATGATGAATTAGAGACGAGAGGAAACATCATAAATTCTGACACGCCGCTGTTGTCTGCTGGATGATAAACAGCACCGCTGGATGGAATCTGCCTCTCTGTGTATCTCTCAGACGCTGGCTGCCACTTTATCTCTTCCATCCTGCTAGATTACACCTCCAGGGTTCAGGTGGGAATCAATCATTGCTATTATTACCTGAAGTCACAAGATGCATCTATCACCACTAAGGTTACCATAACCTCAATATTAACAGAGGAAAAACCCCTCTAATAAACAGCAGAAAGGATGGGCTGGCTGGTGGGATTTCATCTTCCTTTCACTTTTAATAAGGCACTCAGAGGAATAAAGATTACAGGCCATATTTAGCATGCAGAACAAATCAGGCTCTTCCAGGCTCTTCCTCTCCTCCACTTCTCATTCTGGTTAGTCATTAAGACCGAAGAGGAGGAGGAGGGGGGGGGGGGGGGGGGGGGTTCTAGTGTGGAGAGGCGTTCCCTGGTTCAGCAGTCATGCTGCCGCTCTCTGTGTTCTCCGACTGCCTGCAGCTGCCGTTAATAAGACTTTTCTGAGGCCCGATATGTGTAAACTTAGTAGAGAGTCTCCGCGTGTCTCTACCAGCTTGGTTAGACCACTGGCTCTCTCTCTGTCTCGCTCTCTCTCCTTCTCTCTCTCTCTCTCTCTCAAGCCTACTGTATATAGTTCCCCATCAGACAGATCAAGTGAGGGAACAGTGGTTAAAGGTCCTGGGGACACAACCCTGTTAATGTTCATCCTCTTTTATAAGCCACCATTACACAATGGTGTCTCTGTAAAACAAGATGCAGAAAGAAAGTGAGCATCAGGGCAAAAATGGCTAAGCTTCTTTGAGGATTAATGGAATTTAGTCAAGTAGCAGTCTGTGAGTGCATTAGAGCAGCGAACATGAGGTCATGGCACTGCCGAGTGTTTTCACACGCCACCCCTGACATGAATCATTCATTGCCGTTCAAATGAATATCATCAGCTGAATGAAATATCATTAACCACCACTAAAGTCTTCCCATAATAATATACCTCCAATTAAACTATGATCAGAGCATCAAGCCTGATAATAGATTCACACCAATTAAGTTAGAAATATATTCAGAGGACTTTTCACTTTGAAACCAGTCTTGTTATTCCCCTCGACATCCAACAACAGCACTCATTACAGTGGCTCCAAAACTAGAAATGGAGAGACCATGTAAATATTTAAAACCCTCACAAATATATAAATATTCATTCCAGAATGATTTGATGCGCTAAATAAATAATCCCTTGTTAAATAAATGACACCCTAAATAAAACTTTAAAAACAGGATCTGGGGAAATGAAGATGAGATGAATCAGAGGGGAGGACTCAGGCGAGAGGGGAAAATGTCAGCTATCACTCCACCCTATTTGAATTCCTAATGGCAGCCATGCAAACGAGCCGGGCTAATTAAAGCCCGGCAACCAATTAGACAAGTTTTAGCCGAACCTTTTGGGAAGGTACTCAGGCTGAACCACGGGGGAGGTGGGGGTCTGTTTGGAAGGTGGAGTTATGGAGTCAACTTGAGATTTTTCTACAGTTTTATTCTTTCACATGCTAAAACACACATTTCTATAGGTTTGTGTTTTGTATGGCTCAAGGATAGGGAAGAAAAATTATGCAAAGCGTTGACATTTTATACACACACACACACACACACACACACACACACACATATATATATATATATATATACTTGAAGTAGGAGTATCCTTCATTCTGCTCTAACCTATTATTGCTTACTTTTTCTTGTCCTCGTCATCTGATATGAAATTATTACTGTTCTATTACATCGGCTCACAGACGAACCGCCTCTGATAGATGTCTGGTCCTACAGGTTTTCTCTCCCCCAACGTGGTGCACCAGACACAATCTTGGGTGTCACCTGGCCTATTCTGCTTCCCATTTGACTGCCTCTTCCAGCCTCCTGGCTCTCTGGAGGGCCAGGCCTTTATGCTGCCGGAGACTGTCCTATCACACACTGGGCTGCAGGAACAGCGCTTTTGTGATGGCTGTGATTAGTCTTTTGTGTTCCCAGGTAGAATTAAGATGAAATTCTACAGGCAGTCATTGTGTTCCTATCTTCAGGACACTCAAAGAAATATGTTGGGTTTTGAAGGGGTGAAATGAAGCCCGCGGGGCTTTGGCAGACCTTGCTCTGTGGGGAAATACACAGTGAAAACACAATAGGAACAATCTTGTCCTTCAGTTTCCCTTTGTGCTCTGCTGAACCTTAGTCAGTGCTGCCCATTTACTGTAGCGTCTTTTTAGCAGAGCAGCATTGTCTCACCCAGCCTGCCTTTTCCCTTTTTTTTTTTTTACCAGCTTCTGAGAAAGACCCAAAAGCTGATGAGATGACAGCCGTGACTTTGCCAGAGTCTGGGAGACCCTCCGGGTTTATTATCCACATTCCTCCATGTGTTGGGTATGCAAATAAAGTTTGGGATGGCGGCTTTCAGATGTGATAATTATGGATTTATTTGTAAGCTGTCACTTCCCTTAATGCTCAGGGACATCAAAATAAGTTCAAATGCAACCATCAGAGAGGATCACATTTGTTAGTGTACCAGAGATTCAAAGACCATGTGATTCTCATGACGCCAAAGGTCTGTCAATAACCACTCATTTAGACAGCCGTGTGCTTTGGAGACCTTCCCTGCATGCAGTCACACTCAAACGTCTGGTAGAAAATATTTACATTTCCTCATTCGTTTAGATATTCAAACATCAAGGCGCTTTTATCAGCAAATAAAACAAACAAAGACAGAGAATAAATCTTTATTGCCACCTCATCCCTGGTAACAGATTAGAGCTGCGTACAACTGTTTTAAGATACTTTCAAGCTTCAGGAGTAACATCTCAGTAGATAGCTAATGTTGCAACACTCCTTGTATAAATCCTCTTTTACATCTGAGGACTACACGGCCGTTTTTTGAAAGTAGGGCATAAATGAGGGACCACAAAAAAAAGCAGAAACAAAAAGCTTCACAATGCATTACACATCTATTGTCTTGCTTTGAGTGGTGCCTAGTCGGGTGGAGAGTGGGTGAGGTTTCCCAGCTGCTGCATCAGCATGGGTGGAGAAAGGCAGGGCAGAGCGCTGAGCGTGATGACTACCTGAGAAACAGCCCGACTGCCGCGGCTGCCTCACATCACAGACTCCCTGATGGAAGAAAATGGTTGAGCCCAGAGAGCGCTATCTTCCTCCAGCTCAATTCTCAAACATTGGTCTGTCGGCCTCTCGGAGAGTTCTCTGTCATTGTATAAGTGCACATTAAGGCCTGATAAAAAAAAAAAACCAACTATAGAATCCAGCCATCCGTCTTAATTTGCTGGGACTCGTGAGCGGGGAGTATGAGCACTGAATACCTGCCACTCAGTGGAAGAAAACTGCAACTGTAGGTGGTGAGCTCAGGACAAAGTGTCTCCGCTGCTGCTGAACTCATTTACAAGTGTGACAGATAAATGATTATTGTCTGGTCATCATTCATCGCTCACGTGTATCAAGGATTGTTGTTTAATTAGTGATTAATATACTTTTTAGCACAGTTAAGTCTGGAAAAGAATGAGTAATAAAATGTATGGCAAACATGAACTTAGATAAAAAGTTGTATTTTTTTTACATTTATATGTTTTTACAAAACCATTATTAGAGTCAAACAGAAGCAACACATTTTTATAGGTAGGATGTGATTTGTGGTAAAAGAGAGAGGGGCGAAGTCTCTGAAAAATGGAGTAGTAATGTTACTTCTCACATCATTCTTTTTTCTATAATCACTAGTAAATATAATGAACTATGAAACAGCGGGGTATCAATCTAAATATTCATGTGACCAGAAACTACTTGTTAGAACCCAATATTTTCAGAATTGTTAACATGTTAAATTAAATTATAAAAGGAGTAAAATTGCAACAACCACAATTGGCATGACTGTTACAGGCCTAAATATAAGGATCCACATACCTGCTCCTTACAGCTATTATTAGAATGTTTAATGTTAAATTCCACAGGACACCTGACATCACTTAGTATGTGATCTCAGACATGTTTATTAGTGTGACTTCTACTCAGAATAACAGAGAGGTATCGTTGTATGTTCTCCTGGTGAAGTTGTGTTAATTGTGGTTAGTTGGTAATCACATATGGTATATATGGAGAAATTTTGCATAAGCAAAAAAAACCCAAAACAAAACCCTAAAAACCTTAAGTTACAGACATTTGAACTTACCTTTTATGTCTTTTGAGAAAAGGAAATGCATTTAAAAAAACAAATAAGAAACATGAGGTTACATAAGAGTGTGATATGCTGTGAAGTAACTATCCTTACCTTTAAATGAGTTGATTTTCATATGAAGACGGCACACAGAAGAACAGCACCGGAAAAAAAAGAAGAAGAGAGGCATTCAGTATATTCATACTTCTTGGACACAGAATCGGCTGTGACAACTTATTAGAGCAATGTGATTTCTATTTCATCAGTTCAATTTATGACAATTTTCTTTTTGAGAATAAATTGTGTAAATGGCATTGAAATGACATTTTAACTGCACAGCTCATACGTAACAAATCGTAGCTCATGAAGCACAAGTGGTTGTCCCGTTGAAAAAGAGTGTAAAACACGTGTATCAGCCCTCTGCTGGTTACAATCAGGAATTCAGATGATAAACGACATACAAAATTCATCCCGTTATTACAACACGGCCCGCTCATTGCAAACTAAATGAAATGTAATGATAGGAATCACAGCAATGACAAACTGAGGTTAAATACTGTACCCTACTGGCAAATACGTGTGTTATACTGATAAATAGAGCCGGCTCCCAGAGAATGTCTCTTAGTTGGTCTGTTGGTCCCCCCGTTTCTCGAGCTCAAATTGTCTTTCTTTCTGACACGCACACGCACCCGCACCCGTACACGCACCCGCACACACACACACATACACACACACACACACACACACACACACACGGAGGGATACACAAACACACAGAGACAAACACTGATAGACAGAACTCACACATGTGCGCTCACGCTGAGACGGTGGCTCTCTGGGGGCTGTTTCACAGTGGCGCTGGGCTGCCTCAGAGCACATTCTATCACCAGCGCAAGATAGCATCTGATGACTTGTGCGATGTAATTGAAGTGTAGATTACTATCTCTCATGTGCTTGCCAGATCAAAATAATAAAAATGCAGGGAGGGAGCGATAGAGAGTGAATGTGAGCAGGCTACTCCACTGTGGCAGAGTTGTAAATGCAGTTCCACTGTTGGAGACGGGGAGAAACCTCACAATCCTTCTCAAGAGGACGTATGCCACTTAGAAAATTGAATCCCCCTCACCTCCCTCCTAAACTGCACTCTGGATGCGTGTATGACAGGCCAGGACATGTTCCCCTCATACAGAGTGAGGCGGAAGCCGGGGTGTTGAGAGATGGGGAAGTGTTGGAGGACATGAGCGTCACCGAGTTGACGGACAGCTGTGACAGCGCTAAGATGTCGGAGGTTGGCTTTACAGGAGCCAGACCTGGACAAACAGTTCAAGGACATCGCAAAAGCTTGCAGACTTTCCCAGTGTAGAATCAGTGATTTTGGAAAGGATTGTCCTTCTAGTTTAAAAGCAACCGAAATGAAAATTGTGAAAATATCCTGCGTTGTAGAACAATAACCGCGCGTAAAACATAAAAGGGAATCTTAAATTTGGGATCAATGAATGGAAGTCTGAGGGGAGAGATGGAAAAGGTGGAGGGGGCCGAGAGACCGCGAGGGGTGCGCGAAGAGAGCAACGAGCAGCAGAAGCAGAAAAGCATGAGCGCACACAAAATGAGAAAATGATCAGGTTCACACATGAAGCGAGGCCACCAAATTTGTCGTTGTGTAGAAGAACCCCTCATTACTGCACCTCGTGGGCACTCGACGTGGCCTTTGAAGTGCTTTGAGGTACATCATCCCATGAAACGAGCATAGTTAATCCACTTGTTAATCAAGTGTGCTCATGAGCTTATGTCTGAAGTGGCTCTTTCTCCTTGGAAAGACTTAGAGCGTTCAAAGGAAACCGTGGTGGGGTGAAAAACAGCAAGTATTGTAAACTTCAGACTAAATCTGAGTGCAGCTGTGTCAAAACAGATGCAAAGTGTGAAAATCACTGCAGAATTCATGCTCCACGACAAATACTGATTCCTAAAATGCTTTGTGAGGTTACAATTTTTAAGAGGAATCATCAATTCAAATTATAAACATTTTCATATTTATGCCTCCTGTTATACGTCTCAAAATGATCAAAACATGCAAAGTCAAATATTCAAGAGGTGATTGTTAAAGGTGGAGGCAGTTTTCTTCGGCTCGTCTCCCTCTTTTCCCTGTCCATCCTTTCCTGATGAATGGATTGTCCCCTTTTTCTATCCACAGCAAACAGGGAACTGACAGAAGCGAGAGAAGGATGGCTGCCTCACCCTCACTACCTCACCTCTCTGTCTCTCTCTGTCTCTCTCTCACTCCCCCCCCCCCCCCCCCCAAAAGCCTGTGGGCCGCTCTGAGGCACAGCCACGGAGGCCTGGCGCTGCCTCCCCCTGCTGCGCCAACAAGTCTCCTTTTCACTTCAATTAATGAGCCATAAATAACCCAATGAAGGTGTCAACAAAGAGCACCATTTATCACGGCTTTCACCAACTCCACTTCATGTGACGGGGAAATCTCATTCCCAGCCTACAGCTCACCCAAACAAAGACAATGGGAAAAGAGCGAGATTTATTCCTGGACAAACACTCCAACCTAGAATTCATCTTGCACGGGGACTCTCACAGGTGCAGTGATTTGACAAATATACCAGGAACAGTGGCCCCGTGCCTTTGTTAGATTTCCACAGTCAGACGAGCAATAAATTTGGTTAAGAGTGGGGGGACAACACTCTCACTAAGCTCCCAAGAGGCTGCCAGGGAGCCCATGTTAAAGACACTTCTTTCTGTCTCAGTCTACTTCGGGGCCGTGGATCACAAAAGGCAGCCAGGGTCTTGCTGGAAAAAAAAAAAGAAAAAAAAAAAGAAGAAGCCGTGAATACAAATGAATGAGAAAATCTGTTGAAAATATCAGGCTGGTCTGAGCAGCAGGAAGAATTGCTTTATCAGGGTGTCCCATAAATGTCACTTTGAGTCAACAATGAGGGGGGGGAAAAAAAAAATATACAGCACTGAATCATAGACCTCTCCTCTAAACAGAATGGCTCCAAGAACTGTGCAGAAAGCAGAGGTACTGTACTATAGTGAAGTGCTTCGCAGAAAAGACGCAAACTCTCTGAATAATATATGACAGCTTGGGTTTGGAATCCGACATTAAAAGTGATGATGCGAGTACAAACTCAGCTCTGCTTCATCTTGGATCCACAGATCAAAACCTAAGGCACAAAAGTGAACAGTAAATAGTCCATCTTCACAGTAAGAGGGTCTATTGTTTGGAGGAAAAGCAAAAAAAAACAAAAAAAACAAAACAAAACAAGCAGAAGCTTCTGAATACATCTGAACGCAAGCATTTTCTTCCTTCCAGCTAAGCTGGAACTAGTGTCTATACAATCCTGCTAAACCAATTAATGGTTCCTGTTAACCCACTCATCTTTGGGGAGGATTGTCTTTCTAAATAATACAGCAAGATGTCCCCTATCCACCACGCAGCCCACACACACACACACACACACACACACACACACACACACACACACACACACACACACACACACACACACACACACACACACACACACACACACACACACACACACACACACACACACACACACACACACACACACACACACACACACACACACACACACACACACACAGGGAGTGTGACAAAGACTAGCAGATTGTCACATAAATCCAGGGCTCCTCTCATACCACAAACACACATTCGAATCGGAGGTTCTGCACAATACAGAGGATGGTGGAAGTCTTTGTCTGGCTGTGGAGTGAATCCCCGATCTAAACGCCTCCACACGCCAGACACTTTGATGGTGTCTGATACATGCTTCATAAAATAAACTAGCAAGTACAGCATATAACACCGAGTCTATTCAGACAAGAGAAAAGAGGTAAGGGAACAAAATCAAATCCATTACTGCGGAAGGGATATTAAGTGTCGTTATCACAGAAAAACATAGCATTTGTACAATTTTCCAAGCCACCCCCAGTGATATAAATGTCCAGCAACCATAATCAGTCTGGGTTACAGACACGGCCAGAAAGCTGCGATAAATGACATTTCCCAAAATCACGCTGACATTTTCTCTTATCAAGCAGCAGGCACTGGCATGGTGAGAGCAGGCTTGTCAGTCAGAGGCAGACAGGCCTCACACCTTATCACAAGGGCACTCAGCCTCTCTGGAGCTAATGCTGAGACCGGGGATGAAGTTTAGAGATGGGGCTAAGGGGCAAAGACCGATACTGAAGTCAAACCTGGAGCTCGAACACCCAAATTTCCCCAGCACAGTTGCACCGAGTCCCGACTCCTGGGTTGTTTAGAAACGGAGGCTTGTAACTGGACTTCAGATGGAAGTCGATGTAGGAAAGAAAAAGTGCCTGCTGCACTTCTGCTTTGGTTAGAACTGACTTTAAAGCAGCGGATGCAGATAAGGCTGATGCTACAGCACGACTCTTTCCATCCTCCTCCCCCCCCTCTTCCCTCGCCACCGCCGCCACCTCTGCTGCAGCTCTACCAGTCAGCCTCCCTCGGAAGCAGACACAGAGCGGAAAATTAAATATTTAAGGTTGATAATGACGCTCTTCATTAACATGTGATTCCGAATAAAAAGTGGAATACATAAATAAAGAAATAATAGAATGCCTATAAGCGGACAAGTTGAATGAGTTTCGGTGATGATAAAAAGGAACGAGCGAGAGCTTCTTCTACTTCTTTTTTTTTTTTTGGTTGGTGAGAAAATGATTGAAGCAAAGGGGAAGAGATCAGAAAGAAATATCAGCCTGGGAAAGAAATGACATATAGTGTGCATTACTGATTGTCGTGTTTTTTTCTCAAGACTGCTGTAGGAATCAATTACCTCTGTATTTTAATTTTTTTTCCCTGTGTGACCTAACTTCTTGTCCTGCAGTTCTACGCATTTTGCTCATCACAACTCCGCTTCTACATTTTCAGGGTCCAGATGGTGCATTTCTTACGGTCAACACTGAAGCTGGACTTCCAGCAGCTGGCTTAGTTTCGGCGCGAACACAAATGTCGCCAGAGTACAAATTCTCCAGAACAACACAGTGAGTCGGAAAAAAACAGAGATATTCTTCTGACAATTTCACAAAGGTGCTCAGATTGCAGTCAACGGTCCGACTGGCCCGGGTTCGTGAAAGTAACAGACTCGAAGGACAAGTTCCATGTTTTCTGTGGGATGAAGATTTGGTTGGAGATGGCTGTCTGAGGCAGCATTGTGGCAGCGAGACAATAAAAGTGGGGGAGAAAGCCTTTATCCCTGGCAGCACATGTCTGAGTCAGAGCAGTAGATCCTGCTAAGCCTCAGTGACTCACAGCACAGCTCGCAGTGCGGATCATCAGCTGTGTTTCTCTGATGTGTAGGAGCTTTTCAAAGTCAAAAGCATTACTTCAGGAATTCAGGGTTAAAATCTGCATGAAATGAAAGGATACGCAAATAAACACCAATGTTTATGAGAAGAGCGCGCACAAAACATCTCCGGTTATGACGAGTATTTCGGCTATACGGTGCAGACGAGCACCGTTTGGAGATTTAGAAAGAAATCCTGTTGCTGAAGAGCAATGGGATCATAGTTTGTAGTTAACAGCGAGCGCAGAGGTGTTCGATGGGTTAACAGGGCATAAATTATATAACAGCAGGTAAACGCAATGCACTCATTAGATTTCAATGCTGTTATTTTCCCCAGGAGTATCAACATAATTGATGTCTTGCTCTTCCGTCTGTTTGTTTTACCCGACAGAATCAGTGAGATAATTCACACGAGGCTGCCACATTGTCATTAAATAAAAAAAATAAAAAAAGCAAAAGTGCTCTTCTTCTTCTCTCTGAGAATGAAAGGAGACTTTACAGAACAGAAACCTGGATGAGAGAGCAGTAAGTAACAAAAGTTGAGAGAGTTGGGATTATGTGCCATTAAACACCTTTCAAATTATTATTTATAAAACAATCGACTGACTACCTGTTGAAATCATTTAAGTTGCGATCAATCATAAATCAGTAAATAAACTACTGTATACTCTTCTCTCATTCCACCTTCAAATTTCTCATATTAATATTCGCTACTGCAATGAATACTGAAAAATGCACATCAGTTTATTATCATTGATTTCTGAAGTCAGTTACAAAATAATGCAGTGTTTGTGCCGTTTGTGCCCCCCCTCGCGTAGTGGTGAGTACACTGCTCTTGTCATCTGTCACACAATGACACAAAGGAAAAAATTATTCATAACATTGCATGAGTAACGTCATGGCCAGCCCGGGCAAAAACACTGATTATATGTATGACTCTGTTTAATATTTACTTCTGAAACTGCTTATGACAACATGACAGAGAGAGTCTAAACAACAGCGGCTTTTGATTTGGTTAAATTGGTCACCGACTTTGTGACTGGAGTAAAAATGTGTTGATTTAAGCCAGTCTGAGTCACTGAGGCAGAAAAATAGATTGAAATGAGGTTCTGAGACAGAACAGTCTCACTGAGGATTTCAGATGTATTTTTCTTTTCACATAATACATGTCATTGCCTTTTGTCTGAAGCATATTTTTATTAAAGAATCATATTTCTCTACTATAAAAGATGTCAGTAATCAATTTCTTTTATTGTTGTAAAGGCAGTTATTAGAATTGAAGTTTTTGGATGATCCGATCATTCTGCATTGATAACATAAACCCTAAAAAGTTTGAAACATTACTTAAATCTCAATTATGGTAACTATCCCTTGCTGGTTAAAAAAACAAAAAAAGAAAAAGAATTTAATTAAATTGGAATCAAATTACTGGGGAAAAGTACATGTTGATATGATATTTTAGTTGGGAATAAAATGTGTTTAAATTTAAAAATGTATCCAAAACAAAAATAAAAACATAATCTCTATGGACAGTATAAAAAAAAACCTGTTGATTAATGAAAGTTAGTATGCTCACCTTCCAGCGCAGCTCTGAAATATTTCTTTGCTTTCCCACAGACGCTTTTGTCTCTGACTGGCCAAACACAGCAGTGCACAGGGGTTTGGTAAATCACTGGGAAGTTACAGGCTCCAATTTCTCTTTACAACCTTGACTGAATTCTGTTATAAAAATCTAATAGGTCTATTACAAAGACAGGGATACTCCAAATCCCCGCTATGTACACGGGGAAACTGCTTGGGACACGGGTCCAATTTATTTCCCTTTGACATTTTTTCTTCATTACGTCGTGTGTTGAGCCTGCGGCCACAGTCAACGGCAGCCTGTCCACTCTGCTAAGTCTCTAAATGGGACAGCACTATTGCGAAGATTGGAGGAAAAATATATTATTGCTCTATAGTGAAGAATTGGACGAGACATAAACAAGGATGATCATAAAAAAAAAATCACGTCAAAGAAGCTGAATTATGGCTGCAGAAAAACAAACAGTGGAGTCGACATTTCCTATTAAGAGTGCACAAAATACCCAGTTTTGAGGACCTTTTTATTTAAGAAAGAAAAAAAACAAAACGAGAGAAAATAAAAAGCAGCTATGCTTAACGCTTGACATTCATTTTTCAGGGAAGATATCTGATGCCCAGCACAGTAGCTGTGATCAATATCTAATCTGGAGAAATAAATTGCTGCTGTTTGTCTTTCATCTTTGAGGAAACGTATAAGCATTCTGACAACACCGTGGAGGCATTAATCAAATAATAAAATAATGATTTGGGGAGGAGGGAAAAAGAGAAGCGCACCGTAGCCTGCTCTGATATTCACTGTGACCTAGTGTTGTTGACATCCTTGCATCTTGTATCACATCCTGTTACTTCAGTGCAGTCGGGGGAACTTCGGGAGAGATCATCTCCTCTCTTTGTCAGAAAGCAAAGCGATGAATTGGATATCTAAGAAAAGGTATCAGTCCCCTGTGTACACTGTGAATAATACACTGTAACATGCATGGATGTCATACACTTGTGCTTCTGACCTTCCTCTATCTGACAGTAAAGAATTCTTTTTTTTTTCCCCCCATTTATTCTCAGCCCTTGTCTTTGCAATTACCATGTTCCAATCTTGCCTTGTCCCCACAGTCACCCGCAATACCCAGAAGGATCGGCAGTCTTTCTTCTGGTGCAGCAATTACCACCCCTATCTCTTTGAAACAAAAAGTTTGGTGTAGGGATATTAGAAAATGTCAAATTCAGGTTATATTTCACTTAAGTCCAAAGGCGGTGCGGTGTGCTCTCAAGAAACACTATTTTCACAGCCTTTGCATTATGCATGAACTGTGAGGTCCATCATTATTTTCTAGAGGAGGCAAAGGAGGAGTGTTTGCTATCAGCAATGCGTAGAATACATGACGGGGGGAGAAAAAAAAAATCCCCAGGTATTAACGTTCACAGTGGAGTAAAAAAAGAAAAAAAGAAAAAAAAAAAGCAAGGAAAAAAAGAAACCACTCGAAGCAAGGCTTCCTCAAATTTAGCAGCTCAATTAGCCAACGGACGATGATTGACTCAAACGCGCATTTGACTTTTTTAGCAAGTCTTTATTAAGTATCACTTTTCCAGAGTTGAGTCAAATACTTCCTCCTTCACTGATATGCATGAACTGTGGCCTCTTATCACAATCCTGCAGGACAGACTAATCACATTCCAGTATTTCACCTGCATGCCTGACATGCTTTGCTAGAGCTCATGATGAACCTTCTCAGGCAGGCATGACACCACTCTGTCACCGATGGTGCCAGACTCATCTGCAGAATATACCACTGCGAGTTCCGACTCTACCCGTGCGTTTGCCACGACCGCCAGTAATAATACTAATAAAACTTTTTTTTTTTTTTTAATTTATTTTTTATAAAAAGCTCCCATTAAATCATATTTTAATAGTTTGGCTGTCACACCGTGTCCTCAAATTAACAGCTCAGTGCAATGAGCATGGCTATGATAATGCTCGACATATGAAATAAAATATGTAAATAGGAGGCGTAGCAGGCCAAAGGATTCAACAGGGGGTCTGTGCAGAAATAGAATATGAGAAGTTCTAAACATATGGCTGAAACTGAGTGCAATCCCTGTGGCGATGCATTTTTAATTACTTTGCTAACTAGATAATTTCTCCAAGTTTCCAAAGATCTAAAAGCAACAGAAACAGCAGCTCACAGAGTTGATGAAGTGGCATCCGTGTGTGTGATAGACGAACTCACATCACTATTTTATTAATGCATTTTGTGTTTTTATTGCATTTCTTAAAGTGATCAGATTGCGTAGAGACAAATTTTTATTGGTCAAAATTACAGTGATGTTGAAACATTCTGGCTTGACTTCACAGTTAGTTAAAAAGACCAAAATATTTGATCGGTTTAGTAATTCTTTATAATCCAATTATGCACTTGTTAATTTACCTTTTACAAGATGTATCTTAATAGGAATTTCATAAACTGATGCAAACAATTCTTGCAATAATACATCATATAATATTTATTATCCATGGCCTGAACCAACCTGAACATTATATACAAGCTGCTTATGAAAATGTATTATAAAAGAAGAATTAATGAATCAAACTTATCTTTTTCAATTGTTGGTCACAGGAAAATCCAAACATTATTGTTTAAATGTGGCACATTTCAAAGCTTTAACACTGAACTATACTTCTTTTTCAGTTTTAATCTCATACTAATATTCATCAGAGCAGAAGAGAGTTTGGTGTGTATATTAACAGTTCAGGTTTCAACTGATATGTACAGACATATTTGATGCACTGAATTTATGATCTAATAAAATGTGTTGTACATTAAATTGCAGCACCTGAACTTTGAGTTCATACTAGGTGTAAAGAAGACTGACTTTTTTTTAACTTTATGCAAAGTTCTGAATATCCAGTTTTTTTTAGGTGCAATCTGAAAAAAAAAAACAACCTTTCAGCCACTTTTCCTAATAAGAGTTATTTAGTCAAAAATGTTCTCGGTATGTATAATTTCTGCAGCCCCCAGCATGCATATTATCACACGATGTGTGATTTAATTTTGTATTTTATTTAATGTGCTACATGACGACTATCGTTTCAATTTAATTTAAAAAAAGAAAAATGTTTTTTTTTCCAGAAGTTTAAAGCCTTTGCTGTTATAATTTCCGGTAAAAATCCAGAGTTTTTCCCCTTGCAGTGGTGAAGTACGTGTGGCCTGATGGAAAAGGGGGAAAGTCTGGTGATGTAACAGCCTCTGAGGCTGAACGCTCCCCACCCTCTTCCTGCGTCTACTACCACTGCAGCCTTTGTGAGGCTTCTTTTCCACCCCGTTTTATTGTTGTGTTTGCAAACACTGACAAAGCAGAAACACAGCGTCACAGATTTGTTTAAACTGCGTTTTCGGTCGACTTACGCATGGTCTGCCGTCTAATCAGGAAGCCTCACTCTTGAGGTCAGTCCTCGCTGTGAAGTTTGAGTTTTGCTCGGTTCTTGCTCGGAAAGAAACTGTTGATGAAGTGTTACGAGAAGGAGGAAAGCTGTGTGACAAAATTACTTTGGAGTGGATCTGGCAAACAGTCCACTGACATCTGTTTTCTACTAGTTTAGCGACTGTGATGTTGAAGCCCGGTCAGGCCAAGTTAAAATAGCAGTTGCTATAGAAACATAACAGGATGGACAGCATTGTCGGCTGTGTGGTTGAAGGTCTGGGATGAAGAGGCTTTCATTGTATTCACAGGTTGGCGAGTAGAACACGTTTTAATGAAGTAGAAGAAAGAAAAAAAAAAGAAATATCCTGTTTTGAAGGTAGCTTGTTTAACCTTTGACCCATCATGTAATTCATCAAGACGAAAGTTAACAATACCCCACCAGCTGACTCCCAGTATGGGACGGTGCAGCTGAACCAGAAAACAGAAAGGGTCTTTTAGTCCAGAAAAGTGTAACTGGACAGATGGCGCTGCTCCGGTTCGAGCCTCATCGTTTCAAGTGAAATCATGCAAAGGAAACAACCGCCTTCCCTCAAAGGAACGCGGTTAAAAACAAAACAGAGGCAGGTTGCTCATTTTCTCCAGTTGAGTTCAAGGAAGGTTTTCACACAACAATGAGAATGCCTACAAAGTCACTTTCAATCCAAAGGTAGCAGCTCGTCTGTGCAAAGAACAAAGCCTTCTTATTACCTGACCTCCGAGATGAGTTGTATTCTCTGCCATTAGAGAGTGCACATTCAATTACAGAAGCTGGAAACAGCTGCGGGGTGCTGAATGGGTGAAGAGAGCCAGACAAGACAGAAATTAAGCTTGTTACAGGCTGATTTTCAACTTCACTTAATTCTGCCTCTCTTTACAGAGCCCTTCCATACTTGAGTATTTTGCTTTTTTCCTTATTTTTTTCCTCTCTTCCTCAACGTGGAAGCAGGATTTACATATTGCAGGTAAACTGGGGAATAAAGAATGCAGATCAAATTAAACCTCTAGGGAGCTAATTAGTTACAATTAAGTTTCTGCTTCACTTGTTGTGTGGGATTATTTGGTAAACACCTACAGAATGTTGAAAGAATCTTGGCCTTTCCCTTGAACTTGTGAAGAGCTCCATTCATCTCGCAGAGATTTAGCCTTTGTAATGATATTTTTATCATATTAATTACCGTGTGTGGATCCTGTGGTGAGTTATTGACATCAAAGTTGATAGAGACGTGGCAAAGGAGCGGAGCGTTCACTCCACGGCTGTTAAAGGAAACTAAGAGATAAACAAAGCGCATAATAGAATGGCCGGTGTTGTTATTGGGGGGGGGGGGGGGGGGGGGGCAGGAAGTCATTGCACAACCAAGGTCTGCCTTCAGTTAATTGCATGTTGACTTCATTAACCTTGATGCTCACTATTAAGTACCTCTTCCACGCTGCCTCATTATATCTTAAACTGATCTTTCAAAAAGGACTAAAGCGAACACATAGAGTGGGATGATGAAGGCTTTTGTATCTGGCTTGTTGCTCAGTTGAACTGTTTACTGGCAGCAAAGAGCAATGTCACATTATATCAAACAACATTTACTGAGGCTTTGCACGGCCCTCTGCAGACTGGCCGTGAGCCAGCTATAGGTGTGTGTGTGTGTGTGTGTAGGTTTTGTCCTGTCATCACATATCACCATTCATTTGTGCACTTCACATGACACATCGCTTTCTTTTTACGGTGCATGTCAAGTGGCGGAGTTTCGATCCGCTGTCAAACAGTGCAAATGTACCTGGTGTCAAAAAAATTGAAGACTAAAGAGGATTTTCTTTGTCAAATAATAAGTTCCTGCTGACTGTTTTCTCAGTCAACTTAATGAAAATTCAAATTTGACCGGTCAAAGTTTAAAACAATTTTTACAAGAGTATTTTAAACATTGTCTCTGAAATATATTGTACAGTTTCAGTAAAGTGATCATGTGAATTTTTTTGACACAACCTTCACAACTTTCGTTTCACAACTGAAAGTTCTGTTTTAAAGTTGCCGTCGACTACTGGAGGGCGAGCCTATAACAAGTAACTGGTGCTTTGTGCACGGATAAAACACAAAGCAATGACTAATTGTCACGAAGATTTTTTTCATTAAATGCATTAACAGGGTGCGTCATAGGTATGGTATGTAATATTCGTAAACAGCAGTCAGGAAGTTCTCCAGTTGATGTACACATATAGTGTTCAGATCAGAATGTCCAGTCTTGCAAAACCGCATCTTATTTGTTGTTGACCCCCCCCCCCCCCCCCCCCCCCCGTGTTATTTATTTAATTAAATAACACATATTCTCTGTTTCTATACTGTGGTTTCACATTAATAAAAATAGCCAGGGCTCAACTCGTAAACCTGAGAAAAGTCCAAACCTGAGCAAATACAACCAGAACTGTCTGAGAAACGAAGAGAGGGAGGGTGAGATTTAGGTATTTTGAAAGTTTTGCGAACAGACCCTTTAAGTTTTTGTCAAAGCTAATAGAGTTTAAAACATCATCTTAATACCGGTCGAGCTGAACAAGCAAGCACATCACTGATCTTTTCTCCAGGTGGTGCAGAAGGTGTTTAAAGAGGAGGTCTGTGAGCTCCATACTTAAGTTGACATTGGCATTCAGGGCGCTCGAAATGCAAAGCGTTTCGTATTATAGCAGAGAGGGAAACGGCACCTGCTGGGCAAACACACCATATATTGTAATGTAGCTTAGCAGCACTTGCCCAGCTCCTTGCACTACAAAGCAGTCCATCAAAGTGAGATCTGAGAGGGAGAGAGAAGAAGATCATGACTCTTTTCACACCTTGTCAGACTGACTCGCCTCTGCCAGTTCCTGACCGGACAGTGATTTCCTCTCTGCACGGGAGGAATATCACCAAAGCTGAGATGCGCCCCCCCCCCCCCCACACACACACACACACTCCAAAAAAAAAAAAAAAAAAACCCTAGAGACGGAGGTGATTGTTAACACCAGAGCCCTTTTTAATAAAGATGAGAACGCGAGTGGTTCAGAAGGGGAAAAAAAATCTCAGCGAAATCACATGTCGATATATATTACAATTCTGCTGGTTTCATTTAATAGCCAAGCCATACCGTTTAATAGGGTGAATTAAGCTGTCAAATGTTTATTCCTATATCCTCTCATCGCTGACAGGATTTGGCATGTGTGCTTTTCTCATATTAATTATGATTTGAAAGAAAATCCAAAAAGCAGAAACAGAGTTTTGCAATCACACGCCACATTACATGAACTTCTCAGTTCTGTCAAAAAAAAAAAAAAACTACGGCAATACCAGAAAAGTGCCAGATCTTGAAATCGGAAGTTATCTAAAAAAGAAAAAGAAAAAATGAGCAAAGGAAGTTAATCATTTCCCTTTTTACTGACAGTTCTACTGTATTAAATCTGAATAAACCCAATCAGTCTTGTCATAGGAGCATTAGTGTGTGTATCTGTATGCTGGTCAAAACTTGACCTTAGAGTGTAGCTACAATAGACACTGTACAATATTAATGTGTTTCAAGTCAATACGAGTTGCTTGGAAAGAAAATGTGCCTCACAAACTGAAAAAAAAAACCCCGAAAACATTTATTGTGACGAGAAGACTGAAAGGTAAATGAACCCCGCAGAAGCATTTGGCTTTGTTTTTTGTCTATATTAATGACCTGTTGGATGAAACTAATTACAGTGATAAAAATGGCGTGAAAAAACCTGCTAATTTCAGATTCATGAATAAAAAAAGTGCAGTGCATACACCTATTGTCCTGATGAAGCTTGTTTACTGATTTCATGTTTCTTGTGATAAAATATACAGACACTACGGGAATAACCATTTTCACATTTAACACTGCAGTTACTGTTACCTTGCGTGATTGTACTCTATATGGCATATCTGGTTTTCTCCACTGCTCCGACTGAATGCCTTCTCGACTCCATTTCATGAGACAACATGCCGAACATAGAGGAATTGTTTTTGATGAGACAAAACATCAAACTTTGCCACTGGAGAAAACTAACGCACAATGTTAAATATCCCGGTCAACAGTTAGATTACAAGTCATACTGGGAACTCCTGCGGCGTCGGGGTCTCTAAAATGTCAAAGGGAATGCTTTGCCACATGCCAAAGGCACTTGTCTCCATTAACGCTGCACCGGGGGGAGACTTACTCAGACTGACAGGCGGCAACAATACTGAAAACTCTCCCAACTGTGAGAATAGAGAGACACGAAATGAAGAGAAGTGAGAAAAATGAGTTTGGAACTTTCATTGTCCTAAGCTTTCCCTCCACACAGACGCACAGCTGAGCCAGTGCAGCTGGCCAACTGACAAATGGGAAAAAATAGTCCAATTTGAGCTGGTCGTTAGCAGTCGGAGCGCAGCATTCCAGATAAATGAGCGGCTGCCTCAGGTATGGCAGGAGATCTTCCTGAAGCATTCCTGGGAGACCGGACCGTACCACGGCAACCCCTTAGCCATGCCTTCGATCCGACAGGCCCGACACTACAGCAGAGGTGACCTTGCAGTGCCGCTCCTGCCGGGCTTCTTATTTTTACACTCCCCATCACAGCCCCCCTCTTCTCCCTTGGCCTCCACCTCTTTTTTTTTTTTTTTCTAATCCCCACTTAAAGAGACAGTGCAGCGGTTTTCACATAATTAAAGTCCTCTTACATCTAGTTTGTGTCTGAAAACAGAAGCAACAACTGAGGGAGCGAACGAGAGAAAGGTGGCGGGTTTTCTTTTTCTTTCTATATGGATGCAGTGTGAAAGATGGAGAGAGAGAAAGAGAGGGCAAATTTCATAAAGGTGTCTATGAGGGGCTGAGCCGAGTCTGTGTGCAAGACTTACTCCGGATGTTTGGACTTTGACTCTCCCTTTGTTGTACGTCTGCCTCGCGTCCACTTCCATGTGTTTGCACGCGCGTGTCCGAGTGTGTTTGTGTCTGACGCCACACGCCGGCGTGCGCCACTGTGCTTAAGTATATATGTTTCAGTGCCAGCTGCCAGAGCAGGGCCACTTTCTTCTACACACCCACTGTGGCCTGTGGGACCGTAATCTTTGTCAATGCCACGCTGGGAACGTTTCGCAAGAGCCCTGAACGGAGTGGGCCAAACAAACACGGACATGGTTGATTTCGCTTGTTTTTCCACTCTATTTTCAGTGAAACCCTGATCCAAAGGCAGTATTTTTGACATTACCAGATTATAAATGAATCAAAAGCCAATTTACAAAATGGCTTTATGCCCTAAATGAACTGTCTGCAAATGGAACTGCGTTCAGTGAAAGAAAGAGAAATATGTGAAAACAGAGAGTCCAGGAAATGTTCTTTCTCTCATTTTTGCATTCGAAAATTACTCATTTCCTATTATGTATTCATCATCCATGTTAGGTACACATATACCATCTATCATTTCCATCAGTACTCTACCATAGATTTTGCCCTGACAAAAAGAATAATGTTCAGTTTTTGTACAATTGTGGTGAAGATTCAATGATTATAGTAGATTTTTTTAATAGACTAACTATAACTTTTAATAGAGCACTTGCTAAAGTACTTTGTCACTAATCTTAGGTTTCATTGACTATAGAAACACATTTAATTAAATTTAAATGATATAGACATACATTTCCATTCAAACACATTCGACAGTGCACATCTGACCCAGACCCTTCATTTTCTCAACAAATATGGCTATTTATGAATGACTAATTATGATTTATGACTGAATATTTGTGAATATGATGGATTCCTCACTGTAAAGTGTTTTACCTTCCTGTTTATCATGGACGGATTCAAATAAAGAAAAGAATTGGAGAAAAAAAAGAAAGAAAGCTCAGTCAAGAAAGTAATTCATGGTGGACATTGACATTATTATTGATGGGGCTATTTTATGTGTATGTGTGAAAATAGTTGGTTCAATCAGCTGAAAAAAATACAAAAAAAAAGCTAAAACAACTCAAATCAATGGCTGAAAATGGCTTAATGAGCAGAAAACAACTGAAATGCTGAAGAATGATTAGCATATGTTAACCAGTTAGCACATATTCTACGTTAGTATGGAAAATTATCAATCGTATAGTTTACCAATTGGACATAAGAGATCTGTACAGCTGCTAATAGACATCATTTGTAACAAAGTTAGAAAAACCAAAAATGTAACACACTTGACGACACCATGTTATGGGGGTCTCCAGACAAGTCATTGCTACATGATAACTACAGTTCGTTTTTATGCACGAAACCATCCAAGACTCCATATTCAAGGCGCCGCAATTTGAAGTTAGTAGAAATTGCTTTTACCTTCACTTCATCATTTTGGTGGGCAGGAATATATGGCTTGTTTGCTTTTCATTACTATGGTTTGATTGTTGTTAGTTTTATAATTGTGATAGTATATTGAGATGTGAATCGTGGAAGTATGTTTGAGAACGTTCAAGATTGAAACAATTGAATGAATCCATTAACAATAATATTTTTTTTATTTTTTTTAAACTTACACGAAAAGCCAGCCAAACTTAAACAGTTCTCTGACAATCATAAGCACTTTTGAAAATATGTATTTACCATGTACATACCATGGCCAATAGAATCACTACACATTACTAAGTTTTGGTTGAAATAAAACATTGTCATCTCTGTGGACGATAACAGGAAACTCCATGCGTCTGTCATCAGCCTTTTAACACTTCACACAACCATTTTGTGACAACAGCTCCATTGAATAAATGATGACTATTGATTAACATGCGGACAAACGTCTGCAATGGTACATTCGGAGGTTTGTTTCTCGAGTGCCAAGCTCATTTACCAGAGACTCTTTCATGTGAGTAATTGTGCATGCTTCCAGCCATCGACAACCCCCCCCCCCCCCCCAACACCACCCACCCATGTAAAATAGAAAATCCCACAGCTATTCCTCCCACAGAAATTAGTGAGTTGTGATGAAGCGAATTGAACCAATAATTGCCTTAAGGTCAAAACCTATTAAAAACATTTTCCCCCTGTTGTCATCAATTATCTGTCCTGATGTATGCAATCTCATTTTGGTTCCTACAACAATGTGCGACACACCTTGTGATCGTAATATCTATTTGTATTCACTCGGCCCTTTCTTTACATTCGCAGCGCCACACTTGACAAACTAAGCTTGTCTGAATAAATACTGAACAAATAAGTGCTGAACTACTTTTCACAATATGACACTATGTTTAAAATGTAGATATTGTGACTTGTCTTTGAAAAAGTTTAGCCTTTATTTTATATAACCTGTCAAAATGCAAAATCCTTAGTTTGTAATGTTATGAAAGCATCAATGATATAATACCTCCAACGATATCAACAATATATCCATTTTAGCATCAATGATCATGATTATATCAACACTGTGCATTAATTAATTAGCCTCTTTTTTTTTTTTTTATAATCAGTAGAAAGTTTACAGGTCATTTTCACATGGGCAGAAAGGAACTGAAACTTTTATCACCAGTCATAGTTACATTAAAAAGGACTGTGGAAATGCTGCATGCACACACACTAAGATAAAGTCAGATGCTGAGATGAGTCAAAATGTTTTCAGCTCTAAAAGCAGAAACAAAAATAAGAAAATGTGTCTTAGCTTGGTTTCATAGAATTCATTTCAAATAACTCCCCTTTTCTCTCCATTCTGGACAAATTAAGCCTTTAGAAAAAAAACAAAACCTTAGTGAATCAGTGATGAAAGCATTCAGTTAACATGGTGTCAAATTAAAAATGAAAGCTTTCGGACCTCGTATCTGTCAAAAAATAGTTGTGAAGAGAAAAGAGGAAAACAAAACACGTGCTGCACTGGCGTAGCGCTCACATTAATTTTTTCAGACATTATTGCACCGTCGGATGCTGCTCCAGAATCTTTTGTGAATATCTTCCACCATGTCTTTGCCAACGATTAGCATTCTTTGTTTTTTCAATGTCTGCTGCTCTATTTCATTTATTTGCTGCATGTTTTATAATTTTTTCGTTTAAACGTAACTTTGTGCATTAGTTTTGGTTTTTGTTTTTTGGGTGACATTTTACCTGCACTGTTGGTCAAATAAAGCAGTGATTAGCGTTTGGTGACGTATTTTTTGATGTACTGGAACATTGTCTGTTGTCATATAGTGCCATCTAGTGGTCCAAGATATATGTACTAAATATTTTGATATGTCAGTAAATAAAAATCGCATAATGAGCAAAACAACTAGAAAAGGTCTGATTTAATTATTTTCTTAAAAAAACAGGACTATTTTACTAGTTACTTTATATTGTGTAGCTCGAATAGGAATTCCATCAGGAAAGAGACTCCAATGTTTTCAAGTATGACAAATGTAACAAGTAGCACGCTTGTTTTAATTATGTAATACATGTCAAAATAGTATTAACTTATTGAGCGTTACTACCAAAGTTATAGCTAAGCTCACATATCAATTTCAACTTTTTTCTGCATTAATGCTCACTGTCAGATCTGCATAGTGGACTGTACAAACACATCTATTCATATTCTGTGTTCAGTTTGTAAAATAATTCAGTTTGTGTCCTGAATGCCCATGGACAGACTTATGGTGCAGTACCACTGATAGCCATTGGGGGCAGTGTTGAGATCAGAAGCAAAACACTAATGGCAGAAGTGTTTTAAAAGCTGTTGTGGGACGTCTCAATTTGTTTAAAGGCTTCACAGACCACTGCAATCATTTAACAACCCAAACTGTGTTGTGCTTCTTTAATATTTTATATATATTTTACCAGTATTTTGATTTTGAGTTGCATTCATTCCAATACATAGTATAAAGTAGGGGGCAGTAACATTTACACTATTTGAAGAGCTCGTGTTTATCTTATTTGTTCGCAACACTGGTATAACATGCCCAACTTAGACTCAAGGAGTATTTTTAGTGGGCATGTCTCCAAAGTTGACATTGCGTGACATCATTTCAGTTTTACAACAAAACTCTTTCGTGTGCAAGATAAGCCAGTGACGGGAGAGGGTAAGAGAAAAGGGGGGGGTTCTAACTGTCACGGTTTAGAGAAAGGATCCCAGAGACAAGGAGCACCCTGGGACTTGTTCAAACACCTCAGTGTAACAGTGAGTATGTAGATCTCAGCCCCCAGCCAGCCATCCAGGTGCCCTGGTCATGCCAGACAGTACCGCTTCCCCACCAACAAATGAGCCACAACTGTGTTGGACAGGCACGCTCATTATAAATGAGGATGAGAAATTGTTACGGGGAAAATAGGGAAGAGCCCGGGCAGAAATCCTGTGACTTTCCTCCCACTCTGAACATCCCTCTCTTTTTCGTTCCCTCCTGTGGAAAGCCGAGGACCAGCAGAGGAGGGTGAAAGCATCTGGATCATGACCTTTCCTCAGGCGCACTGAGACAAATTAAAGCCAGACATCTGATGAGAAGAGACTGAGGAGACCTTCCAAGCTGCTCCGAGAGCGGCCCAGACGCTTCCACACTTTCAAGTCACTGCACATATAACAGGTTACATTTCCCAGCTATTTTAGCAACAAGCTGAGGGCATGCATACCATTTCAATATTTTCCACGACCATTCTTTTGTTTTTGTGCACGAAACCCACTCTGAAATATAACAAACATTATTTAAATGAGAGAAAAAAAAAAGACATAGTTTGGGTAAACTACCTCAAGTGACGGCGCAAACCCATTCACATCTCCAAGGAGAAGTCGATCCACACCGCAGATTAATTGTTGATATTATGGGGAGATTAACAGAGTCTGACAGTTGGACGCTACGAAATCAAACATCCAGAAGATGTGGTTGAGGCTCAGGCAGAGCATCCACTTCATTTGATTTTCAGCACTGTGGCTCTGACAGGTTCATCTCAGTCGAGACCAACAGAAGCCGCACATCAGGGACGGGCCAGACTAAATAAAGTGTTCTCCCTGAGGTCGACACGGAAAAAAAGACTCTTGGAAAATCCTTAATTGCAGAGGAAAACCAAGAAACAGAGAGGCCGTTGCTTAATACATCAGGCAGAAGTGCAGAGATTGGCTCGTAATTAACCGTGCATCTTGAGCCGGCCAGAGGACCTGCTTCAGCAGTAGCAGAGCATGCAGGTTCGGATTGAATGTGCAAATTTCACTGGAATATGGCTAAAGTAATTGAGTTTAGTGCAAAATGAATCAGGCTGATGAAATGTCCAGGGAAAGTTTGGAAAGTGTTTTAACAGTATCGTGACAGGGTTGAATTAGGGCTCATAGTTTTTGAAGCACTTTTTTCCCCCCCTGTTTCTTTTTATTTTAAATATTGCACAACTCAAAAGAACACATGTTCTGGTGAAGTTAATGTTTGAGGTAATTGTTATGAAAGATGTACACTGAAGAGAGAAAGTTTTTCAGATGAAAAGACAAGCACCTATTCTAAAATCATGTCAAATTAAAAGCAGGAAAATTCAACAAATTGTTCCAAACAATATTAAAAACATTTTTGATGAGGTGGAACTTTTACATTTTATTAATTTATTGATGGACAGAGTTGAACGAAATTCTTTCTTACCTGAGTTAGAGACAGATGGGGCACCGACAATGGGACAGCAGCGCATGGAGAGAAAAAAAATGAAGAGAACATTTTTAGGCTGTAATTCACAAAACAAAATCAATGCAGCTTCTATAGTGCTTTTTTTTTTTTAAACTTATAGCGGGTTGCTGGCGCAGATACCAACTCACTACGGCTGAATAAACCACTGTTGCACCCTGTTTATCATACAGCAAACACAAAGACAAACACACGCTCACAATCACACCACCATGAGTCATCAATTCACTTCAGGTTTGTGGACTGTGAGACGAGAACAAAGTGCTGGAAAAAGCCGTCGAGCTCCACACGAAAAGCCAGCCAAACAGATTTGAACCAAGGATCGTGTCACTGTGAGGTTTAAGTGCTGCAAACCACTACAGCAGAGTGTAGCCTGAAATAAATCACTATTTCATGTTAATTGTGATAGATGAGTGTCAGTTTAAATAACCTAGATATCAGACTGCAGTGACAACGTTCGAGGAACAATACGAGCGGAGGCATTTCACACGGAGTAAAATAATATGTGACCTTCAAGACCACGAAGGAATAAACCTAACAGTGAATTTTACATGACTCGTCTGTGCCCCACAGAGTGAGAGGCTCATGTCTCTGATCTGCTCAAATAAAAAAGTACAGATGAGTTTGTAAGACATAAATATTCTCCTGGAAGTCTCCCTCCTCTCTGCTACTCCCAATGCCGTAAACCTGGACAGACAATCACAGCTGCTAATCAACACTTTGGAGTAAAATTCAATAAAGGGAAAAACACTATTGTTTGAAGTACCGATTATGCAGCGAGGACAGTTGTTACACTGAAGTGAGGTTTGTAATGGAGGGGGGGGGGGGGAGGGGGGGGGGGGGGGTGTTTCTCTGCAGGAGAGCCTTCAGCCAGGCCTGAATACTGATGCATCTGACTGATTGCCACGTCTGTGGGATCTAATTTGAAAGGTGGACAGTGATGAATGTCTTTCCTCCACTTACTGGCCATCTGATGTATTATGCATCCCCATCTGATCAGAGAGGCTGATGAGGCGCGGGGAGACGAAGGGTGTCCATGTCCGACGCACCCTGACATTGGTTATATAAATGAATGCACCTCCACGCCTTTCATTTCCCAGCTCACAGGTCACGGGAGGAGCTAATAGGGCCATCGTTAATAGGGGATGACTGACTTCAGCTGGGGCCGCCCGTGCATTTTGATGGGCTCCACATTTGACAAAGTCTCTTAACACAGTGGCTGAACCACACGCTCCTGTCAGCCCGGAGTCTAATTGTCAGAGACACAAACGTGGGCAGCAGCCGGAGGATAGCGCTATCGGCTGCCCAGCCACCACTGTGATCATCTGTCTGTGTACATCTTGGCTCTGCGTGAGAAAAGGTGTGCTTACTTCAGTTGTTAGGCTGTAACAATAAGGGTCCCTTTTACTATCGCCTCTATCTGTCAGTCAGTGGCAGATAGATGAAGAAACCCTCATGATTTAGGGGTATTTATTTGATCCATTGCGACTGGATAGCCTATTTTGTAGCCGACGCGATGCTGCCAGCTGTATAACTGAAGGAGTAAAACCTTTATATTAGCTCGAAGGAGAGAGCCTGAGTGCCGTGCCATGTTTTGTTCTCTCCCCAGGAAAAACAGCATTGATAATTGTGTCTCTGCTGAGGGAGTGGAGTAGGCTCATTCTTTGTCTAAGTGTCCACCAGGAGAGCACTTTCTGACACAACCAGGGCTCCTGAGCGCCCATCAACTGCACATTTTAATGTGCTGAAGCAATATTAACCGCAGCGGCAAATAAAAAAGCCCCGGTTCAGGCGGAGCCCAACGTGGGCCCTAACGAGTTTATGGCTGCCCTAATTGAGCCATTTTCACATCAGCTGCTGTGTTGTTTTTTTTTTTGTTTTTTTTTGGTCAGATCAGGAACTGCTCTCCCACTACCAGCTGTGATTCCCCCTCCAACCGTCAACTCATGCCTCCCCCGTAAACCCTGCGTAGTGGAAGGTCACGTCTTCGGTACGGATGAATCCATTCGCAGCAGACACACCTCGAGAAAGGTTTGTAGTAGAAAAAAAAAAAAAAAAAATCTTCTGGGAATACAAAACAGGATGTATGATCATTCTTCAGGACCGATCAGACAGAGCACAAGTACAGAAGTTGACAGTTATTATGAGCTATGAGTTTACAACTGCATAAAAACCTGTTTTTAGCTTCTTTCACTCTCAACCATTATCCAAATTTGGAAAATAACCATTGCATTCATTTGTATAAATCCATATGCTGATTATGCGGCAAACAGCAGTGTTTACCATCCAGAGAGCAAGGAAGCCATCTTTAATTCATTAGAAAAACACACTTTGTGGGAAGACTTTCAGAGGAGGCTTTACATTAGTTGCCCTGCTTTAATACATGATCAGTATGCAGCCGAGCCCCATGTTAAAGTAGTGGATAATGGGTGAAAAAGGCTGGGGTGAAATACCGTCCTCCTCCAATAAGCCATTAATTAGTGTTGAAGGAGGTGAACGACGTGTTCAAAAGCAGAGGATTTTTCATTAGTCATCCCGCGGCTGCCACACTAGTCATAGAGAAGCACAATTAGCCCTCGTACCGGCAGCACGGCCGCCAATCTGCTGTGGAGCCAGCTGTAGGATGGCGCTGTCACAATCTGACAGAGGACATGACCAAAGTAATGTCCGAGCTGTCCGTACATGATGTCAGTGTCAGTGTTCCTTCTTGATTGAAGTTTCTTTTTTTTTCTTTCTTTTTTTTGTGTCACACATTTGCATTGATTTGAGATAACACGTGTTCTATTATGGCATATCTGGCCGTCATAATTAGACGGCTGGAGCAGATTCCATGAGACGACACTGCATGTGATCTAATTAGCATTTCATTAAGCCACTAAATCAAAGTTGCAGGACATGGGGTTTTGTTTCAGAGGGGTTTTTTTTTTCACTTGTTAGGGGGCAGTTCAAGATTGTTCATTGACTGAAGATGTTAAATGAGCCACTATATTAAGACAATGGTTGATATTTTGTGTCCAACCTAATTTGGTGCACAAGAGTTAGTGTAATCAATTCTTTGTGACTTATTATAAATGAGAATGACAGTGAGTAGGATGATGGTGGGAAAAGATAACAAAAACTTTGTAATTCAGTGAACTAATCCAACTTTGCATCCAATCAGTCCAAAATGCAGTTGCTAGTCTTTTAACCGGAACAACCCAGACAGCCCACATTAACCGAGTCCTCTCCTCCCCTCACTGTCTCCCGGTTACCTTCTGTGTTCATCTTAAAATACGAGTGCTAGCTTTTAAAGCATTACATGGCCAAACACCTTCTCACGTTCCACTTCAGCTGAGATCTGTTGACTCCTGTGGTACTTTCATGAAGCAGTTAAAAACATTTTTATTCAGACAGGCCTTTGACCTGGAGCGGCTCAATTTTACTTTTTTGTATAACTATGCATGTTTATATAGTATCTGTATTATATAGCATTTTTACTGATCTTATCTGTTTAGTTTTTTTTTAATGTTTTTATTGCCATAAAGTACCTTGCGACTCATGTCTTTGAAAGGTGCTATATAAATACATTTCTATTCTATTCTATTCTATTCAAAATCACATATGTTGCACACCATCCATTTTACATATAATTAAATGACTGTGTATGCCATTAATGAAAAACTTGAGTTATATTTCTTTTTTTAATGTTCTAGTATCTCATGCAAGTCAAAATGTTGAAGATCCCTGAGGCAGACAGTGGTTTGCTCTCCTCTAACACACAAGTGACACAAAGAAAAAATGTTGTCTTTTCAGCTACTATTCTCAGTAAGTAACCACATCTCCAGTTTATTTATCAATTTAACATCAATTCAATGTACCGGTAGGTATAATTTTGACCAGTTGTTTCTTCCTCTCCTTTTCAATATAACCAGCAAGCCAAAAAACTATTTGCCCCCCTGGTGTAGTTCCTCATGCGTAGAACAATTTGCCGATGGTAAAATCTCATATTTACGCGCAAACCAGCTAATTAGACGCAAATCTTTTTACAGCCACATCTCAACTGCTCGTTCAAGATGTGTAATTATCTCATCTTTCCATAACCTTTCCATACATTTTTTTTTCTGTACAATATGTAACTAATGTTTCCTTATACATCATAAACTGTGCGTAAACACTGAATGTACCACTAAAATAAAGCATGAGTCAGGTTTCAAAAGATCAAGGCCCCGGCGTTAAACTTGAGACGCTTGTACTCTGGACAAGTATGGCAGCCGTCATGAGTAGAGCAGGAGGATTGAAAAAAGAAGAAGAAGGAGACAATTCTGCTGTGAATGCAACAGTCTCTATAATGCTGAGCGATTCTTCCCGACTCGTGTAAAACACATAGATCTGCACACACGTGTACGCAAGCGGCTTCACTCAGCCTCTCGTCACTGGTCGCCCTCCAGCTTTTTTATTTATTTGCTTCCTGTCGCGATTCGTTGATAAGTGGCAGAGAGACCAAACAGTGAAAAGTAAGAAAACAACGCCGATATAGTCATTTAAAGGGAGTCTATTTTGAGTCAGGGACAGCTTCTCTCTGCGTTACCGAATTAATCAAATCCAAAGGACATCATCTTCAAACTCGACATCCCCCTAAAGGCGAGCATCTCATTCTGTATGCAGCTGAGGAAGCTTCACAACATCCTAAAAATACAGCGCTCCTGGAAGAGAGGTGCTCTACCAGTCTGAAGGGGAGCATGAAGAAGTAGCAGGCCCATGGGAATAGACATTGTGATTAGATGCGAAAAGTCTGCTTTCATAAACAGCATTAGTTCTTGTTAGACATCCCACCCCTCCCACAGACGCAAGACCTCTCTGTTTTGCAAAGCAGGGAGAAGGCATTATTTTATTTGCGTTTTCCTTTTCTGAGATCTTTACCCCCACGTGTTAAACACGAGTGGGCAAAAGCTGTTCCTGTTAGACAGGTGTTTGGACTAAAAAAGCCACATTCATCATCCTGTCCCCACGTCAAATAACAAGAGGCCATCTCAACCTGTTTGTTTGGTGTTTTTCCCTCTTTCACCCACCACCTCCTTTGAGCTAATCAATTTGCTCCAGGCGATTGCCGTGAGTCTGTGATGGAATAATAGGAGTCCAATACAAATTCCTAATGCACCAATTGCATCAGTTTATCAATTCAAGTCAATGTTAGTATGGTCTCAAACAGAAAATTAAACAGTGATGTGGTGTTTCACAGCTTGTTGTTTGACAGTGGAGGCTGTGTCATCCATTTAAAGTACACAATTGTTCTTTGTTTTAAATAAAAAAAGTTACACTGCACCCAAATATATGTTTTTGAAGGAGTACCTGGAGGAAAACCACACATACACACGCACGCACACATCCCCAATAGAAAACTTTTTGTTGGAGTTAAATGATATTACTTGAAAATATCTGGTTAGTCCTGGTGTATAGTCTGTAACTATTATAACAGTTGCAGTTGTTGACAGAAGCAGTTTTTCCATTTTAATCTGTCTCTATTAGTATTAAAATGTGCTTTAATAAGTATTTGAAATAGATAGAGAATGTTGGAATAAAATAATTAATTGTTATGACTTTCTTCCAAAAAAGTAAAGAGAAAAATCATAAGGCATCCCCTTCATCCCCAGATTTGTCCTCCTGCATTCCCACACAAGCAATAAAAGCACACATTACATATAGAAACTGCTCTCTGATATCAGCCTCGCATCAGCCAGATGCATTATGCAAGATATTTCTCTAAGGAGTAAATCAGAATAATCAGAAATATCATAAATCTCCATTGGTAATAGTTGTATTACAATTTAATACTCAATAATTAATGTCATTAAAAGGGTAAAAGATGCTCTTTTGGGTGAGGTAGGGACTTCAGGTGACATGAATACAAATGACATGACACAACATTTCAATTCTAAAAGGTAATGGGAACAGACTCGTTTACTGCCCATCACTCAACGTCAGAGTCTGTTATCAACAAATTTGTCTTTCTGCCAGGTTGTCACTCTATTGACTCCCCTATTACTCTTCTTCCTAAATTCAAGAAACATAATTTCAGAAGCAAACACGCTTTGAAACATTATTAACAGAGAAAAGGAGACTGCTGTGCCAGGCTCACAGTTTAAATGAAAAGAAGAATAAAAACTGCATTATTGCACTATGCAAAGTATTCATTCTGCACGAGGCGTGCTTCAAAGACTTCAAAGAATTCTCATAATTAATCAACCGCACAGTTATTACAACCATCTGCAGAGGTTTTGAAATGTCCAGTAGATGGAGCTGTGTAGGTTCACTATTTGTTTTTTTATTATTATTATTATTATTATTATTACATTTTTAAATCAGAATATGAGATAAGCAATGATAAACCGTGGACAAATTTCACTCTGAAACAGAAGTAACTCATTTTAGTTTGACATCAATTGAACCGGAACGTAAAATTATAGCATAACAACCTGTCTAATTTTAGTTTCAGAGCAAAATTTACATTAAAAAAATGATGGAAATACTCACATTAATGCACAACTTGTATTTTTTATTGAAAGAAAAAAAAGTGAAATATGAACTCTCTGACACTGTCACTTCTCGGGTGCATTTTTTTTCCAAAGTGTGGCTTGGATGTTAATACAATTTTCTTAGCTATAGATTTGTTCATTTTCAGATATCAGAGCTACGATTACGGCTGCCATCTGCTGTTTATTTATGAATCACAACAGCTGTGGTTATAAGGACTACATGTAATCAGATCAAATGCAGATCCAAAAAAATGATGTCATAAAAACATTTCTATTTCATCAGATTCTAATCATGTTGACGGTCCAGTCAGTTTATCGAGATGAGACAAGTGTGACTTGTCTACCTCTATTCTTACTCAAACAGTGTGACCCCAGTGGATAAATTAGGAACAGCAGTTACTTTCATTAGAGAAATACATTTAATGTCTTCCTTGGATTGAAAAGAGTTGTGGTTCTGATTTTTGAGTTCCAATTTTGGCCTGTTGGTCACATTTTGAACACCATACACCGTAGTTTTCACTTGCCAATAGTAGATCAAATGTTGGAAAATGGGATTAAATTGCCTTTTTAGGACAATTGAAATGAATGTTTGAGTCTCCTGATGATTTCTAGGACTGCCCATGACTCTCCAGTAAAGTGCAACCTTGTGTTCAAGTGAAGGGTTTAAGTAAAATACATCCAATATATCATGATTCATTCACTAGATCAGCTTCAGTTTTCCTTCTTATATAAACGTCTACTTCTTTCGGTAACTCAAATGTACAGCTTTTTCCACTCCAGTTAGTCACTAGACTATTTTACAGCTCCGAGGCTGGAGGGAAACAGAATGACTGTTTTGTATGTGAAATGTTTATCAACATAAACGTTAGAACCCACGTGGGAGACATGAACAATAAATGTCACTTTTAGGCTATTGCTGTCCACATATACTTTACCACATGATGAGTTGGAGTTCGTGTACACTATCAATTTGTAAAAGCATTCAAATATATTTCTTTTTTGCTCACAGGCAAGACCCTTTGGGCTTTATCCATTGTGTTTCAAGAGACAATTTATAGCTAGACTAAAAGAAATCCTTAACACCATAGCACCATTTGAAAACAGCCAGAAGGAAGACACATTAAATTCCCCTAATCCATTTTGATTACAATGTCTTTTCATCTAACTTTAACAGCCATCTAAACAAATATTGCTGTGTGCTTTTGCACTGAGGCAGCTATTTTAGTGTAATGCATTTTGAAACTGGGCAAAAACTTGTCTTCGTAGCCTGCAGTCAAGTCGTGTATTGACTACAGTCAGGACGTGTTTCTTGCATGAAAACACATTTTCTACCCGACCGAAATATACATGTCAGCAATAAGTAGCACTGAATTGAAAGCAGTATTTAAAATCAAGAAAAAATCTTCTTCTCAGAAATCACAACATTTTTAACTTTACATCACACAACCAGCAAAGCAGTGAAGAACCAGGAAGTGACGACTGAAATGGACACAGGCCTTTGTGGTTTGATGAGGCGTCAGTTGGATATGAATATTTCAGTGTCGACGCTTGTTTAATTTTTTTGCTACCAGTTTTCCGTCAGTAAATCAGCATGCCTCTATCTATTCAAAACAAGCCAATCCGCCGCACACAAACCTGCCTGAACATTTCTGATACCGCTGCGGCTGATTTATTGTCTCGAGCAACACATTTGCAATTGCAAAGGCTCCTAAGCATGCACACATCTGGTTGTGTGCCACATCCTTGCCAGAGACTGCGGGATCCCGTTGTCCGTCAGTATTGTGAGGCGTCTCTGGGATATGGATGAAGCCATTTTGTGCACATAGTTCTTGTAAAATGAAGTGTATATAAGTAATAACATGCAGGAGGGTCTCCTCTCTGCACCATGAATGAGTCGCTCCTGCCGTGGGGAGCCGGTGACATGATTGTGATTGGACGAGACACAGAGAATCCAGATCAAAGCAATCTCTAGTGTTTTGGCCCCCAGCGCAGTGTAGAGCAGGCCCACACACACACACACACACACACACACACACACACACACACACACACACACACACACACACACACACACACACACACACACACACACACACACACACACACACACACACACACACACACACACACACACACACACACACACACACACACACACACACACACACACACAATGTATATACATACACATGAGGACTAACACTGAAACACATGCATCCCCTCCACCTTTTCACTCTCACACATGTATACTCGCAGAGTGTCACACATTCATGCACTTTACCTCACAGATTCAGTCTGGATCTCTCCTGACACATTCACACATGTACAGCCGACACTCTAATGCACTGGCTGCACAGTGTTGATTTGGATGAGTAAGCAGCAAGAGCCCAAGTACGCTCCCAGGTCTTTTCAAAGAGCAACATATACAATTTATACATTTAAAATGTTAATTATTTATATTGACTAAGAGGTTGAGACTATATGCAATGAGGATAAAATATGACTTAAAAATTAAAGCAGAAAATCTAGTTATTTTATTTATTTGAAGAATCAAATAATGACCATATTTTAATTGCAAAATGAATTACTAAATAAAAAATACAGTTAAATGTGTGCATTAAGGGAGCTCCACTCCTTAAAAAAAAACAAAGACAAAAAACATATGATATAAAATAAAAGAACTGAAATAACCACAACCACTGCTGCAATCCTATTTCCTGATAATGTCACATTCCACAATCTTATCGTTTTGAGGCTTTAACAATAACATATAGCTTCGGATTGTAGCGTCCAAGGGGGCATTTCCTTTCTGTGTAACTTTACAAGTATTGTAAATTTGAAACAAGAGAAAATGCTAGAAGTATAAATTATTGTTCACTTTGGTAAGATTTACACTTTCATCTCAGACAAACAGTTGTGGCCAATTGTCGCAAAGACAATAGCAATGTCACACATTAGAGATGTACTAAGAAATTGCTGGCTCTGGGATTAACAGGGAATCTCTGATCAGCCATAAAAATATGGCTACTGACGGGTGATGAAATGTATTTTATTTTGCCACAGTTGATGTGTTAGAAGCAGAAAATATCCAAAAGAGTGATCCAGTTAATGCCAAACCAATTCAAGGGAATCTCAAGCCAACTGATGAGTCCAGTCCATCAGAAGTTACTGCTGGTTCTGATAGAAATGGTGTCAGAACACACTTCACATCACAGTCCCTCGAATATGCAAATGAAACAACATGAGATAATATTAGCTTATTATGTGATGGCTGGTGGGTTGTAAGATGCAACTCTTTCTGTGGTAGTTATGGATATATATTACTGAATTACAGTTCCGTCTGCATTTGTCTCCAATACATTTGAAAATAATGCAAATCTAAGAATGTGTAATTTAAGAAATTGAACGCGGTCCACATGTCAATACTGACATGATATCTTCTCAATATTTTAAAGAAAACAACAACAAAAAAAATAATGCTGTGAAAAGGCTTTCCCTTTCCCCTTGAATCTGCCTGGTGCTGAGGGAAAGCCCGGCCCACATTTTGAAAACCACTGTTGTACATAATAACACAGTCCTGACTCTTTAACTCATTCATTCAATCATTTATGCTCAGTCAATTAAAAATTAACCACATTTACAGGCTGCAGTCCCCACAAAGTCGTCTTTTGTGCGCAAGAAGCAACGTTTGGACTTTTTTGCTTCGCAACTAAACATTTTACCGTTAATAATAATAAAACAAATGTAAATCTTTAAGATTTAAATGTTAGTGGCACCGCTCTGTTTTCTACTTTATTGTTCATGTTCAACCCGCTGTTTTGCATCAACAGGCTCCTCTCATGTCACTGCTACTCGGATGTCTCGTCTGACTGAGAGAGCCGAGGTGAATCTGAGGTGATGATGAGGAAATGCCCTGTCTGCTGCACGCAACAGCAGCACACATTTACCACGCTACAGATTCAGCTCCCCTGCCTCCCCCTCGACTGAAACGGACCATTTACAACACAAATACAATTATTTTCCCCCCAATATATTTAGCACGGTGGGTAATGATCTCACCGTGGCCAGCTGCCAGGATACATAAACACAGCATCCCAGTTTGAGTCCGAGGTTATGAGCGACATCATCAGATGCAAGCGTGCGCTGATACGCACGTGAACAGTCTTGGTCTTGCCCCCAATCACACACAAACACACACACACACTGAGGTTGGTGTCACGTTTGCTATGTATACACGCAAATCCAGGCTCTCTCTCTCTTTCACACGCTTTTGTTTTTGGAATCACGCACGTGCAGACGCAAACAGGAAAAACTCCTCCACTTGTTCGCCGCACAGTGTGCATCTGCTGGCAGACGGGGGCGGAGCTAAACCAGAGCTGAATGGGAAGATGTAGTGCCTTCAATGTGACCTTGCTGGTGACATCAGACCAGAGTCTGTTCTTTGTGGATGCAGGAGCAGACAGTTTCAGACTGGCACGCACACACACACACACACACACACACGCACGCAGCACTGAAATAGGAACGCAAAGCCGCGGTTACAAGACTCCCAGTCTTATTTCATACTTTCCAGTGGTAACAGTTAAATTGACATTTTCTGTTCCCGCCATCCCCCATAAATGGAAGCCTCCGTTAAATTGCTTTCATATGGTTAATCCAAATTAAGCATGCCCACAAAATAAAGATATTCCATTTCATTTGTGTAGCTGATGATTCCAACAAATCTTTCCTTTCCTTCTCTGTGCGCTTGCAATACCGAGCTCTTCGGATTGAATAACTTCAAATCTTGGAAAAGACCCAGTTTTTCTCAAAAGTGTTTGTACAAGACAATCCTCCATATTTGCCATGGCATGAACGATGAATATGCCAGTATTGAAGTGTTTTAGTGGCTTAGAGAAAAGTACATTGCAGTTGGAAAAAGTTGCTTAATTGAACCAGATACTCTATTGTGTAACATTCACGTTCTCCCTATAACCAACAGAGAGGAAAAGAATGTGTGAAACAGCTGAAAGAATGACAGAATTATCTTCATGTCGTAATTCACGCGGCTCTTAAAAGCCCGCTGATTTATCTCAGCAGTGGTCGGATACATTTCCTCCTTCATAATCAGTGACGAAAAGGGAATTAGAGCTGCGTTCATTAAAACAATTTCTTTATTCTGGTTCCTTCTGCTGTGTGCCCTGTTTGAGGGCTTTTTTTTTTTAATGTAAAGATTCTCTAGACAAAAGTGTAAAGATATTCTGGAGAAATACTGGATAAAAAGTACTGTGTACATTCATCGTATCCACTTCAGTTAACTCATCCCATTAGTCGAGCTTGCTGGGCTTAATCGGGAGGGAATTCAAATTGTTTAAGTTTCTCTGCAGTGACATGCTTTGATCATTTTCTCCATGATTTATGGCACCAAGATAAACCAAACACTGGAGCGACTGTGCACCAGATGTTTGAAGCAACCAAAGACAAGACAATCGAGAGGAGGGATGTCAAAGTAATTTTAAGTCAGAGTCCACATCCAGCTAGATCCCAACTGGGCTGGACCAGTAAAATGATAGCACTGGAAAGAATGGCAACTCGAATATGTTGCTTTTGTTTTGGTGCAAAGAATTACGAGTGAATTCTGAAAACACATTGGACAAAACCTTTGTTAAACAAGATTACATTTTGCAAGTTCTGACACTTTACATTACATACATATATATTAAATTGTGAGATAAAAATATAAATAACTTGCATTAGCTCTGCTGCCACTTATGTTGACACTTTAACCAGCAAAAAAAAAAAGACCTTTTCTCTCTCCTCACAGAAGGAAAGCAACTGCTTCTTTAAAAAAAGAAAAAAAGGGGGATATGGTCTTCAAGTCCAAACGCAATCCCTCCCTCTCCTCCCCTCGCCTCCTTTTCTCCCGGCTCGACACTTGATTCCCACAGGCTTCTGTTGATTCCTGCACTCCAGTGTTGATAGAGAGCAAACTGATATCATCCTCTCCAGCACACTAAAGCCTGTGTTGGCTTTTTAACCCGTCTACTGATAGAATTTTACCATTTTGAGTCTTGTGCATACCTGCTGATAAAGCAGAGAAGACATCCCTCATACTTTACACACACGCGGCCTCATTCTAACCTTAAAGTCAGCCTTGTACACGTCGACATTCAGCCAGTATTTACACCCTCGTTGAAGTGTGGGTTTGAATGAGAATAGCAGAACAGTGCTAAAGATATTTTTCTCCCCCCATTGTCAACTTGCATTGTTGAATTGAGGCAAGACACATCACTCTGCTGTCCCACGGTAAATGGGATTATATGCAGACAAGTCAAATGAAAAAAACACACGAAAAAAAAAAAAATCCGACAAGACACTCGGGGTGACTCAGTTTGCAAGTTCAAGTCAGGACACATTTCAACAGCTGGCTCTACAAGAGCTCTTGTGCAATTATCAACAGCAACAGCAGGGAAAGAGCCAGGAAAGGGCCAAACTTTATGTCATCCAATAAGACAGCACCAAAGCCAGTTCCACTTTAGCAAATTTATGAAGAAGCGTATAACAAGTGAATACTTCGCCTGAAGAAAAATCAGGTCGTGCTGCCTCAGCTGGCAATAACATGTCTGAGTGATTGTTCACCATCACCACCATGGACAGGATCTCTTGATTAATATATAATGGTTTCCATATATAATGGTTACACCTTAAAACTGTTAACTGTAGTTGCTTCACATTAACTCGTCATAGATCTCGACAATACTGCACAAACTTCGGAGGGCTCCCTCTTATCTAGCGGGGCTGCATTGTCGAGTAAAAGCAGCTGAAAGCCATCTGCTGTGGAGGAAGAACTGGCTGCCTTAACAAGTAGGCAAACTGTCAGAGAGGATTAATGCTCTACCTTAAACCTGAGTTAATAATAAATGGGCTGTTTACTTGTTCAAGGGGGAGGCCATAGATAACAGCACTCAAAACCCCTCCTCTTACTGCCAAAAAGATAAATTCTGGTTAAGTGGGGACCTGCCTGCATTGTGGCCTCCAGTTCCCCAATCATTATGAACAAAAACAAGAGTTTTACTCTCACTTACTAATGGAAAAGGTCAGATTGGATGCATGTGTGTGCCACATTCTGGAGGAGCCTTTGGGATATTTTGTTAAAATTCAGTAAATTCGAAGGCCTGACTGGACTGACGTTTATTTGCATTTTTCTTCCATGGGAAACAACACAATAACACCTCTGACAATTGACCATGAAGTCTTTATTACGCACGACCACCAAGTGCTACACCCATCTTCGTGGAACCAGCAGTGGAGGGCTTCAAAAGATCGCTGAAGGCGGCTTTAAAACCAGCGACGTGCATCACCTTCTTAGCTGCTGATGCATGCAAGAAAATGTGGGAAAGAAACCCCTGAGAAGGAGTCAAAGAAATGTCTTCTCTCTCCTTCACTCCTAGAGGGCTATATTAGCCCACGGTGGGGATTTAACTAATGAGCCTAGCTGCTCTCCAATGAGGGCATCCCAAGACAGCCTTTCTCCGACAATTGGTTCCAATGGGTTTAAATGCACTGGTCGTTGCAAAGCTCCACTCTGTCCAGGAGATTATAAGGTAATAAAATAGATGGAAGAGATGTAGGAGAGAAGTAACATTTTAGATTATTTCCTGTGATGATGATTGCCATAAAAAATTCAAGCCAGTAAGTCAGCGAGGAAAAGAGGCCACATATAATTTACAGTATAATATTACTTTTGATGCATATTAAAAATACATTAAATGCAAAAAAAATGAAAAAAATAAATTCATACTCAATTGAGCATTGCACTTTACCATAAGAAATCGGTTAAATTTACATTCAACTGTGTAGGGAATTCACAGTTCAATTAAAAGACCCTTTACTATTTTGTATGATCACTTCTGGGACCACCACTAAACTGTTCATATAGCCAGTATTTTATTTCTTGGCCAGTAGCTGCTCACACACTGCAAAGAATCCAACTTATATATAAAAAAAAAAGATCGCTCAGCTTCTTTCTCAATCCATGAATTGATATCTATTTTTTGTAATTTGCTGCTACTGTGCATGTTATATGCAATTCTGAGATTTCCGTTCTCCGCAAAAACTATCAATGATGCAATAATAGATTTCTGTGCCACTTGGGAACAGCAGAAAGACTAAATGTATCACTGCCAGTGAATCACTTTATAATGTGGATAAGCAAAGCATGTGAGGCAACACTTGTTTATTTACAAATCCAGCACACACACGGCAATATCAGCATCAATTTGGAATTTGTGCCTCTGTTCACATGATAAATGTGTCCGATACTCACCGTAGCCATAATAGTGCTGTTTTGGCCTTTCACCATAGAAATGCTTGATTATGTCAATCGGGATTTTGCCAACTTTGAACGTTGTTAAGTAGAGGGCAGGTAAGCGTAAACCGTGTTAATAAGAAGTGTTTTTTTAAAATGAAAAATTACTTCCCACTGTGGCTGGGGCTAAGTGGGGTTGGGGTGATGACAAGTATTTAATTGTTTACTTAAATATTATTGAGGAAATGCTCCAAAAAGAAACAAAAATAAATCACAATTTGGAGCCTTTCAGCTATTTTGTATTTTTGTGTCTCTCTCTGACAATAAAGTCAGCTCCAGCTCAGCTTTAATCAGACTCTGGTAATACATAACAACATTTGCGCTCATCTCTATTAACCCATTACAGGCATAGAAATGCAGATAAGCACAAGTTTAATTAAAAAGGTTTACTGACAATTGATACCATTCTGACCATTTTGTTCTGGCTCTTCTCCTGTGCATAGGTTCTGTTTTGCACCAGAAACCTCCTCAGACATGACTGGTCAATACTTTTCAAACTACAAACAGAAACTTGAATGTCTTCCGGTACTACAATCTATTCCCCTTGCTTCCCTGAGTCTACATTCATGTGGACATATCTATTCATGGAGATTAAATAAAACCCAACTATGTTTTAACTCAAAACCAGAGCAGGATGTAAAATAGTTCCATAGAGACTTTACCTTTGTATGTTACAAGTGATTGCAAAAACTGGATCATTTTGGATTTTGGGTGTTAAATATCAAATAACTGACAGGTGGTGCATGGCAATTCAATATGGTTTCATATTACTGTCAGAATGGATACAGTAAAACAAAAATCTACAAGTTGTGAATCGAGTTATTTAATGAGATAAATGCTTAAAGGTTATTTGCTGTGATACTATTTGTCTGCAGTTGTTACCATTCAAATAGCTAAATCCTGAGTGGCATCGAGTGCACTCTGCATTCAGGCGGTGACCGGGACAGCCGGGAGATGCTCTGAATATCTAAACAGGAACACTCGCACACATAATGAAACATCTCACAAACATGACCATGATGTTTTACAGGCAAACAGAAAAAAAAAAAAAAAAATTACCATGACATCCAAACCATGGGGGCTCGGCATCCTCACGTCAGTGGAATATATTTTCGACTCAAAAATCTTGGCTCAACCCATTCATTCATAAAGATCTATTTCAATCTTTTGTTAAATGTGCAACCAAAACCTGCTATAATCCTGACTTTGTTACACGTGTGTAAGGAAAGGATTCTCTGGACTGTTCCTGTAACATGAAGCGCTGACAAAGAGCTTATGAAAGGGGATTAGAAGGCGCTTTTCAAGGTGTTTTTCCACATCAAACCTGCACTTTTTTTTTTTCACACACCACCAAAGAGCATGGGTGTGGCATGCAGAAAATGGCTTTTTCTTTCAAAATCTCTCTTGTGATTGCTGAGCTTTCTGACAAACCCAACATGACAAGATGTCGAGCAGCAAGAAAGGCATTTACAATAAACATCAGTCGTTGGAAGCTGTCATCCGCTGTGATTATTGTGCACATGCAAAAGTAAGTACATGGATTACCTTAAGGAATGAAACAGTAGATCTACTGATTGCTATTGACTGTGAATGTATCTACAGTGTATTTGTCATTGCCGCTGCACAATCACAGCTGACTTTATCCAAGCAGAACAGTCACATGGGTGTGTCCCTGTACAAAGATGTCTACTCAATAGCCTATGCTTTGTTTTCTTGACAACCAATAATAAATAAACATTGAACAGTCACTCACTGTCTCAAACTCTAAGCCTAGGTTAACCTCCCTCATTACTGAAATGTTTAGGCTCTCTTCTCATTGAACTCAAAACAAGGGAGTATAATTCCTTGTCTCTGAACAGATTTTTTTTTTTTCCCCAACAAAACCGGCAAAGGAGCATCTTCTCACTTTTCTTCGCTCCTCTCCTCCTTATTAGGCATCCAAGGGACGCTCATTTGCAACACTGAAACGATGCCGTGAATATCACCCTCAACTGCTAATTCTCAGAGGTCTCTGAGGTGGCATAAATCATTAAGACAGATTCTCCTCAGAGATGCTATGGTGGTCATGCACCTCTCGTGCCAAAACACATTTTGATTTCATTTGCTCTGCGCTTTGTCTTTGGCAAGCCCCATAACAAGTCGAGAGATGTTAAATATAACTCCTTGTTAAGATAATTTACGATCTATTCGGCTCATTGAATCACTACAGCAAAACAGACTTGATAAAAATGGGTGTTAAAGGGTTTGGCCACTGAGAGGAGAGAAGATTAAATGACACAAAATGCATCACCTCGGTTATTTTAACCCATCAATTGATGAGCGAGCAGTTGATTGAGTCTCACTGCAATAGGTGAGCTTTCCATCTGCAGCAGATGCAGTGATGTGCTATATGGAGGATGCTCATTGTGAGGGAACCATTGTTCTACTGCTAATCCTGGCTCAGCCTCTCAACCAACCAGCACTGGAGGCTTAAATGCAGCAGCTCCTTTAATTCTCGACTTCATGCTGCCGTTGTTGTGTGCTTCTCGTAAATAATACCAACCGACTCAAGAAACAGGCTCGCAATTGAATATGAACCATGTCTGTAAAAATGAATTGTGACGTGTAAATTAAGTTTTTTTTCCCCTCTTTCCTTCCCTTCCACTGGCTCTTGTTGTCTGCCAGGAGATGTGCAGTGGCAGAGATACGACTCTAGTGTCGAAGAGCACATCAAAGACGGGGCCTATGAGAGGTCTGCTTTACCTTTGAACATAGAATAGGATTGGAGGCTGCGCCAGCTCTCTGCAGGCAAGGCTCAGGCTGATCAGAGGCTGCCCAGCGCAGCAAATGCAGCAGCAGTGGGCACAAACACTCATAGTATAGTCAGTTTCAAAGGAGCCCTCTACCCACCACTGATAGCCTACACACAGAGTGAGCACAAGCTTTGCCACTGAGAGAAACTGAGACTGTACGCCAAAGCATAACACCCTGCAGAGCTTAGGCAGTGTCATATGGAACAAAGTTACAGATTCAACAGTCTCTCGCATAGTTTCTCCTAAATACTGCATTTCCCACTATGCCGAGCCAGCATGAGCCGAAAAGATAAGTGCACACTTGAATAGAAGCTCTCAGGGGGAGGTTCAGAGTGTCCACATATTTATTCAGAAAAACAAATCACACACACACAGACACCTTTATGTCTGTACTGGCCAATGGGAATTGGATGGCACAGATAAATTCAGAGCGCTACGCTGACCTGTTCCCAGGGACGGACTCAATTAAAATTAGCTTTATGTTTCTTTTTCGTCAATCCGTCTTCCACTTCTGCACAAAATATTAATTACATGAATCACAGTTCACAGTCTCGCAGTTAATTGTTCAGCAGTAAAGCATTTCACAGGGCCACAGCTGAAGCCTGGGAGATGAAAACAGAATGGAAAAGGGGGTTGGGGGGGCATTCAGGAAAGGAGGAGGGGCATTAATGCTTTTCCACTGTCACTGGACTGTAAAACGCAGATGGGACCCCCATCATGTGTTGTTTGTCAGTCGGCACAATAGTCATTGCATTTTCAAAACTCCACATCTATTAGTAATTATTATGATTGGAGGGAGATATAACCACACCACAAAAACATCTAAAGACTACATTAGGTAAAACATCTGTTGAATAATCAACACTGTGTGTGTGTGTGTGTGTGTGTGTGTGTGTGTGTGTGTGTGTGTGTGTGTGTGTGTGTGTGTGTGTGTGTGTGTGTGTGTGTGTGTGTGTGTGTGTGTGTCCGTGATACATTGGTGCTGAACAAATCAAATGTTCCAAGTGGAGGAGGGGACACATATTCACACCAAGGGGTCTTAATTATGAATGACAGGAGACATTTTCTTGAACACTTAGGTCAGAGATTCAAATGAGGCCTATCAACTTTACTGCAAGATGTCAAAATGTATATGAATCTTTACAAAAAACAAATACTGTATATACAAATGTTAAGTGCTATCTGAACAGTTTCTTTATTATATTTGTCTGTTTCCATCAGGACTTGATTATTGATAAAAATGACAGAGACATTTATGAGGGTATATTTTTTTTGCTTATGTTTGAGCCTATTTTGTATTTGTGTTCTGATCACGGAACTTGTGAGGTTTGCCGATGAAGCAGGTGCAATCACTGAGCTTGTTTTCCAGGTGGACATTACATAGGTTGTGAAGTGTTTAATAGGACTGAGACATCGAAACACCATCAAAAGATGAACAAATTGTGGATTTTTGTGGATGGTGATCTGCTCAGGATTAGCTGTAATGGAGGCTAGGGTCGACTCCAGCAGCTCAAAATTCTTTTATTTTTTTCCAGAAACACATTTGTTTGAACATCCCACACATAATGCTGTCCATTAACCTTCATGTCTTTGCTGAAAATAACAACTGATTGTTCTCTGCCCTTGAAAATGCAATACAAGATGCTACTCACCCAATAATAATATTAAATCTACAGTAACTACAGCCAATGCTGTGAACTCATCCTAAAATTGAAGCTATATTAAAGTCCTTAATCACAGTGGATAGTCTTGTCACTGCAGAGCAACATGATTTTAAAATCATTTGGCAAATTATCTCTCAAAAATGTGCGTGGGAAGGAGAGTGTTTATGAGCACAAACGATTATCAGGTTAAGTAGAAGAAACTCATGAGCAAGCGGTTTGCTTGCTTTGTTATCACTTCCCCCATATCTTTGTAACACATTTAGTGTGGACTCCACAACTTTACCAAAAAATGGTCTGTGATCTGGCTGTTCCCCACCAATTAAACAGATAATTATGCAAATGTGGCCTTTACTTAGTCGGCGAATGGGCAGAGGCAGCATCTAGCGTTTTCTACAGGCCAAAGGCTATCGCTACGCTCGCACAGGAGAGTCTACAGTCAGGTTAACAAACCCATTCATGATTTAGCCTCCCGTAAGTTTGCAGACACGTTTGCTCACAGAGCTCACCTTTAATTATCGGAAACGGGAACCCAACAAGCTGAAGTCAATGACCACAAGGAGGAAAAGAGAAAATAGAGGCACCCCTGCTGTCTGTGCAAGAACAACACCGGAATACTGTAATTGTGTACTGAATCTGTATCAGCCTCTTTCAACAGATGGGAACAAAATCACCAAGTGAAATATTTATCTCCAATGGACATAATAGCTGCTTTTGGTTTGCCCGGAGTAAAACTTTGGTCATGATCCAAATCAACCAAAATGGGGAAAATTAAGTGGAATTGTAAAGTGACAAAGGTGCCAATGCAGTTTTAGTATAAAGGAGACCTCATTAGTATTGGATGTATCTCTTCGAGCACGACGACTGCCAGATTGAGCGGTTCAAGGAGCGTACCGAGCCATTCAAGATGCACACTGCAACAAAATGCTAATGGAAGACACAAAGCACTGTGCTGACAGGATTTCGATACAGGGATTTTTAACAGTCAGAGGGAGAGAGAGAGAGAGAGAGAGAGAGAGAGAGAGAGAGAGAGAGAGAGAGAGAGGGAGGAAGCATGATGCTCGAGTGCTCTAATCCCACCTGCCTTTCTGTATGCTGGGGGAGGAGACGAAAGAAGCCCCCAGGAAGTTCAATATCTGCTTCTGCTTGACCACATCTCAGCCCCCTCGTTGAGAAGCCGCGTCTCTGTGGCAAGGTGAAGCAGCATGGCTTGAAGAGAGGCAGGATTAGACGTGGCTCTCCGGGCAGGCCTCACAGCTGAAACTTGCATGAGATTGCCAGCATGGAGTCACATAGGGAGAGGCCATGGGCAGAGCCCCCCCACCACCCCTCAACCCCAACCCCCCCCAAACCTCCGCGCTTGAACTGGACCCCCAGCTGCTCCTTAACCAAGGTGAGTGTGACAAGCCCTCTCACATAGCCCATCAGCCACTGGCTGCGGGGCTCTGCGGGGACTCTGGTGAGCTTCGCAGGTCCTGGCCACTAACCAGGCCCCTCCTGTAAGGATCTTGTAGCCACGCTGAGGTGCTCTTTAAACTGACAGGACTCGCGCTCCGGAGGCCGAGGTTGGGGCTTACCTCTGCAACGCATGTGTTTGTTTCTTAGTGACAAACAGAGGGCTGCTTGTGCCTGCAGAAAAGACACGCTGAGGCTGACATGTTTGGATTGGAGAGCAGTCAGGCCTGTCTACATAGCCGCAGTGAAGCAACAAGGGGCTGCCATAGAGCTAATACTGACAGAGGAAAAAAACCTTCAGACTGCAGGAACGAGGATGTTTTCATACTGTAGCGAGGTGCTCATGGATACTGGTAGAATAACAGAAAGGTCACAAACTTACTGTACCTTGCCAATCACACTAATTGTTACTGAACTCAAAAGAAAACATCCCCCCCCCAAAAGTCTCCATCAATGTCGTAATAGGTAATCATTGGTTAAACAATCTGTGGGATCCAATTCATTTCCTCCAGTTTCCATAGTTTATCAGACCTCTGTGAACAGATGTGCCAGATTTGTGTCAGTTACAGTAACATGACTCACTTTTTCCTCCGCTCAGCTCTGACTGTTTACCACTAAATAGATGGACTTCATCTTGCTGTATCCTCTATGATACTCGTTTGTTTAGGGAGAAGAGGAGACGGACACAAATAAAAAAGCTCTATTTGAAGAATGTTTTGATGGGAAAAAAAATGAAATGAATGAAGAGGAAGAAGAGAGTCAATGCAACTGACGATGTGATGTTGTGGTCCAACTCGGACAAAAACATGTTTGGTAATTTACAAGTCAGTTTAAATCAGATTGGATGAAAGCCTTTTAGAAAATGCTTTTAGCTCATGCTGGACATACAAAACAAAAAAAAACAAAAAAAACCCAACTTTAATTAAATAGATTTTGTTTTTAAAAAAAAAAAAAAACTTTCCAGAAATTTCTGTTGAAAGATATGAAATCAACTGATGATACTTTGTCTGGATATTTTGCAATCATAAATTCTTAAAATTTAAACCAGTGTGACCAAGTAATTCTAATATAATATATTAATATTTAGATTAAATATTTTACCAAAAATAAAAACATCTTGAAAAAATGTAAAATTCATACATGAATAATAATTATAACTCTGGTATTTTGTCCATGTACAGCTGAAAGTTCGTCTGTAGGCCCTTGCATCTGCTGGCATTTTTACACACGTAATGGACGTTGCATACAGATGTGTGCAGTGACGTTCCACACATCAGCAGGCTGGAGCAACATGTACGGCGCAGCACCTCAGAGCTACCTGATGGAGCGAAGCACACGCACAGCGAGATAGAAAAATCAAGTCTCTCTATTACCTTTCCACCACCAGACTGCACGACAATCACCGCACCACAGACATAAAGTTGAGCTGTGTTAATTTGAGCATTACATATCCACGGGCAATCTGCAGAAAGACACCAATTACACAGAGTTTTAAAGTGTCTAATTGAGGCCCTTCAGTCTGAATATGTTATTGCCAGTTCTGATTCAAGAATGAAGACAACATGCTCTGCTGCAGTCTGCCGCTTACTCTTCAAGGGATATGTGGTGTTAATAGGATGGGTGCTCAGCCTTTGGTTCGGCGTCCTCCTACTGAAGTAACATGCCACAGGGTGATAATCCTTATTTTGTTGCACTAGCTTATTACAATGCTAGCAGTAAATTTTGCATTTAACCACAGGCCCTAGCTGCTTGATGTGAAAGCAACCCTCCGGAGGGAGTGTCAAGTCTACCGCATATCATGAAATGTCCTATTGTGCTGTAAAGAAAACTTTTTAAGTTGAAAAAAAAAATTATGCTTAGAAAAAAAAAAAAAGAAAAAACCCAAGCATCACGTAAGAGAAAAACTGCAGAACGCTCTCATTTTTGACGTTAATTATCACCGCCATCCTCTGCGTTGATGTTACACTACACTTGAAATAATGACTCATGAGCTTAAAGTGAAAGCTTTGAGACAGACAGGCATGCAAAGACAGAAGGCAGTGATGAATGTGAATGATTTCTCTGACTTGAATTCAAAACTCCTCCAAATTGGAGCGCTGATGAACTTGGTTGGCCTTTAATTCCACTTTTGCTGCGCCACAAATGCAAAGCTTTGTCCACAGACTCGAGTCCGGGTCACACTGATTTCGATGACTCTAACTCCAAAAACAGCCACCCGACTCTCATTAGGAACCCCATGTTGGAGAACATGAATAATGCAGCACACTTAGAACACTGGCCAGCGTCTGTACATTCACCAGTGTGTTTGATCTTGTCAAGTTTAGCTCACATTTCTGCATTCATTCTGTGGCGTTTAACTAAGCAAGTTCCCCCGAATGCACACAAGGGTGTCGCAGGCAGTCACTGGTATTTGATGGGTATAAATATGGGAACGTTTGAAGATTAACCCAAAAGACTAATGCTGCTGTAACACTTGCAACGGGTAGATCAGCTAATGAGAAGCCAGCCCTGGTCTTTGGCATCATAAACATTTTTACCAAATGTATTCCAAAGCCCCCTGGAAAAGCAGCTTGAGAGTTCTTCCCCTCATGTACTGTACTTCATCTCATTACCAGAAGGAGTCAAAAACATCAACAAGAACTTTGAAGCTCTGAGCTCTCCGGTGAACCAGAAGGCACAGAGGTGAGAGTGGGCATATTAAAAAAAATAAATGAATAAATAAAAAGAAAAATGGATGAAAATTAAAAATTAGTCCATCCAGTCGACCCACTGAGGTGTTGCAGGATACAGTGACTCTATCCAAACAGCTGCAAGTAGCAACTTTGGACCAGAATAACTGTGTTCCTTTTATCTCATATACCAGGATTGATGCATCAATTGTCAATTTCAGACAGTTATTTAATATTTTTTATTTGACTATACGTGTTACAAATGTGGAAGCAATTGTCTGCAATAAGATGGTCATATTGCAGAAGGCCTGTACATAAACACAAAGCTGTAATTCTGTGCTTTCTTTCCAGATCCTAAAAGGTCCAACACTTTTGGTTCTGAGAAATATGTGTGCCAAATCCTATAAGATCATATCAACTAGATCAATAAATCAATTTTTGTAGCAATAAGGTTACCACATTATCTAAGGAAGAATGTAATCGATGGAGTCAGAAACAAACACCTTTCCAGTGTTTTTTTTCTAAAGAATCCAGTGACATTTTACAGGAGGTAAAAAAAGCCCCTCAGAGAAACCAGCAAACTGATGGAAGTTAATACAAAGCCATCATGTTCCAAGCCCGCTGATTCAAAAAGACTTGAACAAAAAGGGGGAAATAGGCATGTCAAGCTTTGCTTTATTGAAGGTCAGAGTAGCCTACTTGCAGTGTGGGCAATCTTCCCCTTAAGTCATTTAGCTTTAATTTCCACATCTGATATCACAAAACGTGCTCCCTGTAAGAGGGATAAGCTTAGCATTGGCCAGAGCTAAAAATAATAAGTCTTCGATGTTAAGAGACCAAGGTTTGTTCTCCCAAGTCATTAGCTGAGATAGCCGGTATAGTGACTTTTATTCCCTGGGAGGAGTACCGGAGGAATGGTACTCTGCCCGCTCTTGCCTTCAATGTCATTCCAAAGAGTTTAGTCTACTCCAAATAAAACAAGACTTTCCAAGAAATATGAATCTAAAAACCAACGGTTCTAGACATATTGAAGGTCCTTTTCCTCCTTATGAGCATAGTGCTGAAATTATGCTCTCACAAGTGACTTATTTAGTCACCAAGACGCAACCTATCAAGTCAATTTAATGATGATTATCTGAGAACAGTCCCCGGTGGATGACAAGCTGCTCCATCTGCATAAAGATAAGCATCATCTCCAATGCACACTGGAGAGATACCATCAATGCCCCTGTGAAAGCAAAGATGAGAAAGTTCAGCAGAATTACCACATGCTCATCGAAGAACTCAATTACAGTAAACAAGAATAGTTAATTTGTTGCCAGCAGATAATCAAACTGGATTAAGCTGATAAAAACTGATTTCAAGGTGCTGTGGCAGGCAATGTAGCGCGTGAGCCAAAACGTTTCCAGCGTGATAACTCAGCCGGCTCCTCCTTCGAGCACGTTGGGATATTTGATACAGAGTCACTCATCCTGCCCCGCTGACAGCAATGAAGGTAAAAAGTTAGGGGCTATAAAAATGATATACATGACAACGGCATTTCATCATGTGTTGTACCAGCTCCCAGATACTCGCTGTTAGCTCAGGACCCAGAGGAGCTTCTGTATCTCCATGATAAACTCATCTGGCATGATTTATTAACTAGTGAATCACACTCTGCTCTCGCTCCGCAACGCAGACACACACACACACACACACACACACACACACACGTCTCCACAGCGTCTCTGGAACAGTAAGCCTTTCCACAGGGACAGTCAAAGTCATTAGCACCTCCAAACTTTCTTCATGCTAATTTTTGCTTTGATATACTGGGTAGCTCATTTAAAACATAGTTCAGAAACATGGTGCTTAATGTTTAAAACTTTCACAACAAATACAACTTTTTTTGCTGCAATCACAGACGAGAGCGTCTCGGAAAAGCACATCTCTCAAATTCCTCAAGTTAAAAAAAAAAAAAAAAAAAAAAAAAAAAAAAATCATGACTCGTTTGTCTTTCAACTCGTCTGTGGATTCAGTGCCTCTGCTCATCAGTACAACGCCCTGCTCTGGCTAAAGTGACCTTGCAGAGGTTAGGCTAAGGCAGCTGTCTTATCACATCGGCCCTGCCCAGGTCTCAAGCGGTCCATCGAGTGCTCTGCTGGCACCAGACCGCACAAAGAATGCTGGCATCATTTCATTCTTTGAGCCTCCATCTGCCACGACTCTGACCAAGGGGCTACTTCTTATTTTAGACCATCTATTCGCATCCCCGCGTCCGCGTCCGCTCACACAGACCCCCACCGGCCCATCACCCCTGTCCCATTTAGGCCTCACATCCACTCTTCAAAAGCAAAACTTGGGTTCCCAAGGCGGAGCTGGGCTGAACTCGATGAAGTAGACTAGAAACATCCCACGTCCTTTCCCAAACTTTGTCAGGTGAAGGATAGTTCTGCTCCGGTGGACAGAGGAGCAGCGCCGCCCGCTCACTTACACAGCACTTTAAAAGGAAATCCCACACAGCCGTCACAAAGCAAACAGGACACACTGAACGCTTTCTAATGAGTACAGTTTATTAATAACGTGCTCCTCTGAACATTAGAACAATCAAATCTCTGCATTTTAACGATGTGCAATGATTTACACATGAGCACAACAAGCTCTCAAGCTTTAAGGGGGTATGCCATAAGCTCAAATAATCATTTTTACATTTTCAAATTGACACAGAAATCTATTCTGATTATACAAATGAAACGTGTTTTTCTATTATCATTCCCACTTTTGCTTATCTCGCCTCTTCATCACACACAAGTATACATCCAGTCCCAGTAGACAGATGTACACAGTAAAACATGGTGCGACCTCTTTTAGGAAATGCATCATAGTTTTTTTATGACCACTGCAACGACCCGGCACAGCAGTCCAGAGACCGCAACATCTGTAATGATGGATGGCCATCACATTAAAGCTATCAAAATAACCCCAAAAGAAATACATTTGAAGTGACATCGATGCACTGCCATGGGGGAACGGCTGGACATAATTGACTTCATATGCAGCGAGAGTGAGATCTGGCATGCAGCTGACAGCTCTTGCGGAAATTTTACACCACACAGACGGTGCCGTGGTGGATGGCGGACTGCGAAGACCAAATATTTGGTAAACGGCCTGTGTTTTAAATTAACATGCCACCTTCTTTTACAGACTTATGTAGAAATGAACATTAGCAGGACCATCACTGGAGAAAAGCCACTTTTTTGTCGAGGAGATTATGTAAAGACGTGTAGTAACATGAAAATAGATGTAAGGGTGACACCTTTTGATTGGTGCAGGCTTCAGTATTGTTGCTCCACCTTGTTGCCTGGGCAGGTACCTGCAAACGCAGTGCCAAGTAACGAAAGATTGCCAAAGAAGTGTCTGGCAGAAAAAAAAGAAGAATCACTCCTGCTGGATAAATCTCCACGGTAGGATATGCACCTGAGGCCACGACTGTACCAGAACAGTTGACTTTGACTTTTTTTTTTTTTTTTTTTTTAAAGTTTGAAGTCTCACAGGTGTGACAAAACTACTACTGTAATCATACTCAACTTCTAAATTACAACAATTAGGAATAAATAAGGGACAGAAAACCTGATATCGGGAAGTGTAGGCAGTATAGTCATGTGTATATCTACTGTACACTTCCCCACCTCCTGCTTGAGAGCTAATGGTCCAATGTAAGAGAGAAGAACCAGTTTTTATCCGTGACCTCCATTTCTTGAACTTTTGGCTTTAGAGCGTCTGTTTTGGGGTTTTTTTTGCCTCTCAGCTGCACTGCGTTACTACATTATCTATTCTACATAAGTTGAAGAAGACAGTACTTTGGTGAATTTGAATTGTTCTGTGTTTTAAGATTACTCCCCGGTGTGCACATCACAGCCCCACACCGTTAGCTTGGAATTCGAAGGCAAGCAGATTAATAAATCATAATCCCGAGCTCAGCACTGCTCAGTCACCTTTTTTGTTGCATCTAACACCCCAATTCCCAACAGGCTGGGCACAGAGAGGCATGTAAGATCTGTGCTGCTCAGGAGAAGGGAAACAAACAGGTGGTGTAAACCTCGGCGGGCCCAGCATCTCCGCACGAAGCCTCCCTGACTCTGTCCTATCAAAGCAGGTTGCGAGACCTTGCTGCAGTTAGCTGGTAGTCCCTTGCTATGCACACTTAGCGGCCTCTGGGAAAAGCACTCCAGGTGCTCATTGACTTGCATGAAGGCTGACTTTAGTTCTCACGCTGGTGCATTCAGAAGACTGATGAGCTGCTATTGATCTCTTGCAGAAGATGCTGTTTTCTCATGTACAAAGAAGATTATACACGTAATGGCAAGAAAAGGATTTGGCCAATTATCTCCACTGGTTATTATTCCAGTAAGCCAAAAGAAATTATTGCAGGAGAAACATTGTGCATTCCCTTCCTTGTTAACGCTGCCAGTGGAGGATGAATGTGAATCCACCTGATACAATGTGCCTGGAGTTTGTAGAGTAGACTGCTATTACCCATGAGTGCTGAAAGATGCCCAGCATAAGTGCGATGCCGTTTGCTTTCAAGGACACTTAGGATCCCAAGGTACTTGTTGAAGAGGAAGAATATTATTAACCCCAGTGGCAAGCCCTTCCATTTCTTCATATTTCACCGGCAGAACCGTCAAACCAATATATTACAACCGTTCTTTGAATGGTGAAAGCTAATTTGACTTGGGGAAAATTGTTCCGCATAAGGTCAATACAATGCCACAACAATGGCGGAAATGGGGCATTTTAAAAATAACTAGACAGGAGAGGAAACTTCAGAAACACAAGCTGTTCTTTTTTTCTAGGCCAGTATGCACCAGCTTGCCATGACTAGACACTTGTCTAAGTGAAAAAAGAGGAAGTAACACACTTTTACTTTAGAGAAAAGCCAGATGAAGGCTGATAGATGCATTACCTGCTCTTAGATTTCTGGCTCCATTGTTCACTTGAGGAAACTTTGTTGGACCTTTGTAGGTCTTCACTTTGTACGACCTTGGAAATTGTCACATGACAAATTTTTCATTTTCACCGACCAATTTCAGCTACAAAACACATTCAGGGAAAGTAGGACTGTTGGATTAACAGTGAACATCAGTGGAGGTGGCAACAAACTAAGTTCTGTTTACATTTAATCCATAAACTAGTATAAATTAAAGTTTTGAGCCCATCTGTCTGCCCAAAGGAATTTCAATGCTCATTATCCCACACTCAAAATGTGTGAGTGGCAAACATACAGATGAAGATGTAAAGCTTGTTCCTGCTGAGGCAATATAAAATAAATGTTTTTTTTCACCTGTATAAGCCACTGTAAATTACGAACACAAGTCACAATGCATCTTCTGGTGACCATTTATATTGGTAATGTCTACACTTACTAATACAGTATATACACACTATGTGAGATGTCGCTTGCAGAGAGTTTGACCTGCAGAGGGTCGCACAGAAAAGCTCCTGAGTACAACTCTGGAAATCATTCATTCTGTTAGTTGTTGGTTACGAGGACCAGATTTTTCCACATGAATTTGTGCCATAGTGATTCCTGGAAAAAAGGTCAAGAGTTCACAGAAATCCATCAGAAATACAGTCTTAATGATCAAAATTATGAACATACTGCAATCCTGCAAAATGTTTTCTTTTAATATCCAAGTTGAGTAAGATATGGAAGACCTAATCAAAATTGAAATCCAAACCTTAGAAATAATTCAAATTCACAGAATTACAATCCTCTTTTTGACAAGCATGATATAGATGATATCCGAAGTAGAATTCCGCAGTGACTTGCAAGCATGTTTGACAATTCTACATCAAATCCTGTTTAAAAGGTACTGTGTAGTATCATTGGATGTGTGGAAAAAAGCCAAGCAAAGTATGATATATCGCTTCAAGTGAAGTAATTTGAGGCTGCCAGTGTACTACAAGTTTGAAAATATAATGGAGAAAAAAAATCAGTGGGAGTGGATTTAAAAGGGAGTAAGATTAGCAGCCTCTCTGTAGCTCCTTCATCCTCTTCTGTCTGTGCTGTCTGAGCTCCAGGCGAGAGGTTCAAGGCTACATTTGCCATTTCTTTGCAAATTTAAATTAAAAATGCAATATCAACTGGCTCTGCCGCGTTGATTGATGTATTTTTTTTTTTTTACCAGTCCATTGTGAGTCTGTCAGTGTTGCCGAAGAAGAATGCTAAATCAATCGAAGGAGAACTCTTAATTTCTCCACCCTCTAGAGGCCCAAAACAATGGCAGCCAGGAACAGTGTTTGTTAATGTGAGGGGGGGAAAAAAAGAAGAGAAAAAAAAAAGACACTCCGGGTACTCCATTTAAACAATATCACCTCATAAGTAAGCAGTTAGTGTACGTAAGTCTTTTTTTTCTTCAACTGATTTAGCCACCAAACACAATTTAACAGCCATTTGGCTTCTGGCCACTGTTCACTCCAGCTCTATAGTCACTGTCGAAGAAAGAGACGCCACGGAAACTCGGAGCCGAGCAGGTGTGCTTTTACTCTTGTCTTTTCAGCATAGGACATGGCAGTATGACAATATTCTGTCTACCATCCTTAGTGACACAAGACTCTGGAGCTCCCCTATAATTAACCCTGGCTGAGCTCCAGCCCAGGTAGTGCAGGAGAGGAGGCCCACCGACTGCCAGCATGTCTGGCAGACACCATCCATTCCCCAAACCTGGAGATGATCCTGCACAGGAGACACTTTGACACTCTCTACCGCATTCGCGGTGGACGCAGCAGAGCCCCAGCCAACAAACCCATCTGTGGAAGTCATTATTAGATCACTGCTAAAGACTCAAACAAGACCCTCTTCACTGAAACTCAATTGTGCAGATATATGAAGCAATCCATACACAATATTAGTGTTCCATCAGCTTGTTCAACGAATCACTTGTTTCTTATACACAAGTAATTTTGGAGAAAGGAAATACCTTTGTGTTGGTCAGCTTGGCAAACCTGACCGGCTGTAAATTGGGTTCAACCAGGAGCCAGGAAACCTTGGTACAAAAAGATTTCAGTTTGGGGAGCTTTTTCTGCCTTCCCACGCCCATTTCCACATGCGTCACTTACAAAGTACCTCTTTTTTCTCGTAAATTATTTGCAAATTTTCATCCAATAATTCAATTTCAAAATCCAAGTAAAGCAGAGCTGCCAACTCTCACGCATCAAAAGTGAAAGGCAGCGTATATTCCCCTACGCTGTCACTTGCTGAGCATTTCAGTTCATATCTGAGTTCCTAAGAAATGTCTGACAAGATTTTGTTGTTACCAGCTGCTGGGATACAAAAAAAGAAAAACATTTTCGGAGGTGTTCATCATGGATAAACAGGCAGGACCAGAATATGTACCAAGTGTCCCTGCTCGGATATATACAATTCCATCTCGATGCAAGACTTCCACAGCATCCAGAGGTGCTGAGCTTTATTGTGCATCAGCATTTTCTAAAAGGACCCATAAGAGCTGCAACATTCTGGGTATCATCTCAGTCCTTGTTGGATAAAAGGAATCCATAAGCCCCTCATTGTTTGCAGTTTGACCAGGTGCTTGGCACATAAAACCCCTACATTCATCTGCCAAAAAACTGCTGGCTTACACACAAGACTTGCAAACATCCTTCTTGCTCATTGCTCTGAGATTGGGCTTAAAAAAAAAAAAAAATGTAATAATAAAATTGCAAACCAAAAGGGGAAATTGAATGAATATTCATATCAACTGTGTAAAATGCACCATTATCTTTTACTGACTCTCCATTGTTTGTCATGGTTTCCGACGACTCAGCTTTAGTTAATGATAAGCATGTCTTCACACATAAATCAAATTAATAACACACGCCATAAAAATAACAGCATACTCCCACTTTGTTGCTGTATTGGAATGAATAAGAATGTAGGGTGAACCAGGGTTTTGTTGAAAAAGAAAAAAGACAAGCAATCAATTAATATTTAATTTGTCTCCAAATTAAATATTGAGAGAACAGGAGGTTTTTTTTTCTTATTAGATTAATTTGAGTGTTTTTCCATCTACCACTACACCAAACCCTTTGACCCTTGTTGTTTTTTCGGATGTACTCTTCTTTCTAAATGATTGATTCGTGAATGGCTGGCTGCACAGGCCTGGCGTTCCATGCAGAGTTCCTGTTGTGCTGCGAGCATGGTCTGGTTTTAAGCGTCTCAAAATGTTTCTTTTATGATGTTTACTTGACCTCGTTCATTAAAAGAAGTTCCACAGATTAGATTTATTACAAGTTAATGTGAAGCCACATCAGGGGTGATGATCACATCTACATCTTTTCTTTAATCCCACAGCTCTGTGTTCAACAAATCCACAAACAATTTATTTGTTCTTTCCGGACTCATAAAGAAAAAAAATGAAAAAACAAAAACAACCTTGAAGTAATTTAACCTCATTAGACTCCCAATTAAAAGCTGTCAATTATGGATTTCATATGCAATTTCTTTGTATTTGTCTTTGTCATTTCAAAGTAAATTGGAGCCAAATATGATACAAACTCCCAACTTTTTTCAGTCACCATGAAACAAGAGGTTTCAAAAGTGAAGGGTGGGCTTTTCACGATGGCTTCGTGTTGAATGAAACAGCAGCAAAACTGTGGGGATCAAGCAGAATGTTTTAAAAAATATATATTTTTAAGAAAGTCACAATGAAAATAAATGTTATTAAAATATATTTTTTTAGAACGGCAGTTTTTTTTTTATAAGACAGCCAAACTAAAGATTTGATTAAAATGTAATTGTTATAATAGGTTATATACAGACAGATATTTTTGCTTCTTTGTGATCTCAATAGTACACGACTCCAAAAATACTGTAGCTGCGTTTCCCTACTTGGAATCAAAATATTAATTTAATCTATGCTGACCTTGCAATCGACTTGATCACCATCTTCATTTCAAATTTACATTCCTCAATTGCTGCTCAAATGCATACAAAGGAAGGGACTCTGTGATTTGCTACTGAACCTTTAGAAGGCAGAAACTATGCTTGTTAAGCTTCGACATGTTCAGCATTTCCAGTCGGGAGATCATTGTTGCACAAAATCAAACTCACTGACTCTTGAAAGTAGTTCCTGATATTCAAATCCTCAGATTCAAATTATCAAGAAATATCAGACATACGATGTAGAAGACCGCGTTAGGTGGTATCAGATGCATCAGTGATAGCAAAGTTAGAATGTAATTTCACTTTCCATTAAATACACTGCAGCATTAATCATTTCATGAAATGGATGTCTGAACCTGGGCTGTCGTTAAGGGTCAAACAATATCCAAATGTGTGACACGGGTTGAAACCGCCCAGTGCTCGGCAAATCAGCTGGGCACAAAATACCCTTCTGTTCCCACTGTCACCTCCTGGTACCTTCACGCTTTGTGGATATATCTGGGAGGGAGGGGGAGGCGGGGGAGAGCCAGAAACCAGGGGCTGAGGCCGAGGAGCCTGGATAAATTAGCCAAACCACTTAGGTGATTTCAACTAAAATTAGCAGTGCTGCCTGTGGGCTCCATCAATTCTGAACTTGCTCAAACTCTGACAAGCATGAGGGGGAACTTTCCCCCCCCCCGGCCTCGCTATCGAGAAGCTCCCTCTGTCTAGTATTTCTCTCTTTCCTCCTTAAACCCCATCGTCCCCTTTTCCCTCCACATTTTTACTACAGAGAGCTCCAATTAGGTATTTTCCTTCATGTCTTTCCTCAGTCCTGCACCAGCATCAGTGGTGTTTCAATTTAGGAGCAATGTCCTTGGTGTTAAAAAAAGATAACTAGGATCTCTGGGGTAGGGGAAAAAAAAAAAAATCCCTATAAGCCCTTTTTGCAGGTTGAAAGCAAAAAACAAATGGTGGCAGTGTTTAAAACCGTGCCGTGATTCATGTTCAAGGCTCACATCCAGCATCCAGCTCCGTGTTCACAGGTTTACACACAACAGTGCGGTAGCTGTGAAACATAATCTGAACAGAAGAAAGCACAATGAGCTGCAATTTCAAAGAGCTCTGTTTTAAGAGATGTTATACAAATATTAGCAGTAACGCTACAGAGATTCAGCTTTTTTTTTTCTCCCCCCCAAAGCAAATTTTGATTTGCTACTGTGACTTAATAAAATGAGAGAATAAATATATCCATGTGTGATTTTCTTAACAAGCAGCACTTATCTACACCTGGTTTCTCACAAACGGTTTTTATTTTCTCTTGAGAAAATTGGCAGTGAACAGAAAATGTCAGGTGCTCAAGAATTAAGTAATACCATTTTAATATTAATAATAAGAACTCTACATTCAATTATAGGTAGTCGAGGTACACATTTTTGGAACCAAAGTCAGTTAAAATACAAATCTCACACTATGTAGCAAATTTTATTTGTTGGACTAACTAAGGAATTGACAGTCAGACTATACTGTTCAGGGACATTGGCACCCACAGACAAGAAAAATATCACGTGCTAGTTCAGAGGCTTTGAAATAGGTCGGTCAGGTGGGCATTTCAATTTGACTTCAATTTGATTCAGTTCTATGTGTTTTATTAAACTCAATATTAAACTTCTGTTATTGTTGTAAAATCATGCAGGAAAAACTGAATAGACATATACTGTATGTGCTACAATGTTCAAACTGATAGCAGATTTTTATTGTATTCAAGTAGAAAACAGACTGGTCTGATGACAAATGTTAATTTTCTTTAATATTTCTTGAAGTTAAGACATTTTTTGGTAGACTGGTAAGACGTGATTAAAAACAAAGTTAATAAAAGACAATTTATGTCCATGTTCTTGACATTCCACACTAAAAGCCAAACCCTTCTTCTGAAGTTTTGGGGAAAACTGGAATTTGACCCAGACCGTGAGCCTCTCATAGCCACTGTTCAAAGATCAAAATGTCATTTTATAATCACACGAGACAATCATAAACCTTCAATAAAACAAAAGGCACTTGCGCTTTCGGTGTGATTTGGTGTCGCAATATGTCAAAACCGTGAGACGAAGACAATGGGAAAAACAGACGGGAGGTAGAAGTGTTGACGTGGTCCATCTGAACACGTGAGTTTTCAGACATGATTTAATAGTTAGTAGTGTCCTGTAGGAGTGTATGCTCGTCTATGAGCTACATTTTATTGCCGTTATGCTTGTTAATTGTCTCCCAACTACTACCATGCTGGAGTTGCTCCTATTCTCAGACATGTGGTGCTTTTGTTAAAGCCTCTTCTAAATGTAAACGTAAAGACTGGCAAAAAAAAAAAAAAAAAAAATCTCATTTTCCTGGTGGACGTAGAGGGTAATCAGTGAATTTTTATGCGGTCTTAAAAAAATTATAAATTCTGAATAATTTAATAAAGGTAAACATTAGGACATTTAATTTGAGGAACATCCCTCCATATACATATGTTTATCAAGTCAACCAAAAGGTTCAGGATGATTTTTTTTTTTTTGCACAATTAATTGCTCACTGTAGTTGAAGCTGCGGGGTGAACAGTACCTTTCATTGCTAATCAGACAGCAACTCATCAGCACTCAGACAGCTTTTCTGCTCCAGCAGAGCACAGGAACATGAAAACCCAAACACATGTGCAGCACACATACATTGAAAAAAAAACAAAACAAAAAAAAAAGCATTTAAAACGATACTGCTGTGACTCACTGAGAGCCAGACATGTAAACATGCATAAAACTGAGGACTCCCCAAACCCTGAGAGCATGCAGAGAAAGACATTTCATCGGAAATACTGCTTGGTTCAACCAGCCGTGCAGACTAAATTGACCTATTCTTTAATCGCTTTTAATGAAGACAATGTGAGCCCAGAGTGCCGCCGAGACCGCCAAACGCTGTCGCTGCCGTGGTGCTGCAAACTGGCTGCCACATAAACAATGAAGAGCAGCTGATTCTTAATTTTAAATTGTGAATTCCAAATCATTTCTCCCGGAGATTACCTTTCCCCCTGCAGACTCTCCCTAATTTGTTCAATTAATGGGAATGGTGTTCCAATTAGAATGTCAAATCCGAATGAATTTAATTTGAGATGAAACTGCCTGTGACAAGCGGTTGGTGGGAGATCTTCGACAATGGGGATAAATGAAGCTGTTATGGTAACGCGCATCCATCTCAGGGATTTTTTTTCCCCCCTAATCCTGTCAAGTGTCATTTCAACATGTTCAAAATTTTACTTTACATTCCTTCCCGAGCACATTATTTGTCTTTGTTGTCTCTCATAATCCAGACCTGTTCGTTCACCCTCTGTTTTATGAACTCTAGTCAAGTCAACGATGCTGCAGAGACAAAGAGGTTGAATGAAATTACAAGAATCTGATCACACCGACAACTGACTAACTTTTTTCACAATTATGCAAACGTTAACATCTATTATGGGTTTTCTTTTTAAATGAGCCAGACTAATACAACACAACACAGACCATTATGACCAATCAAAGGGTTAAATGAACGTTCCACTATGCAGTAGAACATTCGGGGGGGGGGGGGGGGTTGTGCAAAACAGAATTGTCTCTTGGTTTTTTTTGGTAAAGAATATATGATGGTCGCTTTAAAATTTGCTAAATAATGTATTCTCTGAGAAAACTTTTTAAGTTCCTCCATCTGCCTGACGGTGGTTGGGTATGTGCTTGTAGTAACTGACAGCAGCACTACGGAGGCTCGCAGCGTTGCGAGATGACTCGTAAGAAGCCGATTAGCAAAGACTCACATAAGAGATGTGTCAGACACTTTGAGTTACTTGTAATATTTTGAAGAATCGAACACATTAGTGTAAATAGGCTACATTATCTTCACTTTATCACCTCCCAGTTGAATGATTATTCAGGGTGGAGGCAGCAGTCATACAAACTAAAAATCACCACCATGGGCTCAAAGTTTGAAAGAATGTGAGCGTAGTTTTGGTTTGGTTACCTTCATATTTATGAAAGAGAAACTTTGTACAATTATCGTGGATGGAAACGGTGCATCCATTATATATATTTCATATTTCATGATTTCAAGCTCCATAAAATGGAACACTGAAAGAATTCAAGTGATGCATTTGTAAATGTATTAAACTGTATAGATCAAGTTCTCCCATAATAATGACGTGGGATTCCTACCCTCGCTATGCAGTTCACTCCTCCAGGTCTCAATGTGAAGTAACACAGTTACATACGTTATTAGAATTCATTTTGTTTCACCCTCCATCTTCTACAGGGGCAGGATCTGTAAAAATGTAAGCAGACAAATGTTCTCATCTCTACTGGGAGCGTCTATTGGAGGACATTTCTCTGGGAATATGCGAACATTCTTTATTCGGCATAACAGCTCCTGCAAACCTATTGTTATGAGTTGACAAGGTGCTCCACGGAAGCATGTCAGCTCTTATATCAAATTCGCCATTCTGACCTTCGCCCTAGTTTCAAAGTGGGGGGAAAAAGGAGTGCATGTTAAAAAAAAAAAAAAAACAGGGTGGGAGAGGGCTGGGGAGAGAAAAGACAGGAGAAGTTATAGAGGGGAGATTTCCAAGGACGACTCCAACTTCCTAATGGAGTCTGCAGAAGGTGGAGACTGGTACCCCGGTGAAGAGGATGAGAGCAGGGTCAAGGGCAAGTAATCAGATTACTGGCAGCTTTACTGATCCAGCGTAAAGATACGAGTGAAGCAACAAGATACCTTGCATAGATCACCTATTGTGCAGATTTGATAGAAAATACCTTCTGATCTGTATCCACTTGTCTGTACTTATTTATATTTCTATCCTATAGATCCTTATCAGCTCATAAAACCCAGTTAATTTTGATGTTGCAAACATCACACTGCTAAGCCGATTTGCAAGTGCATCTCTACAAGACTGCTGCTACAGGGAAGTGGACAGTGCGAATATCTTTTTTCTATAAATAAAACATCAACCAGGGGAACGTAATTCTTTCTGCATCCTTTTATGACGTAATTGTGTATTTTGGCAATTCAGGAGATGAACTGATACAAAGACAAAAAAAAAAAAAAAAAATGCTTGCCAGCGTTAACGTAATGCAACCTTCAATATGCGTCTCCAACCGCATTTTACGGTCGAATGCACTTTCTACACTCACTTGTTCACTTTACACAAAACTCTAAACGCACAACACTTTATCAGAGGCGATACAAAAGAGTAAAAAGGAAAATCTCCTTTGTCTCCTGTTATTTCTGGCTTGACAAAGTGCTGAAAATGTCACCATTGCAACACTGTCTCCATATGCTTCCAGACATCATCAAAAGACTATTTTTACTTTTTATTGGTAAATCATCAACTTTAATTTGAAAGTAAAACAAATGACAGACGTTTCAGCCCCTTGGCGCACCATCATGTGGGCAGGACAGCAAAGCCAGGCAGCCTGACGAATGCCCAGCCAAGGCAAGCTGGAGGGAAGTAAAAGACACTCCTCCTCAAACGGGCCCGTCAGCTTTCAAAGAAGCAGCCATTAGTGAGTGCTCATCAAGCGGGAGCAGGGGCCCGTCCATTCCCCCGGAGAAGCGGAGCAAACGGCGGGCCACAATGCCTCTATGTGGGAGGAGGGAGTCGGGAGGACTACAGAGATGAGCCCCGGACCCAGTGGTGTTTCCGAGCGGAGTCAAGCCGTACGTCCCCGGCACGCTCAATTCCCAGCCCAACTGTCACTGCTGGCACTCAATTCAGCCCCTTCAAGCACATAATCTGTGCTCGTATGGCTGTTAAACACCACACTCCCCGGTCCTTCACTCATTCCGTGCCATGGTATTGTTGTGTCTGCCGTCCTTCTATTGTTGAGCCATTAAAGGATTTGGATGGAGAACCATTTCTCAGCATATGGTATCTTGATCAGTGACAAGTAAATGAGATAGAGACAATAAATTCTCTCTATACACACACACATATATATATATTTATATATGTATCTATGTATTTGTCTGTCTTTGTTTATGTGCATGTGTGTGCAAACTTGAAAAAAAAAAAAAATGTGGACCTGCTTGCAGTGCTATTACAAGGACCAGACGAGAGCCGACTGATTCTTGCAGGTTGGAGGAGCTCGCTGCATTAATCCTGGTGAACACAGTGGGGTCTTAGGTGGCACGGTGCCACGCCGGAGATTCCCACTTACGGCTATCTCTCCCGATGACAGAGCGATAATGTCACATGGGTCCAGGTGAGCAAAAAATGGCAGCCCGCTTGATGCTCAGCCGGCTGCTTTAATTGGCTAAAACAAAGTAATTTGAGTGCAATATGGGGGGCACGGGAGGGTAAATGATGGGACAGAAGGTCATCGCTTCACTTTTGCTCTGCTGTGTGCCATCCACCAACACTCCCAGCATGTGCTACAGTTAATATTGAGATCTATTATGCACTACCCTTTCACCATCTGCTTCACACACACCGAGAACCTGTGCCACGCACGTTATCGAATTAAACAAGAAAGAAAATTTGTTTTGCTGCACTGGATGTCTTCTTGAAAATGAAGCTGCATACTTTGATCTCCATGGATCATAAGACACTCGGAACGTTACTGATGGTTGGTAAATTGTGGCAAATGATGTAACATCATCAAAGCAGCTTTTAGTGCAGCACAAAGCACAGAACCTTTTAAAATAGCCCCAGTATCCACAAAACCTCTTACAATCATCCTTCAGCCTAAGGTGATATTTGCTTTGTCTGACCAGGTGTCAAAATCCCCAAAGTAGATAGTTTTCAGTGTTTGTACAAGAAAGAGCAACCGCAAAACATGTTCAGAATAAAGATGTTCTGGCAATTCTACTTGTGATTATGTGATTACTGACTAAAGAAACTGATGTCTGACAAATACTTTAATCTGTAAGAGGGAGGAAAGCTCCAAAACATCCATGTGGCTTAAGTAAACATCCAATTTAACACGTGTTCCTTATACTTACAGTGCCACCAATTTATACATGTAATTCTGTATGATGCACCTTCTTAATTAAAGTGAGACTTATGGGCTGAACCCTCTGCCAGCTGACATCAGGATACAACTTAAAACAGGTCACCAGTCCATCTCAGAGCCGACACAAAAAGATACACACACATGCATGCACATGACTACAGGATGGGCAATTTAAGTATGTATTTGTATTTTGGGGGAGGAAACTGAAGTACTTGTCCGGTCAATAGGAAAATGTGCACATTTCTGCTTTTGTTTGTATTAACCACTAAAAAAAAGATTTGAAATTAAGACAGCATAAATGTAAAAGGTTTAAAAAAAAAAGAAGAAGTTCTGAAATGTTCACACTCAAACAAGACAATACTGTACTACATAAAATAAACATTTTCAACTTTCAATCCAAAACAACACCTTATGGAAGCGGAAAAAGATGTCCCACTGCAGATATTTTCCAATTTTATACTGCATAGAGACAGCATTTCAACAACACTTGTATATCTGTGTTCATTTGGCCGTGCGTCTGTCTTTGAGTGTGCACTGAAGCACACACGAGTGTGTGTGTGTGTGTGTGTGTGTGTGTGTGTGTGTGTGTGTGTGTGTGTGTGTGTGTGTGTGTGTGTGTGTGTGTGTGTGTGTGTGTGTGTGTCGAGATACATGATGCACCTGTGTTAAACAAATGACCCCCATTGCCAATGTGGGTTTTTCCCAGGTGTGGCTGATGCATGGATCATGTGGTGCAGAGTGCTCGGGGCCACATCGGCTCAATCGTCCTGGGATCATCTCTGAATGTGGCCCTGAATTTGCATTGAGTGAAGGAATGGTTCGACTCCTCAACGCAGCCTTCAATGCATTTGAGGCGCAGGGGGAGGAGTGTGCTGGACCAGCCCCCTGCAGGCAGAATCAGGTGTTATCTGTCTGACTGGGGACACCACCATCAATCTCTCCTGTCCACTTTACTTTGCCCAGAATCAAATCAGCATAGTGTAGTACATCTGCGCTGACAACATGCACACAAGATAAGCAATCGACTGTGTCAAAATCTTGCCATGTTTGTCTGATGTGTGGAAGGGAGTCGTGATAATGTATTTATCATTACATGCAACTGGTTCTGCGTCTCAACTATCAAAAGGAGGTTATCGTAAAACACAACGCTGCTGTTTTTTGTCTCCCGACCCCTTGCGTGCATTGAAATATCAGCCACAAAATAAAGGTCTTTTTTGTTAAAGTAACCAACATGTTGGTTTCATTCTTAATTTTTTCATTGCAAGCTTTGACATTGAATTCAGGTAGAATTGGTCGGCTCAAACCCTCAGTCAGATGTAAAAACGCCAGAGTATTTGGTTCAGCATCTATTAAACCTCTTACACACCTCATTCTCATCTTTTCAAAACACATTGCCTGTGCTGCTCCTCAAGGTTCAATTTTATGCTCAATCTAATTTTCTATTTACATGCGCTCTCTGCTTTCAGATCAACAGGAAACAAAATCATGCATCCTCTGCTGCGTGAACAGAGACATGCTTTTCACTATGAACTCTGGAGAAACAAATGCATTTCTTAAAACATGGCATCATTTTTACACAATATGAATAACTATGGTTATGGTGCAAGTGGGGGGGGGGGGGTAAAGTCTTTCATCTTTTGATATTTTCATGATCAATCACGCGTCTGTTTCATTTCTCTGGCTCATTCAAAATTTAGCATTTATGCTTTTAACTAATTCAGGCAGACAAAATAGCATCAATGGACATGCTGTTCTTTTCACTGGTTAAATGTTGAATGAAGGACTGATCTGAAGATTTCACCATTACTTTTACAAGCAACTGAGGTCTGGCCCCAAGCTATACTGCAGACCTTAAAGTCCACTGTGAGCTCGCCTGCAGCTCACAAGAGATTCTCCTTATTGCCGGGGAAAACGCTTCAGTTCTTCAAACTGGACAGGGCCATAATTAAACCAGACAATTTAGGAAACATATGCATGGCTTCCACAACAATTCTGTTAAACCACTGAATTTTTACCACCGAAAAACTCCCCAACAGCCTTTGAAATGTAAAAAGGAGGCAAACAGCAGCACAAATCCCCACATCATTCACATTAATCATGAAAATCTGAAATAATACGGCACTTAAGGGTCTTGTTTGGTGCGCCCCAGGGTGCGGATGGCAGCGTTCACACTCCCAGGAATGAGCTGCACTCATTTGTGCAACACAGCATTCACACCAGTGTTTTTACTGGACTAAACATGGTAACCTATTGAACACTTTGAAAATGTGATTGGTCTAGTGAGTTTTATCCAAATATCACTTACAGAAATAAAAATAAAAATAAAAAAACTAAACTATGGATCTGTCCCCCCCCCCCCAAAAAAAAAGGCTGTGTGTGCTCTGGGCCAACAGTTTAAAAAGTGAGACATCCAAGGGAGAATCTCAAAAATCCCCTTAAAGATGCAAAAAGAAGCAGAAGGTGAGAATGGAAGTGATAAACCTCTGTTGACACCTGGTCTGTATGATAATCTGATCTGTGTATGATGGCTTGGAGTTTGAAAGGCACTTTGTCCAATTAGAAGTGTGCAGCAAATTTCCACCTGCCCCTGACAGAGATGAAGTGGCTCTTTCAGAAGACACTGTGGCACTGAGCCAGCAAAGAGAGCCCAAACACTGCAAGTGGAGCAAGCAGAAATTAATGAGCATCACAAGCCACACTTGTTTAACACAAGATGACACCGAATGAATACTTCCTCGGTTAGACTGTTTTATACTATATTTCAATTACAGACATACAGCTTTTAAAAGGACATTTTGCATCAACAATTAATAATAAAAGGAGAAGAGTTTGTGTTTTTTTTAAGCTGGATATGTGCAAAATATTTGCTAGTTTCTACGAGAGAAAAAAGGGCGTCGTCCTTCAAGCACTTGTATGTAAAACTTCTCTTGCAGCATTCTTAAAAAAATAATCAACAGGGTGAGAAAAGACTATTTTGACTCTCAAAAGCTACACGCAAAAGTGGCTAAAAGTAGATTTTTTTTTTTTTTAATCACTCTGACAACTTTCATACATAACTGATATTTTTCAACTGAAGTCTGAACGATCATTCACATTTCATCTCGACTTTCACATTATTGAATGGCACCAGCATCATAATTCTCCATCTTAGGAGGCGAGAAAATGCAAGATCCCATTTTCAAAACACATACCTCCAGTACACAGGTATCAACCACTGATACACAAAATATTTCTGATTCATTTGTTAAAGAATTCGTAATGTCCATATTTACAGACTTCACCATTAACACAGTATGTGTGTTGACTCACATAGCATTGGTGTTCATTGCTCCCTTCAGAGCCATACTTTATTTATACTGTAGTTTGATGGCGGTTGCATTGAAATTATAAGATGAAATTTATATCTTTGCAAAAATTGTATTTGAGCATTAAGCCCTACAGAATAAATGTGGCCAAATACGTTTGTGCATCAGTCTGACGAAGGACTGCCTAAACTTTTTCTTCTTGAGACCTACTTTTAAAATCACCAGGTCAAAATTAATGAAGTCCAAATATCACAGCAAACACCAAAAACATGGTGGTTAACTATCTTTTGAAGAATGATAATACATGAAAGATTCACACAAACCCATTCCACGAAAGTACAGTAACACGTTTTTCTCCGCCTCGATGCTAAAGCAACCCATTCAACACACAAAGAAGGCTGCATCTGTACAATAATTATATATTTTACAACCCTATAACACCTTATAAATCATACACAACATGACTTAAATAACTTAAAAACCAAACAAAAATCCTAATATGCGATAAAGCCTCATAATAAGTTAATCGTGTAAATGTGTAAGGAGCGCCTGCAGTGTGCTGGTATCACCCTCAACCAAAAGGTTTTTTATCTTCCTATTTCTGTGCGTCTATTTCAGTCTGTCACATAAAAATAGGCTTTTAACAACCGAGCACGGCGTTAATTATTGCCCCTTAAGTACGGCATTACTAAAATAAAGCTGCAAATATTGATTGATCAGACAGACGATATTTGTCAGTGAATAAGGATCGGAGAGTCGTACACGGTGAAGAGTGACTCCGTCTTTCAATCACTGTCAGAAAGCACAGCAGCAACGCCGCATTGATTGAGCCCCATCGTGCCACACTCCGTCTTAGTAACCCTTCCTAAAGCAATCCATTCACAGACACACGCAAGAACCAAATATTCATTAGTGACTGATTCATATTCAAAAGCTGCCTTTTGAAAGCAACAAAAGAAGCTGAATAGTCTTTGACAGGCACGTTACAGTGATTGTGTGACATACTGTGTGAGGTAGGAACAATTGTGATCATCTTCTATTATTCTGTGAGTGGAGAGTTGTGTTCACTGCTGTTGTCTGCCAGATGAGAACATTTGTATGAACAGCTAGTTTGTTTAAGAGAGATTACAGTGTTACGAACAAACAAAATGGACCGTTTCATATTCTCACATTTTGTCTAATTACACAAATATTTGACACGTTCATGTCAACAGAACTAGTAAAAAGCTATCTTAATAAGACAAAATCAATAACAACGGGTATTATTTAACTACAACTGCTCACTAGCCCTTGGTAAGTGGCAAAAAAAAAAAAAAAAAAAAAAAAGGAGAGACGGCTGCAATGTTAATAATTAGTTAGTTCTGCGCTCAAAAAATTCTGTCCAACCTCACCAGATTTTAATCAAAGGCTGAAAATAGTAGCTGATTGTAATCGGCACTCAGAAGTCACCAGGGGTGTTTGAAGAGCCCGTCAAGCCTGCGAGTGGAGCTAATTCGATTAAGTGGTGGCAGTACCTGGAGGGGACGGATCTGTATCTTTCCCTTTTTTATTTATGAGATTAAGTTGCGCTTGTTATTCCAATATAAATAATCAAGCCAACAGAAATGACACTGATTTTCAAGTTGTTTTATCTCTCGTGTCTCCAAAAGTTTTTTTTTTGTTTATTTCAGGTGACAGCTAAACTTGGTGAAGTGATACCGTAGCAGTAAAAAAAAAAAAAAAAGAACTAACTAAAACAAACATGTGGTATGTGTGCTTTGCCATCCTCAATATTGTTAGCTTATCTCTAAGTGATAGAATCAAAGAAAAAACAATGTTTGTACTTCAGAAAAAATGCTTTGTTCTTGGAACAGCTGTTTTATTTGTTTTTTTGTTTTTTTGGGGGAAAATTCAATGATGGATTTGTGAAAATGAGAAGTAATAACCTCCAATGTGATGAAATAGCATTGCACAGATTGAGGAAAATTTAAAAAAACATACTATTCCAGCTGATGTTAAGCAATTTTTGAGTCCATTCTGTCAAGTCTTTAATGTTCGACTGTATTTAAAGTGCCCTGAGAAGACATGAGTGCACACACTGTTCAATTACATTACTACTCTAATGAAAAGAAAAAGCACATAGATTATTCTGCCTTGTTTCCTTTTGTGGTCACAACTCTTTCCTTGTGCAAGTCAAGCAACAATAAGCAATGGATAGCTCCATTTTTTATCAAAGTAAGATGTTACATCCCCCCCTCCCACTCAACCGAGTCCTTAAAGCATTGTTGTGATGAGGCCCTTTCAGCACAGAAAGCAAGATAAATAACAGTAAAGAAGCTTGTCTTGAGGTGTGCTGTTTGAATAACACACTTCAGATTTTACAACGCAACCCCTTCCTGTTTTAAAGGAGACACACGCATGTCACGAGGCGGGGGGGGGGGGGGGGGGGGGGCAAAAGCACAACTCTACAAATTGCATGGACAAAGTTAGCTGATAACAACCAGAAAACTAAACATTCCATATCTTACATATTCCGCCACAGATTAAAAATATTAATTTGAGGTACACCGATGACTCTAGACTGCCCCTCGGTGTGAATGTGAATTTATAGCCATCTATTTTCTGTGATGGACCCTGGACAGAATCGAGTACAGCTCCTCCAAACCCCGGCTTGGATGAAGTGGTATAGAAGACGAGTAGATGGATGGATGGATGGGACTTCACACGCCACACATAAGCATGATTGTATGCATTCAGTCTGATTCTGTTCAAAGGCGAAGGACTGATGCTTTGAAAGATACTGCAGGTCAAAGAGTGCTAAGACTCTCTCTGTGAGGGGCTTACCCACCTTCTCGGGATCGTGGAGATGTGAAAGGATTGGCACCAGATGTAACACAAAAAAATCCTCGGAGTGAGGCTTTAGACCCCTCTCTCCACCTCTTTCCCTTCAGGCCTCTTCTGAGGGGCCCTTTTCATATCAGAGAGGCACAGAGCAGCACTGATCCAAGCAGTGCGAGTACTTAGGTCACAGTGTACCACATTAAAATTAGACTCCTTTAACGCCCTCCAATAATGCATCTGGAGTATTTCCGGTCATAACTATTCAAAAATATCCATCAAAGATACAGATTTCTGTAAATGGGCCATAGATCTGAGCTATCAGTCACCACTGGAGACTTCATATCAAATCTGGTGTCTGTCACCAGTTGAAATTTCCTCGCCAGCCCCAGTTAAGCCACCGGTGATTCAAACTCCAAAATAAGTTGTCCCACGTGAATAAAACTTTCACAGTCTGTCTAGGTTAAGTATTTTAACTTGGTTTTGTATGTATAGATTTTTAGGCTATGCGAATGAAACCAGAAAGTGTGTTACGCCACCAAAAATATTTTAAAAAAAAGCTCAAATTGAAGCGGCATAAACAGAGCTACAAAAGTAAATATGTGGTTTGCATTCTTGTGGCAGTGTTTTAGTTTGAGTGTTTTGTTTGTAAAATATTTTGTTTTAACTTTGCTCAGTATTTAAAACGTTTATCCAAAAATAGTAAACACTCTTGTATAATAGTGAAACCTACAGAAACTATTTGTAGTGTACTTGTGGGATAAATGAAGAAAAAAAGATCCTCTACTGATTAAAAGCACAAGGATGTCACTTGAATTCTGGCCAATTGGATTTGATTTGTCATATTAAACTAAATAGAAGTGCTTGAAGCTACAAAGTTAACTTTTGAAAAAATGTTGGTTACATGAAGACTGGAGCTCCTGAGTCATAAACTTATGTTTCATAAAAGCAGAATCCGATCCAAAAACCTATCATGCATCCTTTTTTCTTTTTTTTTAAATTTCAAATACAAAACGAGCTTCATTGTTGTTTGTATTTTGAAATGAAGTTTTCTATTCGATTTCGTGGCAATCCTTTTGGTAGAAATTAAAAAACTAAGTTTGAAGTATTCATATCCGTCTACAGCTAATCATCAAATCTAATTACAATACTTTCAAACTGCACAGAACAGACATCTAAAATTGCTCCAATATTACTCATATGAATGAAGTTGTGTTTATTTGGCCCTGTTACTTGGGGTCACCGCAGCAAGTCTCTGAAACTTGCACCAGTTTTTACACAGGATGTCTTTCCTGCTGCAACTAGGATATGAACCCAGGTCACCAAACCTGAAAGTCAGGACTGAAGCCAATGAACAGTGAATAGTAATTAAAAAAAAAAAAAGGTTAAGCCCATGCGCATCTTAAGTCACTGCCATATCAAAAAAAAAACAAGCAAACTGATCATAAGCACAATGAAGTGATCATTTCTCTCATTAAAAGGGCTTAAAACATCTTCAGCTTGAGCACCATGTGGGTTAAACATGCAATATATGCATGCGAAATGTTAAAAGGGAAGATGTTAACTAAAGAATTAATAATCATGACAAAAGTCAAGGAGATACAGTGCACTCACGGCATGTCCTTGACACGTTTTGAATGAACTTGTGAATGTGCACCATTACATAAATTGCAGGGTAAATAGTAGAGTTTTAGTAGAGTTATGATTTCAGCCTAAACTTCACCGAACACATTGCAGTCAGCAGTTTTAACCTTGTTTTAACCTCAGAGAGATTCAGTTGGGACTGTTTTGCATATCAGTGTGTGTGTGTGTGTGTGTGTGTGTGTGTGTGTGTGTGTGTGTGTGTGTGTGTGTGTGTGTGTGTGTGTGTGTGTGTGTGTGTAAACCAGCAGTTTTGTCACAATAATTGATATTTTAGGGGAAAAAAACTTCTTATACATTTCATAAAAATGTGATCATACTTTGTTTCTGAGACCAGGAAAAACTGTCTTGATGTATGTTGGTGCCGTACAGATGGAGGACAACATCATGTGGAACGACAGCTGTAAGTCTGCTGTGTTCACAGGAGAGCTGCGACGATATCAAGAATATTTTGGTCTGTTATGAGACTATATTGTAGTACTCCTTTTTTTTTTTTTTTTGTCCGATCATCAAGTTGAAAACAATAATAACTCTCCTAGAAGCAGTATGACAGAGCATTTTGAACAGTAAATAGAAGTGCAGCATAAATATCAAAGAATTATAAAGTGAAGTATTCCAGATTATGCGAGAATGCATTTCAGCTTTTTAAATAGTAAAACAGCACATTAAAAAAAAGTCTTCGAAAACTAAGCTCAGCAACCTCTTTAGACATCTTTATTTTTTGGATGCACCTAAATAAAAGAAACTCAAGTTGATTTTGTTACTAGTTCTTCAAGGAGATCATGCTGCAAGATCCCCTATGTATGTACGTATGCAGAAATTCACCCACACAGTATAACAGTTTTAAAGTTACTGCTACCATAAGTTGCAATACAACACTTTCACTGGTATTTACATTTCAGTCCCCACTCAATAAATTCGGAAAAGCAATGACTTCTATTGAAAAATCAAAGTGTTTGTGTTGTAACGTCGTCACATCCAACTATAAAATCTGTCACTGTCACTGTTCAGCGTTTTCCTTCACCAGTAGCTCAGTCAGCTCATCAAGAAAAAAAGAAAAAAACATGGTTGATACGATTTTTTTGTTGTTGCTCTATTTATACAATTTTTTTTTTTAATTTTGCCTGACAGAAACAAGTGAATCTCAATTGATGCATATTTTACCTTGTACTTAACCTATACTTTTACCTAATACTCAACAAATACGTCCTTAGATAACTGTTCAAATGAAATTGACCTTTGAAGCTCATAAGGACAGGAGACCTTATTGTTCAAAGGCAGCGTTGCCACAATCGAAACCAGGAGCAAATGTCAGCAGATGTAACAGCTCAGTATAGAGGCGAAGAACGAACCGAAAGAATGGGCTGATGGGTAAAATTTTAACAACGTTAAGTGTCTGACAGCTACCAATAAAAGACTTGATGGTATTATTACTTCAGCCACACTTTACAATTGAAATCACAAGAGGACTGAAACTCAATATGATGTTATAGGCAGTCAGTCAGAAAAAAAAAAAAAAAAGAGAGAGAGACATAATAGAGTTCCTCTCCTGGATGTGTCCGAGCTGTAGGCTCAGCGATCAGCTTATACCTGTATCTTCATGCTCTCCAGCGGGCAGAGAGCCGTAATTCATTGAATTTGAGAATGCCACAGCCACAATAATGCTGCTGTCCACTCGAGTGGTGCGCAAGCCCCTTGCCAACACCTGGCTTTTTGAGATTTTGTGTGAGACGTTTAAAAAAAAAAAAAAGTGGAAATCCCTGCACCTCATCCGTCTTGTGTCAACCGCTATATAGAGGCTGCCACTTTAGTTCTTCCTGCAGTCGAAAATAAAACAGGTGTGTGTTCATTAAGAAGACGGTCTTCATAATCTGACTTTTTATTATGGATTGAGACTTTATTCTTCCCCAAAACTAATACTTAAATATGCCATTTGAGGCAAAACATCTTGAACTATTCTCCACTAACCGCAGCACACCTCACTTTGCGACAGCTTTCACAATTTTCTAAGTGGCAAATTTCAGATATGCACCATAAGTGTTCTTTTTCTGCATGTCAAAGCAGAGTAATCCTCAAACGACTGTCAATGTGAGTGACAACAACAAGTGTGTGTACAGTATATTAAGTCGAGCTCAGCAGTTCAACTCAGTCTATACTACACTACCAAAACACACACTTTCAATATTAAAACTTGACTTGAATAATAATCTACTCACTCACATCAGATCTGCGGCTTCCAGTTTCCCTGTACACTTTGTGAGGTTTTAAAACCTCTGCAGAGACCATCACCTTACATAACCGAGCCATCAATATCGATTGTTTCCAAATTTGACAACGGAGATCTTGCCCTATGAAAATAACGCACTTTCTTCTTTCCAGTAATCATATCCACCAGCCCTTCAAGGCCCGTTCTCTGACCCACTCAAGTCTTACAGCAGAGCTCCTGCTGAAATAAACCCCTTTCTACTTCAAAGGTATGAGCACTCAGGGTTAAAACAGGAAATGTCCTGCATGCAGGATAAGAAATGTGCATCCTTAAAACGTCTAATACAGGTGGTGTAATAAAAAAAAAGGAATTAAAAACAAAGAAAACTGTGTCTGACGCCTTTCAGGTGTTGCTTTCTGTGGCTGTAGCCTCAAATACTGGAGCTGGTGTATTTGATTGTAATCCTAAAAAAGCATATTATGATTCTGTGACACAACTGTTTTGTTTTTCATTATTGTTTGAGTGGTCTGGTGCTCAAATGTGCTGCAGCACTCACTGGCTGACATTCATTTTTAACAGAACATGTATATTATAACATGAACACTTTATTCAATAAAGCAATTAAGCCACCAATTTTTTTTCATGAAAGCAAGCTTTTCTTCTGCTCTCCTGCATGATGAGCTCTATAAATATTCCTGTTATTACATTTATGAAACATCTCCTTTGTGACCTCTGCTAAGCCTCTTTTAATACAATAGACAGGCTGTCCTGATGCTGTGATGGTGTGTAAAACCACTCCAACATGGGTGAGTATTTGGATTAGATGGAAAATCACACCAGACTGGTACTGTGGCGTTGCTTATAGACGCTGTTTATATATCAATTTATTAAGAGTTTAGCTATCGAGTAATCAGGCTGGCTATGAGACTGAAAAAAGGCACAGGAGAGAATGAATATATGTGAGGTGCGTTTTGACTTAAAATAAGTTCTTAAAAAGTTTGGGAAAACTTTTCTGTGAACTCTCCCATGCTAATCCACCCCCACCCCACAAAAAACAACAACATTCTTATATTTTATTCAAACACCAAAACTTAAGTTTCAGTGCGCAGATCCTCCTGTTAAACAGCAAGGATCGCCCGACTGCTTCTTTTTTTCTTTTTTCACCCATTCAGCATTACATAACAGAGCAAAGGCGTCCTTTTTCCTGTCTTTCTCTTTCCCAGACGCACTTTAATCCTGTATATAAAGGGTGGGGTGAATATGGGTCAGCAGGTTAGGAGTGTCTGAAAGTCAGACTTTAGAGGAAAAAAAGAGAGAGAGAGACAGAGAGAGAGAGAAAGAAATCAATCCACAAAGAATCTCAACTACCTGTCTTTGCCCCGCTATTACATAAGCGCTCCGGCTTGTGCCAGCCCACAGTCTCACACACACACACTCTCACACACAGTTTCCCTTCAGTTGAAGACACACTCGATAAAGTGCAGCGCTTGTTTCACATAAAAAAAAAAAAAAAAAAACACAACCTCGGTGACAGCGGGTGAACTATTTGGACAAAAAAGAAAAAAAAAAAGAAAGATCTGCTCGATGGTGATTTCTGCTCTTCGGTTGCGCGCCTCTGTTTATGGCTAAACCTGTTACATAACCAGCTTACATTCCACATTCACCATATCACACTCTAAATATAACCTTGCGCACAGGAAGAGTGCGCACAAAAAAAAAAAAAAAAAAAAAACAAGCACAGAGAGAGATCGATCAGTGAATTATTAGTGGTCACATCTACACGGACCGTGTTGCTGAAGTGTGTCCATCACAAGAGTCTGCTGGTGGAGAGAAAGAGCAGAGAAATCACTATTTCTTTTGAACTTGGGTGAGCCCGGTTTGTCTGAGCTGGAGACAGCAGCCGAGAGGGGGTGTGGTTAAATACTGTCTTGTACTGTACAACATGGACGGGACGTGATGGGATAAATCTGGTTTTAAAAAAATAATAAAAATCGTATAATATAGCCACACTTTGAAGGGAGGCGATCGATAAACGCACACACTTTAGGCTTCACTCCTCTGACCACGTGACGGTCCAGTCGCATTTATATTATATAAATAAATTACAAATGTGCAGTGCTTTTTCATGCCTGAAACAGTGTTTGCTGCCACTAAACAAATTCCAGCTGCCGGGGCGTCTTTTTTTTTTCTTCTTCTTCTTTTTTTTCTCCACACAAGGAATAGTCTAAATGTGTGAGCAGGAGATGTGAAACAAACCCGAGGCGGACGGCGCAGCGGAGGACACGTCCCTACAAAGACGAACCGGGACTTGATCGATCAAAAACTGAGCCACAGTTTCCCAAAGTTCACTTTCAACACTTTGACATTATCGCGTACGGCAGCGCGTGGATTTGTCGCCGGTGTTTGGCGCCGGGAGAAGGTCCCGCTGGTCGAACCGGAGTTCCTGGATAATTGATTAATGTTGCAGTCGAGAGTAAGAAAAAAAAAAAAATGTGACATGTGTGACCGAAGCACCCCCTTTATGATTTGAGCTGTCAGTGGAGCCTGAACACAAGCAACGCACACGCGAAGCAATTATTACAACCAAGCGCGCACAAAATAAAATAAAGACGCCGCGTTTCTGCTAAATAATAAGGCACGTCTCCTCCCTTGCATGCCTGAATTTTAGACAATGTGCATGTATCCATGAGGACGCGATTTAATTCATGTTGAAGTTAAATAAATAAAAAATAAAAAAAAAGGAAGAAGAAAAGAAATAACCCTCGATTGGATGATGTTCCTGTATGAATGTGATCCGCTTACCTCTGTTGGTGCTGGAACAGGTCTGCCTCCGAACCGGGGCTGGATGGTCCGCTTTCCGGAGCGTCTCCAGGTTTACCGGGGTTTCCCTGACCGGGGTAGCCGGCTCCGAGGCGCTGTTGCCCGGGTCGCTCGCTGGATCTGGAGGGGACTCCATGTTGAATCTGAGATACACTGTTTAACTACCACTAGTACTTTAAACTAATTCTGTGCGATCTGTGAGCTCCGACACTGCGCCTTGCTATCTAATTTAGACTAGAAGTAAGAAATGAGAAATGCGAGTGTGTCTGGAGGTGGGTGTGTAGGTTTGATTGTCCACTAGCAGCGCTAGTGAGAGCTCCAGTCATGCACACTGGAAAGGGAGAGGTTGTCAATAGCCGAAGAATAGATGTAGGCCTGAAAGTAATCCATGCAGATCGACCCTTGCGCAGCTTTACATGGGAACAGCAATATTATTATTTTTTTTATTACAGTCTCACACCCTTTCAGTGGTTTTACGCAACTGTGCATGCTTTTACATTCAGGTTTCAACATCTGGGATGTTATACAGGAATATATAAATTCAGACCGACGATGAATGAATGTGGAAGTGGAAACTGTAAAACTGCCAAAGTACAGCTAAAAAAACATTAGATATAGCATATATAATAAAGTCAATAAATAATCCCAACCATGTGGATTACAAATAGGAACACTCCATGGACATGAAATGGATATGTTGTTCAACTCCAATTGGTCATTTGTTTCATGAAATGCAATACTCTGATGCATTTTACATCAGACAATATTATTAATGGCCAATGTATAAACAATGCAAAGTATTTGAAATATCTGGTAAGTCTTTATATATAGCCTGAAACAGAATTTTATTCTACTTTACTCAGCATACCTACAATAAAATCTGCCACTTGACAAAAATCTGTGTGTGTGTGTGTGTGTGTATGTGTATATATATATATATATATATATATATATATATATATATATATATATATATATATATATATATATATATATATGACATTTATTTATTTTAGCATACAGCATGATTTCTTCTCAAAAATTTTAAGAAATAAAAAGAATTCCAGAGAACAGGTATTCCCCTGAACCCCAGCAGATCTTTTCATTCTCTGGCGCCCCCAAAAGGAAGGTCACCCCCAAACTTCGAAAACCTCCAATCCCCAAAAAGTTCTTCTGTGTTATGAAACTTAAATAAGAGTGTACACTAGATAGAAAAATATCGCGTTGTGGTTATTTCAGCTTCAAATCCCAGTTATATGGGATCATGACAATCATCAAAATGTTCTCTTGATGTTTGCAGATTCTGCCAAAAACTATTCCAAGTACAATTCTGCCACTGTGAGTGTTTCAAGCACCAATCTGCAGTTTATTTCATATCTGACATCAAATCTCTCAACTTTGATGTCCGAGTCAGAGCGCTCGTTATGGTTTTCATTAACACTACCATCGTCACCATCACCATCACCATCATCATTATCATCATCATCATCATCATCATCACCACGGTCTCCTCCATCCAGTGGGAGGCTGTGTGAGCAGTCTGCCGCCTGCCGCTGATTCTTTACTCGCAGAATAACCTGCGCGTCTCCGCTCCGGCGGGCGAGACAGTGGGACTGACAGTGAGCTTGGAGAGGACGCGTGTTAAAGACACTGCGCCGTGTTTCAGACGACATCAGACGTCAGACCGGGCCAGTCTGGCAATCCATCCGTGCGCGCGCCCGCCGCTTGTTGCTCCCAGATCACCGACACCACGCTTGCCGCACGTGATCAGCGGCCCCGCCTCCTCACAGAGCCGCACGTGGACTTTGACATGGCTCTGCCCTCTCAGCACACAGACACGCTTGCTTATGGACAACACCGTTATTGAAGAAGTTTTAAATGGGCTCACACTTATTCCACATACAGTCTATTATACTATGAGCTAAAGCTAAAAAAGGGATCTTTAGTTTTAGTGCAGTGTTTGTTTTATTTACAATATATCAGGGAATCAGCTATATTTTGGTAACTATGTCCAGGGGCAGATTCAGAGTATATTAGAGGCACACGGGGTACCATGTGTTGAACTTGGGGTGGCACCAACATGTGATTACATTTTTTTTTTACAGCTTCTACTGAAGTCTGGCTTTACTATTTTGAGCAGGGGTGTTAAACATAAGGTACGTGGGCCAAAACCTGTCCGCTAGAGGCTCTGATCCGGCCCACCAAACCACCAAGCCAATTGTAAAAATATCATAGAAAACTGATTTTTTTTTTTTTAAACAAATTTGTTAAGATTAGAAAACATAACACAACAGAGACCTGAGCTGAGATTGCTGATACTTCCATGAACGATAGCTCCCTCATAGCTATCGAACTCCCACCAGCCTCAAACCCATGCTGTCAGTGGAACATGTATAATGTAACAGCTACAGAAGTTTTTAGGACATTTCACTATTTTGGCATCAGAAAGTCATAAAAATTGGCTTTATGTTGAGATTATAGTCATTTTTCTGTGGTGATTGTTTGGTCATGTATACTGAAATAAACAATACAACAAATAAAAACAATTTAAAAAGCTTAAAAGTTTCAATTTAAAGGTTATCATGGCACGATTTTACTGGTATGGCGCACTCACGATGAAATTGGATTGTTTGTCGTCCCTAAATTAAACTGTGTTTGACACTATTGTCCACATGAGCCAAAATGTTTTATTCTCTACCCGTCATTCCTAAAAGGTTTCCCATCCACAAGGCACCATAAAAGTGACTCAAAACATTGGTGCTGTAACTCTGCCACAAACAAACACCAAAAGCATTCCAAAAATGTGTTACTGTAATCATATTACATTTTTCGGCTAACAAGTAAGAATTATTTTTGAAAAAACAATAATTAGATTACTTTCCTGCAAGCAGGCTGCGTCACCGCGTTACTGAACCATGATTTTGTTTCATGACAATGACGTTGCAGCCGCACGACGTCAATGGGAGACGGCATGGAGCACAGGAGACAAGACCGTGCAGCGTCATGCCGTTAAGTTCAACTCAGTGAAAGGTGACAAAAACCTGAGCGTCCATTGTCCACTCTGTATAGGAAGAAAACTTATCCACAGTGAAAAATTCCACCTTAAATCTGAGCCAGTAGTGAGACAGCCGGCACAGGAAGTGAAACTCATTAAAAAAAAAATCTGCAGATGAACTCCGCCTTCCCGAAATGAACAAAACAAGTTCGTTTGAAAACAAAACCAGTGTTTCAGTTGAGTCGGTTTGATATGATGGAATCTACAGAAAGAATAGAATGAGGCTGAAAGGTCGAATGCTTTATAGGTGGCGCGTCGTGTTTTTGAAAAGTAACTAAAAGTAACTAACAACTAAGTAAAGCAACTCATTACTTTTGAAAATTACAGGGCCTTAGACTAGAGAGAGAATAAATATTTTGATAGATGCTCACATGACACTGAAAACTCTCAAGAGACGTGACAAACCAACAAACAAATAGAAAAATAAACAGTGCCAGAATGAGTTTGTAATTTCTGTTCTAGAAAAGTTCCATTCTCAGACAACAATATTATTACAGCCGCACACCTTGGAACGTGGGAACCAAAAATTATAGTCAGGCCATTAGTTGGTGGAATGGTTTTGTAACGCAATCACACACACATGCCCCCTGAGAACAGTCAACATGTAAACATTCAAGACATTTAGTCGTCTTTCACTGTGTATTAGTACAACTTCACTTCGTATCTGCTATATGTAATACATGTCACCACTGATCAACATGATGGTGTCGTAAATGTCCACTTTGTTGGTGAAGCACTATTAAATTCAGAAGAGTGAGTGGTAAAAAAAAACAACAATTTTTTTTTCCATGTTTACAAAAGAGATGCACCCTTGAAACCATTTTTTGAAGAAAAAAAGTGTCATTTCCCAGAGGTGCTACAAATTCGAAAAAATTTAATAAAATAAAATAAAAATAGCCAAAACGCAACAAAAGTTTGCTAAACAGGCATGAGGTGTTGGGCATGTCAGCTCGGTTCATTGTTCCCTTTAACATCTGCTTCTTCACTGCAGTCGGCAGGATAACGATTCATTTAGTCATAATCAGCTCCAGTGATGTAAAACAACACTCATTGAGCACATTCACTAATTTTTCTGTGAAAACATGAACATTTCCACAAAGTAAACTTGAAGACATAATTCATGCTCCACTTCTTGTTTAAAAAATACTATTGAGTTATGAGTCTTATTGTTTATTTATAATGCCAGCACTGAAACGACACCAGAGTTTGTTGTGTTTGGTTGGATTTCTGTCATGGATTGAATGATGGCCACACTAATAAGCATAAACAGTATTTTGTGCTGCATCTTCAACAAAACAAAAAAAAAAATCACAAGGGCTTCCTATTCTCATTCTTTTGATGTCCCAAAAGGTAATAATAATAAATATTTACCAAGTTCTCTAAGCATCAGAGTCTCGTTGTGCGTCACATGTGCAACTCAGTTCATTTAATCAAGCAGAAATAATCCCTTATATTGAGTGCAGCTCTTGTAATTGGTCATTACGTTTAATTCATTTGTTTGCTCATGAGCGAGATAAACATTCCATTAATCAAGGGACATAAGGGTAAATAGGGACAAGCATGGTTCTTTCACTAAAGGTTAGGGAAGTGGAGTAAATGTGGTTTTGTAATTATGCTAATGCAGTAACACTGAGATAATTACTTTTAAATAAAGAGGGGATAAATGGAATCAGCAGATAAAAATATTTCGCAATTCGAGGTCTGACTTCCGACACGTGTGGACTTTGTCCCAAAACAATTGCATCGCAACATGCGACTCGCCAACAAGCGCATGATATAACTTTTGGAGCAAAACTGTGCTGAAGGACGACTTTTGACAGAAAGCCAGAAGGAATCTCTCACTGCCAAGAGAAGAGGCCAACTTCCATTCCTTCTGCTCAGCCTCAGCGCCTCCAAATTTCCCTGACCCCCTGACCCACTGCAATTTGACCGCGTGAACCCCATACTCACATTCCTCGCCTGTTGCATGTTCAGAATTGAAACTGAGAAACTTGAACTTGAGAAGGTATACAGACACCGAATCTTGCCTATGAAGAAATGAAGAAGAAGAAAAAGGGAAAGACACAAACCAGCGCACGTCTGCAATGTGCTTGGGCACACAAACCACACTTTGAATTTAAAATAACTGGTAGACGCGCACACATCACAAATGTCCTTCAATCTGTTTATGCTGTTGACGACATAAGGATTTTTGTTCTATATTTATTCTAAAATTGCACCCATTTAAAATAGGTTAGGAAAACAACACAGGCACACACTCAGACAACACGCTGCCCCGTGTTTGAGCTCAAAAGACACAAGGACAAGTTTCACGCCACCACTTTAATTTTTGAGTTAAAATGAATTATGCTGCTGTCACATTGTTGAGCAGGGGGAAGGATGTGGTGGATGTGAAGCGAGTAGAGTAAGCATGCCTGCCGTGATCAGATGATTGATTAAGCTGACACTGGCTCAGGGGTGCAACACCGCTCTATTTTTCTCCCTCATTATGTAAGGCTATATTTCAAATCAGGAGTGCAGTGGAGGAAGACACCAGAGACACAAGACAGGACACCCTTCAAATAAAAAGTTTATCAGACAACAGCCAAGGAGACTGATGAGTTTCTCCTCTAATCTTGTCTTGGGAGAGGCGAGGGAAAAGAAGAATGGAAAAAAAAAAAAAGCCTGTCAAACAGAGTGAGTTTCGGTACCCAAAACTAACTGATTTCTAGCAGTTTGGCCATAAAACACAGCTTTTATTTTATAAGATTATTAATAATAGAAATAACCGATTACACTTAGATACTGAAAGTATTTTCTTAAAAGGAAAAAAACACAATTAATCAACCAATGACGGCATGACGTGTTCCAACTTATAACCAATTTGACTAAAACAGAGCAGTGTAAAATCATCACAGTATGAAAAACTAAATACTGCAGGAGTCATCTGTTTCCACAACGGAGGGCGAATTCTCAGAAAGTCAATTTTTTTTTTTCCCTCCACGCAGGCATGGTGTCATTTCTCTGTTGCCTTACAAATCGGACATCAGAACCAGAGCCCAGCAAACACACAGTTCTTTGCGTGCTCCATGCAGTGCAGAGTGCCAGAGTGTAATGAAAGAGACATATTAATGGCCTCTCACTTATTCATGTGTCGGAAATGAAGAGGCACAGTCACATTTTGAAATGGTTGACAGAATAAAGAGCCAACATTGGGGAAATGATTGTATTTATGATTTCAGGCTGACAGATGACAGTATCAAGAGAGAGACTGAGTGACACATCTCTGACAGTTCAAAGTGTTAAATGATGTGATGTATGGCAATATACTCGAGCACGGGGGCACTCCCTCTTATATATTCACACTTTAAGAATCAGAGCCTTCTGAGTTCAGGCCTGGGAGGCAGATGAAAAGTCACTGCTGTTATTTCGGCAAACATGGGTAGTACAGTGTTTTGTACATTACATATAATGCATGGAAACATAAAAAAAAAAAAAAAAACTGAACCGCAATGCAATTCCGGCAAATGCAATTTGTTTCAGTTCACTAAGAGTACAGCCTCTTCCACAGAGGCAGCATCACTAGCACCACCTAGCAGCGGCCTGACCACACTAAATCTGTGGACAAAACATCTCACTTACAAGAAGAAAATTCAGTGCATGATTGAACTTTCTCGTAATTTTAGCAGTTCACATCAATTTACTTCGTTCAAGGTTGCGTGGCAGTAAAATAGACACTTTAATAGTGCCGCCGCTTTCCATTTTCCAACAACCGAAGCAGCAGTGAGACTGAACTGATTCTTGATAACATTTGTACATTTAATGCAGCTGAGTGACCGTACTGCCGTCTTCTGCCTAAGGACGATGTACAACAATTCATATTGAGGTTGTTTTTTTTTTCACTGCATGGATCTTGGTTACAAAGGCGTGAAATCAAGACAGCCAGAGTTGTCACACTGCTCTTATTCATGCCGAGTCAGTTATTTTATCATATGCATTCACACAGTTTCTAATGGTTGTTTCCTGCCAAACAGTCCAAAACACATGTTTGACACTGGCAGGTGAGAGTAAACTCCTCCCTGTCTGAGCCAGACGTGACTCATGGCATGTGCATATAGAGTTCATATGACTGGGGACTGGACTGATTTTTCTCCGTTAAAAATCAGAAGGTGAAAAATGGCGTGGTTATTTGTGCCTGACAGAAGTTAAGAGCTTTTCCCTGAGGCCCGACTGCCTCCCTACTGACCGCAAGGCAGCCTTCTCCTGCAGCATCCACTCACCTTGTGAGATCACACCTCGACACCGGCTGCTGCGATGGCACACCCCGCAGCTTCGTAGCGCCTGTGCATTATGGTTTGAGATGGGGGTGTTTTGTTTTTGTTTTTTTCCATCTGAGCGGATGACTCTGGATACCTCCATTTCTGGTTTTTTTATTTCCACACGCAACGTCTGCAAAAGTTAAACTCCGAGGCGCAGAGGCAGGAGCGTTGCGAGCAAGGTCAAGGCTTTGAACTTGTGTAATTTGTAGTGTAATTACTGCCTGGTTCTGCGGTGCATCGGGGAATCCGGTGTGGCACAAACAGGTCCCACAGGAAGAGATCAAAGCAGTCTAAGGAACGAGGATCTCAATTAGAAATGTTGTTTCAGAGGACAGAAAACAATTCTAACTCCAAGGTGGAATACTCTTTATAAACCTATAACAGTGCAGTATATAGACCTTTACCTGGTCTGTTGTCAGGCGTTATTATCACAGACCTACCCTCTCAGATGTGGACAAGCAGGAACTTCCTATTTTAGAGGATAAAAAAAACAGGACATGACATATATACTTTTTATGTTCATAGAACCTCTAATCACACAACTGAAAAACAGTGGTTGGAGTCAACTAATGGCCATAAAGGATACACATTTTAAATGTCGTGTTTTTTTTTATTCTTCGAAGGGACACCTACCATCATTTATGTCAAGTTCTTTATTAGGACCACCTGTACACCCAAGTTCATCCAGTTCATTAATGAAAAAGAAACACACAGCATCATTGTCACGCTGATTAACAAGTGTTCTGAAAATATAAATCACCCCATAATGCTTTTCATTATCATCAGATATTATTGTTTAAGGGCTTTGCAATCCATTAGAAATGGACCTCTTGTGCTGTTTAGATTCTTTGAAATTCTAGTATCTGGTAAGTTTTTATATGAAGCCTTCAAACAATTACACTTATGAGTTTGCACCAAGGCTTGTCTTATATTTTAACTTCTGCTCTTCCTCACAAATTCATTTAGTTCCAAAAAATATGTTTTAATTACATAATTAAAGTTTTGACTTCCACTCATTTCTTTTTTATTCTGATTATTTTTCAAAAACACAATGTTAAAACTATGCACATCTGCCAGAACCCCAGATTATTCCTATTAGATTGTATATTTGAATGACGGCTGGCAGACACTGGAGCGGGATTTACCGCTAGCTACCAGTGTTCATGGAAGCACGCAATAAACATAAATTAACAGCATTTTTTTTTTAATGCGACTCAAATGTGTTTTGCTTTGTTCCTGATTTGGTGTTGATTAACATGCTGCTAACAGGAAAATTACACTGAATGTAATTTGCAGGTCCTAAATTACTGCAAACATTGTTTTGACTCGTCTGTCAACAAAGCGCCACAGTCGCCAGCCCGTACGGTTGGATGCGAGGATAAAACACAAGACAGCAGCAGCACATTGCCTGCCTGATCCTATCTGACAATCCTCGCCCCTCCGACATCACTGTGAGGTCTGTGATGTTGGGCGGCTGCTAATTTAGCCTTTAGCTCCATGGTACCGTAAATCACAACACTCAGGAAGACAAATGTCAGAACACATGTTGCCAGACTGTGTCTTTGAGCAGAAGATTCCTTTAATTGGGTGTGCAGGGACCCGGTCCAATCCCAAGCAACCCTCCTCTTCTTCCTCCTTCCTCACTCTCCCTCTCCCTCTGCCTCTCTCAAACACACTAACAAAAGGCTGGGAGATGAAAAAGACAACGACAACCCATCCCTACTTTGTGCCATTATAGAACAGACACACTAGGGGTAAAGAGGTACGATGCTGAACATCAAGGAGAGCTTTATATAACTCTCTTTTTATTCGCCTTGTTTCATGTTTATTTTACTTCTTCAAGCTATCATGTCTGATTGACACTGCTCCCTGTCATAACAACCATTATTCATCGAACCAGCTTATGGAATACAGTGATAGCTTCTGGATATATTTGTCTGAGTTTAGGAAAATGTGTAAAGAATCAAAAATGCTCTCCAAAGTATGTTCGGTGTCATCTCATCATCAGTGTTATGATTCCACCCTTCCCCTTCCTCTGTTCACGCACACTCTGAACTTCAGCAGAGGGAATAGAGATCATAAAGAATAGATATTCAAAGGCTTTAACACAAAAAGACTTTCCTCAAAGCCTGCCTCTCTCTGGATCCATGGGGCAAGGGGAGGGTGAAATGTCCACACAGAGGAATCACAGGGCTTAAGTCAAAAGAAGCCATTTCATTCCTGTTAAAATTCATCATGCACAATTAGGGTAACATGAGCGTTTTAGTAGAGGATTTCATCATTTGAAGCTGAATCTGAAAATGTACAAAGGCAAAAATCGATACATTTGCAAACAGATGTTTAAATCATCAAACCTTGTTGTCATGATTCACACGTATGAATAGACATGTGGTAGTCATAGAAGTTAAGTGGCTCTCGGTCTCTTTAATAGTAAAATTAGTGATCAGTAGAAAGTTGGGTCCACGCTTGAGGAAACATAGATCATACAGAAATCCACTCATGGGATGCAAAATGACCTCATAAGTTGTTGAACCTGTCCCTAAACACTACTTTTAATGCTGAACATGATTCTTTGTGCAAATCTAGAATTGCTGATCATAATGATCATAATGCTGTATAAAGGAAGTACATCTATATAGAGATCCTGATTTGTTTTTTGTTTTTTTTGGGGGGGGGCACTTTTTTGTTTCGTTTTGTGCTGAGAAAATGTTAATGAGAATTTGACTTTGTTGGCCTTTGTTTGATTCTCAGAACATGCTGACTTGCATACAGTGAAACAGAAATAGTTCCAGGTGACAAGACACTTGAACAAATAGTGTGATAGTTCATTAGTAGGATGAATTCCTGTGATCTGCATGTTTTGTAACTTCAAAGAAGAAAATGCCAGAAAGGATTTAAACATAAATATCCGAGTTATCAAATAAGGCCTTCGGTGAGTATTATATTTGACGAGATTGCAAGTAACAATAGAAGTAAAGTAACTTAAAAGATACACTGTTTATTGACCAAGAATAAACATAGAAACAGATGCACAAAACATAAGTGAATACACTGATTAAATATTTTTAAAATGCTTGCATTTCAGTTATTCATTGAGTTACTTTTCATTGTAAATCAGTTTTTTCTCCTTTCTAAAAAAGCCATAGCCATACTGATCAGAACTATCAAAAGAGATAACTCAGTCAGTATGCATTGTAGTTCGATGACATTTCATTTCATTTTATTTATTCTTTTTTCAAGGTAATGCAACCTAAAATAAAGCAACAATCCAACAAAAAACAAACAAACAATACATTCCATGAAAAGAAGAACAGGAGTTGGATGAAGAAAAAAATCTTATAAACTCCAACCCCATTCTTGAAGAAAAACGTACAAACTAGATGGCCTAACCGATGTAAAAAACAGCAACAACAAAAAAACAACAATTACATATACACATACATACACATACACATATACACACATATACATACATTCACCACCGTCATCATCATCATTATTGTTGTAAATTTTAACGTTTTTCACATTCGTCTCTGTACAAGTTAAGTGTCCTCTGTTTATACTTATATTTAAATTGAAGAATATTTGAACAACATTTTAGATCATTTTCTAGAGAGTTCCACTGTATCACACCAGATACTGAAACACACATTTGTTTAAGGGTTTTTCCTGCGAAAGGTTGTTTAAAGTCATTATTTCTTCTGCTTGTCTCACTGTTTACTGTAAAAAGCGCTTGCAGTCCATGCGGTAACATTGCTTTCCTATCACAATCCAAAAACCATAAGATTGATACAAATGTCCCAATTTGTGGAATAGTGTATTTCTAATCCAGAACTTGACTTTATTCTACTTCAAATTTGATTTCTTGTCGATGTCAAAATTATGGATTGGATATTATGTGAATGCAAAGTTTTCAATGACTTTTTTTTGAGGTGTACAAAACAATCCCTTCAGATTCTTCTCAAACTTCAGAAAACTCCTGCAGTCAAGATAACTTTCTTTTCAGAAAATATCACACAATTCTTCTGTTTTGGCCGTTTTTGTGAGATCTGCCCAGAAGTTATAGGTTTATATCAAAAATAAGCTCACACAATGGAGCAAAAAGCCCAGTGTGATGTCAGGAACTTATGAAGCCAATGTTGTTTCTTCTAATCATTGGTAAACACAACATAAAATAGCATCATTGCCAGTAGTTTGTTTCTGTCCAAGTTGAGGCAGTGGAACATTTTCTAATGCTTAAAGTGGAAATATGACTATTTTGAGAGGATTTCCACTTGTTTCACCGCAGTGTGGCAGAGAAAGGAAAACAGTTTCATCCCATATTCCTGCAAAACATGGAACTGCTCTGAATCATGTTCCACTCGTATTTTAGACAGTGGGTGCAAAGATTTCTCTCGACTGCCCTTTGATGACATTTTAAATCAGGTTACATGCATGACAACTTTTAGTCAGTCATATTAATGTGGCAGAAATAAACCAGGAGGTTATTTATTATGGTTACAAGTTACATTTTAGTTATCAAAAAAGTAACCAGATGTGTGGAAAAGTAGCTCATTCATTATTTTGCTCAAAATAATGACTTAAGAATTTCATTAGTTGCTCACAAAAGCAACTAATGAAAACCTGATGAAAAACTTTCACTAATTGTAACTGTGATGCTGATTTGATAACTGCCAAAAAGGTTGACAAACTTGAAACAACAATAAGCTATAATCAGATTACACCCGTTTTTTGGTTTGTTTTTTTTAACACATGATCACATGCTTAAAATTAATGTTCTTTTTTTTTTTCTTCATCCCTGCAATCATCTGACATGTGATGCACATCATCTCTGTTTGCTTAGGCAAGACCGTGCATAGCAGTGGGGAGCGATGGGCCATGAGCTGCACAGCACCACTCTAATGAGCAGAGCTGGGCACAAAGAGAGTCTGGACTGTGTTCAACGTCTCTGCCTATTATCTGGCTCTGGTCCAGTACACAGAAATTAATTCCCGCTCCTTTCAATAGTGATGTTTCCATGAGCATTACGGCTGCCCACAAAGGCTGCGCTAAGTTTAATGATCATACTTTAAGTAAAGATGACACACTGTGTTTAAAACAATCATTTGGTTTGGTAAACTCATCACACAAAACCTTTCAATCAACAGCTATAGTAAAAAAATGTTCAGTGTTGATAAATGATCCGACTGTGCCTTATGTTCATTCTACATAAGCAGAGAGCAAGTTGAGTTAAAGCACAAGTGTGAAAAGACAATCAGCAATGAGTTTTGGTTTGAAATGAAAAAAAAAGGTTAAATATAATTTATGTATAAGAATATAAAATAAATCAAAGAAGTCTTAATCATATTTTTCTTTCTTTCTTTTTTTTTTTTTTAAAACAAGCTACTTCAGAGGTGTTGCTTCAAGAGGGGCATGGGTCCCCCCCCCCCCCTTTAAATCTGATTACCCTCTGATGTCATTGGTTTGAAGTGATGTCAGCTCTTGTGTAAATTTACCATCCATCATTGTATTAAAAAAGGTTATTACAAAAAGACTCATTATTTATTTTGGTACAGATTAAATTTGAGGATATTTTTTTCTCTATGAAAAGTGAAACAAAAGTTTATAAGTAACATTGCCAAAATAGCATTATTGTTGTTTTGCATTACAGAAGCAGATGTACTACAGCGGAAATGTCTGGACATATTATTGTTGACGGTGGAAAATATGGAAGCCTATGCCAGCAGCTTTATAACAAGAAATAATGAATTCAGTCAACAAAAGCTAGTTTAAAGAAAAAAAAACAAAAAACAACAACAAACAACTGAACAAGTTAAAAGGTTTACTTCCTATAGTATAAAAAGAAAGAAATATTAGTGGCACTTTTTCATTTTAATTGCTTTTGGGCAGCAACTTAAGATTCACTCTTGTAACGCCGGTGCCCACGCCATAAAGAATTCCCTGGATCTGCCCCTTGTTGGGGTTTTAATGTAATGGAGAGCTTCAGCCACATTGGACACCCCAAACCAAACATGTTTTTGTAGTAGTTGAACAAAATGTTAATTATTGTTGAGATTGAAGTGCAATTGAAGGCATCACTCTTTTTGTGCTGGTGAGAGGCATTTCATTTATAATCTGGTATGTCAATAATACAGTCAAGCTTATTTTTACATTTTAATTAACTGCCATAATATGTCAAATAAATAAATAAATATACATACATATATATATATATATATATATGCTGCTTGGAAAATTCTCATTGTGTAACCCCCATATTTCATCCGAAGCCCATAGATTTTACCCCCCCCCCCCCCCCCCCCCACCAACTTCTATGACCTATGCTTCTTTAGGTAAAAGTGTAAGCAAACTTTCTAAAAGTATATTTAACAAACAAAAAAAAAGTGTGGGTTGCAAAACAACAGACGAAAACTCACCAAGACTAAAATAGACAGCCTGTAAAGAGAATTACATAGAGACAACAGTCAGAGCTGCCGTTTTCCCCCAAGGTTTTCTAAAGCCTGCATTGTTGACAGTAATGTTCGTCTTCAACAACAAAACAAGTCTCCACTCTTTTTCCTAAGTGGGTTTTCTTTCCCACAACCAGACCCCATAGTGAGCAGCAGGCACCTTGTATTGATCAACGCAAAGTCCCAAATAAATGAGTGCAGAATGAGAGCTATGCTCCAGGGATTTCAGGGGAGCTGCAGCTCCATAGGTTCCCATCAATTTTAATCACCCCACTAATGAAGAGGCTCCTCTCTGTTGGATGTCCATAACTCACTGTGCCAGAGCTACCTTCACTACTTCAATCAAATCATTTCTAAACAACGCGCCTCTCCTCACAACTATAATGACCTTTTCAAAATAAACAATGCCCGCATTAACATGGGTGAAAAATTGGTAGATATGAATAGAAAAGCTAAGTGTTTTTACAAGAAGAATGCACACAGGAAGGAGCAACTTCATCAAGCTCTTTCAACTCGTGTGCCAAGACACAAAGCGTATTTGTAATGAATTAATGAGCAAACCATGACCTCACAATCTATTTAAACTGCTAATGGGCTCAGGTAAAATACTCGGTTTGATACTTAACAACAAGAAGTAATTCAACACATTCTTTATGCTCTGCAGGACAGTTCTTTGTCTTTATAGGAGTACAATTGTTGGGGAGGAAAAAACACTTAAATTACAATTAAACTGAAATTATGTACTAATAATAATGTTCCTCTAACTTAATTCAAACAACGAGTTCTAATAGATTTTACACGCATTACACAAATTGAACTGATATTTAGTTTTGATCTTTAAAATTTAGCTTCCAAGTCATGAAGAAAGACTGCAGCAGCGGATCTCAAAGTACAAGACAACTGCATATGTGATCATTTTAACCATCCATCCATCCATCCTTTTCATTTTTTTTACATGAAGTCACAATAGAATTTAAAACTGTTTGAAACTTATTTTATTTTTAAAGCTTTGTTTGTTTGTTTTTTTTTAGATCTGTAAACTGTCACATCACCAGCCAGTTAAACGTGTGCTGTAGAATTTATTTACATACCCCAGTATTTTTCTCTCTCTCACCAGTGTCAATAACTCATGTCAGGATGTGTAATCGCTCACCCTCGTCCTGTTTTTTTTTTTTTTTTTTTTACCCTCTAGGTTTTTCAGAAGTTATTGAAACTCTAAAACTCAAACTCAGAGAACGAGTTACTTGTGTAAGTACACACACACACACACACACACACACACGCGCACAAAATCATATTTCACTTCTTGTGACGTCCAGAATCTTTCTCCCGCATCTGCTCCACTCACTGTAGGTAAGGGAAAAAATCCATCACCTTCCCCCTGGGTTTGCATAAGCCTCTCAAAGAGGTGAGTCACTGCCACTGGGCTATTTGTTGCCACGTCCTGGGATTTGCCCTGTCTTTTCAAATTTGATATCTGAATGCTCCATAGTAGGCATCCTCGCCGAGGCTCCGACTTGACCCAGGGTGATGAAAAAGCATTAGATATTTGCAGTAAAATGTGACCTAATATTAGAATGACTTAAGCAACATAGGAGTACTGGGACTTTTATTGAGGAAAATCTGAATATTTGAATTAGACAACTTCAATAAAATACATGAAAGGAAAAAAAAGTAAATGTGTGACAATGTCTGTACACTGATATGTGGAAACATTTACTCTCCTCTGAAAGCACACAGTTTAACTGGAGTACTCTCTGGGTGATCTCTCAACTGGAACACATTAAATTCACTGTGATTAACAGCTTGTGTGGAGAGCCTATGGTGAGCATTGATGTTTGATCTTTCATTTGTGATGTAGCACATGGGGCACGCTTTGTGTGTTGTTGTAGTAGCCTGTGGGCACAGTGCGCTGTGTGTGCAGGCGGGGGCAGTGGGCCAACTGGACAGAGACATTGCTCTGGTCTCCGCCGCTGGCCTGACCTGCTCGTACATTCACATTAAGAGTGGATGTGAGCGGCTCCGGCGTTGCTCTTTAGACATCGGTCTGGGAATACCCCTGACACACGGTTGCATTAGAGAAGAGAACACTGTTGTTGATCCAATCAGAAATGTGAGAATATTCTAACAAATGGGAACAAACGTCTTCATGGCTGTAAATCTTGTCTGTTTGACAGACCAGGATGAAATATTTCTCTGCACTGAACTAAAATTAAAGAGTAAGATAATGACCACAACCTGATGAATGAGTTTGTGTGGCAGGCATGTCTATGTTAAGATGCATTGGTTATTATCGATCAAACTAAACAACCTGATGGAACTGACTGAAAGTCACCTTGATATAATTCTGGCTATCAATCATCTGGAGTGCACTCTTAGTCATGGCTGGCAGTGCCATTAGCATCACCATGGCATTGTTTGGTGAAGACGACAAGGCTGTTCCACTATGATTAACACAACCAAGAATCATATCCTTCTGTCCCACTGCAGCATCTATTGTTTCCCATTTAGCTCACTAATCTCCTCTGGATGCCTCATCTCTGCATTATAACTATCCCAAAATGTCTCAAATGTCACAGTGAAAGTGCTTGTGTGTGTGTGAGATATCATGCTTGCCTGTGCGTTTGGATTTTTAAGCCTTGCATTGTCAAGCGGGTGTATCACAAAGAGGAAATCTACCATGGATAATTAGTTGAGAATAAGGTGTGGAGAAGCCAGAAGATTGCTTAAGGTTTTATTTTTCTTCCAAACAGACCTCTTAAGCCTTTTGTGTGTTTTGTAAACAACACTGAACATTCAGAAGACACTTACATTAACTGAAATTAGCCCACAGCAGAACTATTGCTCAGATAAATTTCCATGAATTTGTGTTTCAACTGCAAACAATTATAGTAGCAGACCTGAGCTACTGTATGTCCTCAGGAACGTGTAATCAGATTGTATCATAGACCATGATTTAAAACCCACCAGTCCTCTGCACATAAGGCCGGACAAACATGCCCCCCGCATGTTCACTAACTTTACACCACTATCCAGTAATAAGCTGTACCGCTGCCAGTGGTCACAGCAGAAGCACAAAGAAGCTTTGCACTGAACACCTGGTCTGGGATGAAGGAGCACAACACATTTGCCCTTTGGTCTCACGTGGGCCGCATTCAGACTCAAACTACGGGCTTCCTAAAGATTCTGTGTGGTTGTGAGACATATGGCTTAGGCGAGTGTTATGTAACCCTCAACCCTCACCATCTGCCAGGAGGCCCAGGTGTGCGGAGCCTGCCAGCCTCCGACCGAATCCAACACCACTGGAGCTCTGTCATTCATGGCTTTTTAATCTTGCCACCATCCCCTCGCTTGTTCCAATTACCAGACGTGCACGTGTACAAATAAGCTGTATTAATAACGGTGGAAGCCCTTTCCAATTTATCTGAGCTGAGGAAGGGAAGACCACGGAAGCTTGTATCGTTGCTATGGGAGGGAAGGTGTAGGGGGATAGTCATACCTGGTGATTGTTGACAGGAAGGCCCAGTGCACTGAGCAGGCTGGGAGTTATTGGAAAATAAATCATAAATCATCTCACCTCAGTGACAGGGAAAGGCCCTCGCAGAGTGCATCTCCTGTGTGGCCAGACTGACTTCATCTGATCGCCTGCTCCTGCATTGCTCATGCTAATACGGCTCTAACGAGTATACACGAACCACCGCCGAGGATGGATCATTAAGGAGAAGGGCTGAGAGAATGATGAGGAAGGAAAACTTGCAAGGAATAACTTTGACCTCTCTGTGCACACCCTTTGTTACAGAGTTCATCTTACAAACCCACTCGGCTCCCATGAGGCGTGTACACTTGTTTCTATCCAGAGGTAATTTAGCCGGCAACTCCTCCCTTCAGGATATGAGGAGGTGAGATCCATAGCGGCACTTCAAACATCATGGGTGGCTTTGCATCCAGAGCATGGACAGGCTTATTGCGCGTGCAAATCCTGCAAAATCAACAAATGTATTTGCCTTGACAAAAACAGTGCAGTCAGGTGACTGAGCCATTAGTAAATATTGAGTGGTGGGGTGTCCTAGTAGAGTGGTCTGCAGATTTATCTGCGGAGAGGAGTACAAAGATGAGCCCCCATGAGGATTCAGGGAGAGATGGCTTGTGTTTGATCACCCATCAGGTGTCAGCGATGTTTCGGCTGTTAAAAACACAGGAGAGGCTGCCGCTCTTGTTTGTGCCAAGCACATCGCTTCAAAGCGCCTCGGAAGCTCTGTAGCTCCTCATTTAAATGGGAAAGTTTCTTTCAGCCGATAGCAAACGCTGGTGAATCTCCTGTTGACACAGGACATTTTTTTTTCCCCTTGTGAAAATACATCAGTGTTGTTTTTCTGCCTCGTGGTTAAAAGGTGATTAATGACCAATTTTGAGATTCTATCAAAGCAACTGTGCTGTTCTGCAAATCCACCCTAATTACTACACATCTACACATTGTTCCAACTGTAGCAGAACATGAAAATCATGTCGATGCTGGGACAAGAGTAAAGAATGATTTCCTTTTGTTGATGAATCGTATATTTTCAAATGCTCAAATAGGGCAGAACATTTGTTTCGCAATCATAACTTCACATTTTGTCATTGTTATCATCAGCTTTCTTCCTTAAGAACACAAACTGTGAATTCAGTCTCCACTTAATTGCCACAGTTCCCACCTCTCTCCAACATGAACAGAAAGTTGAAAGTTAAAGAAAGAAAAAAGTAAGAATGAAATTTATTCCTGCATACGATGATATGGTAAATGTTAGTGCCTGCTGCATTGCACTCCATATCACTTCGCTCCATATGAAAAATAGTTTGCTATTTTGGAACCCCCTGGCAGCCATAGTGGATCACCACAGACCCAGAGCTCATTTATCTTTTGTCAGAGATGAAGCCAAACTAACGCCATCTCCTGAAGCTGCTAAAGAATGAGGAGGGACATAGGGAGGGTAAAAATAAACCCGGAGCACAGGTAGCTACACAAAGAAGTCATTCGACAAGTAATGGGTGGCTTCTGAAAGTGGAACTGTGTTTGGAACTGTCTTTCTACTTGGAGATCATACTATTCATTGTTCAAGTTTATTAATTGACTTTTGCAAGCGTTTAGGAGATTTCTTTCAATAATGACGTGTGGATGCAAAGACACCGTCACATGGGAGGTTAATAGACTAATTGAAAGACGGTTTTGGTAAGGTCCAGCTGAGAAGCCTGTGCAAATATAATGCTGGTCGGGGCTTGTACAGTAGAAATGTGCTGCCATGTGTGTCATATTAAAGGGCTGCCGCAGGGAAACCCACTGTCTAATTAATCATCTCAAAGAAATGCACCGTCGGTGGATAAAACAGTTGAGCTTTATAAATGAAGCCACTTGATGTTCTGTTTCGGGACCCAAAAAAATTTAGTATATTTATATCGCATTGCACAGAGATATCCATCCCATGTCGTTTGGATTGACATGAATTTCAAATCTGTAAAAGTTCGATGCTTCTCGCTTTATAAAATGCCTGTTTTTATGTTCTTTTGCCCATTTTAGTAGACAGGAAAACACTGACACAGCAAGAGGATTGGTCCTATTCATGGTGCAATTTGTGAAGAAAGCAGCAGGGTGGATGTTTTGACAACATAGAATGAGGAGAAATTAGATTTGTTTTTAATAAAAATAAAGCAGGGTAGCTCAACAAAGCTTGAGCGTCATTGTTTTTTAGTATTAATTCAGATACAAAATGTGAGGATGTAAAGCAGCCAAAATAAAATTCACAGCAACACTAAATGTTAAATGGTCCACCGTTTTAAGAGACTTACGATTGTTTATGCCATTTGTTTTCCTCAGTGATTGGTATCCAGCCAAAATGTATGCAAACATGCAGTTTGAGTTTAAATTCAAAGTTTCTTGCAGGAGTTTCACTTGCGATACTCAAGAGGGGGCAACTTTACTATGCTTGCATTTTAAAATCCAATTCTTATATATGTTGTTTTCAGAATATGTATCAGTTTATGGGAAAAAAAAGTTTAAATACTTACACTTGATTAGTGATACTCAATGTTTTTTTCTCGCAGCTAATTTTTGATGTGGTTTTGCTGTGAATCTGTCAACAGTGCATTTCCAGTCTAAAAATCCCCTGTAATATCTCTCGACTTAGTGGTTTACACTTCGGCTGTGGGCCAGCAAACAGTACCCCCCCAATCTCTGCTCCTTTGCACTTTCCCCATGCTTGGCCAGGTAAATCATCATCTTCTCACAGCGCCAGGTATAAAACGCACACCTGCCTTGCACAGTAAACACACAAACAAGCCAAAACATAAGAACAGTTTACAGGCACACAGTTACCTGACTATTGGCCTGGCTCTGCCAGAAATCTTAATTGGCTGTAGCTGTTTACACAAATCTATGATAGCCTGCAAACGTATGCCCATGTTCCCATGAATAAGCCAGTTAAAATAATATAAATCCTTCACACCTGTGGTGCCCCAGATAGAAATGTCTGCCAGCAACAAAAACATTGCCACAAGCTATGGTAGATTTCTTCGACTACAGCAAAAGAAAAGATAATCCTTGTGGTAAAGGTAATATTGACAGGAGCATCTTCTCAACACAGAATGTACGAATACACACAATACATCTGAGTTTTACTACTTCATAAATGACTTTTCAGAACTTTACTTTTAATTGCTCATGGTTCAAACATACTCAACTTGCATTGCGGGTGATTGCTTATAAATGTGCTGTCTGAGAAACAAAGGCATGAGTCTAAAGTCCACCAGAACCCCCCCCGCCCCCAGCATCCAGGTACCTGTTCGCAGGCACTTCATCAGGTCTCACATTTGGATTGGACAGCTCAGGATGAAAATTAAGCATTAAATATATTGAAATGCCATGAAATGTCAGCGCTTCCAAACATCTCTTTTAAGCGTGTTGTTTTCCAACTATCACCCCAGGTGATAAAACAAACGGAAGGGCTTTTGCGTGATAATATTTATCTTTAAATAGCAAATGCTCTTGGAGAAGAAAATGCCAACAGAAGCTGTATGTCACTCACAATAAATCCCACACGTTCACAAGCCATATGATTAGCCATCCTTTGCATTTTTCAGCTCTCTACATGATTGAACGGCTCCGTGCTACAATAAACTGGAGCTGTAGAATCGCATATCTCTTTGACAAGGCAATGAAAGATCAGTTTATGTCTCCTCAAAATGAGCCGTTTCTGGGGCCTGGCACGGAGCTGCTTTGTGGACAGTGTGACAGTCCTCAGGTATATCTCTCAGCATGGCGCAGGCTGATAGTGTAGTGGGCTGGTGTGATGCACTGCTTGGTTACTGTTACAGATGGATGACCCTGATGTGACTCTGGGTCCGTCTCCACCTCTGTCTCTATCTGTGTACCTCGGAGGGGGTTCCACTGAGAAGGCAGCCAGACAGACGCACCCACGGCCACACACAGCCAGTGAGCTTGTCATTGGGGAGAACACACCATGACTAAAAAAGGCCCCACTGTGATTGCCTCTCCATGCCTGATGTGGTCTGATGATGGCTCATCCCCAGTCCACAGATGAGAACTTGATGAACTGTCAGGAACCAAATGGCTTTAAATGAGAAATCGACATACAAAACAGCATATAAGGAACATGATAGACACAGTGGGATGCTCATACATCCCCTCACAGGTGGTAATACTGTATGATTGCTTATCTGTGTCTAAAATGCTTTCCGACACAGACAATGTATTCACATTTCACCCCTCTTCGCTAAAAATACAACAACTGGACACATTTCCATTGCAGTGTCTTCGTAATTATAAAAGTGCTGAAACAGACTGTACACATTGTTTCATGTTGCACTGCTATTATCAAAGAAATGTATTATTCTTTTGCTCAGTAAAAGATTTCATCACATCTGTAGCACTCGGTAGCTGTATGACTTTGATCTCAACGTGTCTTTTTAATCAACTTCCAAAAAAGACGTCTTCATTGTTGCAGACCGTGGGTAGGCAGCACTGGGAGACATATGCTAAGTTTATCTTCAGCAAATAGATCAGCAGTGCTTTCATATTTTTGCTCTATAATGGTCTTTTTTTCCCATTGCACTGGGCCCATTTGGCATTTTTTGCTGCTGGGCATGACTCCTTAATAGAATCGGAATTCCAATTTGACTCTCCCGCTTAGCAGCCTTAATTTGAAGACAGCCTGTCCACAGCCTTGGAACATGGAAGTCAGTAATTTGAGCAGACCCCCCCCAGCATTACCACTGCTGCATAAAGCATAATTCCTGGCAATCTTTAATTTTTTTTTATCTTTGAAGGCTGCAAATGAAATAACCGTATTTTTAATGTTTCCACATTGTTCAGTGAGATCATGCTGCATTGTCTTGTGATACAGCTCACCTGTTTGCCTGCCTACCCCCGACTGAGTGGTCAAGGTACAGGGTCACCAAGAGAAATAAAGGGCCAGGGTTGGTAGAAATTCACACATTTGCTCAAGGACACTTCAAAAGGATGGATGTGTCCTGTCATGGGGGCCTGAACTCAGACCTTCTGGATGAAGGACAGTCTGGATCAAACATCGGATGTCAGGGTGTTGCAATTCACAGATTCCCTCTGCACAAAGACACACAATGAGATTGCACACCTAAGCTGTAATAGCATGGGCATCAATACATTATTAGCTTTAAGGCAACAGACACAAAGAGGCTGCTAATTGAGTGTATAATTATAAGACCATGAAGGGAGGTAAAGTGGCTCATCAAAGCGCTAACAACCATGTGACTGGTGGCTTCTTGAGAACCCCTTAAAAAGAAAATCATTGCATGCAATGGAAGTGCTTGGCTCCTTGATTGTAAATGTAGGATCATGCAAGAGAGGGTTTAGAAATCATAGCTTATGTGACATCTTAAAGGCAGTGTTATGAAAAGATATTCGTTTATAGGCTGGCTAATAAATTGCATTTCCAGGTAAGGCAAAAAAGAAAAAAGATTGCCCATGCTTGTTATCTGTTTTCTACCTCACCGAATTATTATTTTTAAAATGACTCATGCTATTCATCATACTCATATATTTACACATAATTATCCAAGTCGATATACTGTAGCCTCATGATTGCTCCGTCAGTTGTGAATTTGAAAAACAACCGTTCAGTGGTGCTTAATGTGGACGGATAAATAGGCAGAGAGGAGAGAGATGAAGAGAGAGATAGCTGCCCAGTCTGCTGGCACTCAGACCCAGCTGGGTTATAGCGAGGCAGTGGCTGCCTAATGAGCCTCTCTTACCCCAGAGACCTCACCCCTCTCCTCTCCCTCGAGCCCCGTAATATAAGGATAAAGGACTGCACACACTCCATCACTATCACATGTGTTGCATTTCCAACACACAGTAGGGGAGCTGCTGAAAACACAATCTCTGTCTGTAATATGGTCACTTCCTCCCCAGTCAGCAACACACTTATATTGTCTTAATCCGCAGGAGTGCCACGGATACCCAATACAAATACATACATGTGCAACCGAGACAGTTTTTGGTAATCACCGCTTTGTTGTTTTCAGTGTTCGATGTCACACGGGACCGCATCCATAAAAAACACGGTGGATCCCTTTCGCATTAAAAGCACCGCCAGTACGTTTGTAAAGGTTGATACTGCTTTGTCTTTAACAACACCATAAACCCGTTTTCTTTGGCAGGTTTAAAATTCATGGCTTGTCAATGAAGTTTGTCTCGCTTCCCGTTGCTTGTAAAAACCCTGCTTAATGGCTTTTTCTTTGTAAGGTCAAAGCAATAGTTTAACCTGCGCATACTCCCCTGACAGTTGTAAATTCCAATAAAAGGTTCACGCCAAAGTGAGTGTGAGTGAGTTATTCTGTTAAGGAGGATGGTGGGCAGAACTCCAGTGGGTCCTTTTTCCATTACCACAGCTCCCTGGTGCCTAATGGTCAAGCTCCGTCTCCAGTGGGTAAATGTTTAGCCGACAATAAGGAACGAAGACGCTCACCACAAACAGGAATACAGAGGCCAGCATGGGCAGGGAAATAATGAGCTACTATCAGCCTCCCTGCTTCCCTGCCTCGACCGCAGCCAATGCTCATTAGAGCCCGGGTGATGTGCGGGAGAGTTGAATGCGCTCAGTCAAGTGGTTCTCCACTCTTCCACTGAGAAACCTGTCTTCATATTCAAAACGAGAGGGAAAGAATCAACAGTGAAAATATTTGAACAATCTATTCAAACACCTTGTGGATTGTACAGAAGGCAGGCGGCCAGAGAGCAGTTGTTGAGAATGGGCAATGAAGAGATGGCGAAGACTCGTCGGCACTTCAGTGGGTTTTTTTGTCATGGGCTGCCAAAATGGCTTTGATTTACTGAGGGACCTATTGATAATTAATTGTATCATCTGTTTCCTCCTCCACTCAAGCCAAGAAAAGCGAACCCCAACTCTTCATCAGAGGGCTGGGCACAATTCATACCATCAGAGAGGGCGATTGGACTGGAGCTGGCTGTGCAAGCTGTCAGCAGATGGCAGCTGAAACTAAACACCTTTCACTCCCAGCTCCGACGAGAACACAGACTCGTGAGTGCAGAACTTTGCCAAGATACAGCAGAAACAATTAATAGTGTACTTATGAAATGCACCACTCTTTATGCTGTTTACCTAATTAAATCACTTGGACGGTGCAGGGCGTTCTCATTTTTGCTCCTGTTGTTAAACTGCAATAGCTGACACTGCGAGCAGCCAGTGTTGATTTCACCATTATTTTAGCCGCTAAAAATGACGGTACAGGTTTAGGCTTTTATCCGCACATGTGATTGCTCATGGCTTTAATATTACCTGTCAGATTTCCGTTTCACATAAATAAAGATCCCCCACAAATATACAGAGTGGGCCCTGTCTACAGCAAGCTACAGTACATGGCCGTATATGGAACATACTTTTAGCTCAATAATTCATAATCTTGGAGGGATGCTGAATAATTGAAGTGAACTTGGAGGCCTTTCAGCACAGCAGAGCTTTGCATGTAGCTGATGGATCTGTGGGATTCAATACACATTACAGGGGGAGAGGGGAAATATAGTGCTAAGCTGTGTTTCTGTTTTCACTGCACATTCATTGATCAATTATTCAGCTGGGCCCTCTGACTGTGACCTACAGCTCTGAGAAAAGGCCTGAATCTTCTCAGCCTAAGACGGGTCGGTGACAGCATTTCTCTTATTGTGCTTTATTTCTCGCTCCAGCCAGAATGCACTTGCAGAGAGTATAAAACACACGCAGGCTTCTCTCTGAAATGCTCCCATGTTGTTCAGCTGCGGTGGCCACACTTTCAAATATTACAGTAACTGTCTTTCATCTTCGTAAATGAGTCAAAGTGGCGAGGCTGCTTGTGAAATGAGCAGCGTGGCCACTTGCGGCAACGCTGTTCTTTTCCTTGTTCTCAGCTAGTCTGGGGAAAGAGGTGAAAACGAGAGAAAGGGGTTTGCTTTTAGAGAGCTTGGGGGAAGACGGGGAAGGAGGGGAGGGGGGTCCTCCTGATTGAGTGTGGCTTTATCACAGAGTCCTTCTCATGAGTGCTGGATCTTTTAATCAAAGAGATTATTTCACAGTAAAACCAGCCTTCCAGCCAACATGACTGAAAAAGCCTAATTAACACAAAAGAAAAACACTGCTTGTGCAAAGGCCCTCGGAAAAAGGCAACCTCCATCACTGCGTCTGAGATAGCCTTACATCGCCCAGAAAAGCAGATATTCACTTTTTTTTTTTCTTCATACGACAGTACATTGAGCAGAACTTATAGCTTTCTATGCATACAACAGATCGGGTTGAGTTTACTGTAGATCAATCATGAGCTCATTTGAATACAACAATCAGCTATAATGAACGCTGCGGGGCTTGAGAAATGGTGCCGTCTTCTCTCACATCTCAGCTCCGTCTTAAAAAGTACAACGAGAGCCACTGGACGAATCCGGGATGTTTGTTATGCAGACTCAGCCCTCTGGGATTCACTCTGCATTGTTCAAAAGCTCAAAAAAGTAAGTGTACCTATTGAGGCCAAAAGACATCCTCGTTGAATCAGAATAGCCTGATATACAACCGTTTAGAGGTCAAGCTGAGCTTTGTCTGCGGTGATTTATGATCCACATGCTCACCTACAGCTGTAGGGGAGAATACATGTCATATAACATTGCTTTGTTAGAAAAACACAGTTTGATACCATTTTGATAGATGGATTTGAAGTTACCCGGGCTTTCTGACATGAGCTGAGTGTGTTTTAGACAGAGGTGTTTAATCTTCATCCTGACTGGTAGGCTCCTCACGTCCCCCGAGCTCCTTGTTTTCCTGTATTGATTAAAATCTGCCCTATCCACCTTCCTGGTGTAAGAACTCCTTCAAAGAAGGCTCAGTGGGATTATTCACTGAGAAAAACTTAGCCCGGTCTTTGTTCTGCTGGTTGCTCTGCCTTGTTCAAAGAGGAAAGTCAGTGGGCCAATATTGATACAAAGAAAACTTGGTTATGAGCACGCATTTTGCTGTGACCCCCTTCATGACTGTTGTATTTTCATACTGTATATCTGGTCATTCATCACAATGTTACATCACAAAGCTTATTCGTAAGATCTGAAGTGGGGAAGCCAGAGGTGACCTTCATACAGAACGGACAGCTTCCTTTTTCATTCTATCTTGACCCTTGAAGCTGCGGTCTGCACGCAGCAAATGAAGTGGGGGATTGAAACAAGGGATTAGTTTGGAAATGAGCCCTGCCCTATCTTTAAACAGCGACTGGCTGAGGCCCGTGTAGCTTATTTTTTTCTTTATTGTTGCCAGAGCGGGGGATTTGAACACACACATTCACAGGTCCGTATCTGTGGGTACTTTCTACAAAGGTATGATGCCAACAACCACTTAATTCGTGATTAGGGCTTTATTCAAAGGCGTGTTTATTCTCCCAGGAATTCATTAGATCCAGAAGCTGCTTCAATTTTTTTTTTTCCCATTCCTGCGACTCATTCCCCCAGTGAGGTGATTTAATGCTAGTCTCTTGGTGATAAAAAAAAAACAAAAAAAAAAACTGAAGAGCATGACCACAAATACACTGAATACATTAGTTTTTTGTTGTTACAAACACAAGGAAGGTTATTCTATCATGCAAATTACCCAGTGCACCGACACATTTCTCCTGCGTCTTGTTCCACAGACATCAAATAATTTTAGGTTTAGTGCCAGGTGACTTAGTTGTAGTGTTTTAAGGTTGCCACTGAAAAAAATGTGTTTTTGTGACAGTAAAACTACCAAAAAAAAACTTTTCTGTGAAGACTGCTACAATAAAAAAAATAAAAAAGAAAGATTGTGAACATTTTTAATGAAATAAGCCAAGACTTTGTTAGTTGTGGATAATATTTCAACGGATAATTACTTTTTAAAGTTTTTACCTGAGAAGCAATTATATAAATGTTTATTTGCATCTCTTATATATGCAAGTTCTCGTTTTATTACTATGATTCATACTTTGTCTGGAGAACAACTACCTTCTGGCTTTAAATTTCAGAGCATATAAATTTACTCAAGCAGAAACGATTCTTCAGCCCAAAACAATATATCTATCTAATTCATATAAAACTCAGTTTCATGACGGCATTTGAAGCACCTGCCCACATATGCTGTGTGCTTCATGGAGTGTGGATCTAAAACTCAATTTGTTGGTTTTTTTGTCTTTTGTTTATCAGATAGATTTCCAAAATGCAACAACAACACACCAAAAGTACTGAACAACATGGCCCATATTATGAATCATTCAGAATCACTAAGTGCATGTACAATACCCAAGTTACTGTCAGCACAATTTGGTTTTTCGCCGTCACACAAACGCACGCTACAGTACCTGAACACTATGATTCAGAAGCACTTTAAGCAGAATTTCAGCTTGAATCAGGAATGTGCCACTACTCTCAAGCAGCAGCTGCTCTGCATGCTGGATTTGACTGTTAGAACAAATTTGCAGGTATGACTGCTGCCTACTGCTGCACATCCAATGAGAAATCTCCATCTCAAAGGATAGACCTTGGTTTACTGACAGTGAGAATTGCAATACGGTAAAAACAGTAGAGAATCATTTCAATAAAAGAGATTTTTTTTGGGGGGGGGAAACAGAGAAAGACTTATTAAATGTCTGACTTTAACTGAAGCAATGAAATCAAACACTTACTGTGGATTAACATAATAACCAAGCTCATACTTGATACTCAAACAGCAGTGACTTAACTAAATAAAAACTTTTTTTTTTAAATACTTCTTTTCAAATTGAAAATACAAGCTGCTGTCTAGACCAGCGTTTTAAAAATCCTCATTTGAAATTTGAGATCACAAGTTGCCAGATATGCATATTGAGTCAGGATGAAATACCAGTAGAATAGATCAAAATAAGATAATATATTATAAAAATAAACATTGTTTTTATGTAGAAACCAAGGTACGTTTATTTATACGGCGCTATTCATAAACAAGGCAATTCAATGTGTTGCATATGACTTTGGAATAAGTATGAAAATGTGACATTGAAGTAACATTAAAATTCCTTTGAAGATAATTAAAACTGAGATAATGAATGCTTTATTGCATTTGAAAATCAAAAGCAACAGCAGAGGAATATGAAGAAAATATCTACAAATGATTCGAACAGTATTTATTTGGCCTGAGATCATTTAGTGTTTCATAGACAAGTAATGTTACTTAAGACAATGCGTATGGAAGTAATGCAAAACATATGGAGTAACTGAAGGTAGATCAAGGGAAATCTAGCATTTCAGTGCAAATGTCAATGTTTTGTATTGATTTTTGGTTTTTTTTATAGATAGCAATAGAACTGAATTTTAGAAACATCCATGTCATGCTAAAATATTTCATCTTGGCGGTGAAAGCAGCCTGGAGTAAATTCACTCTCCACCTGTACCGTCCGCCTGTTAGGAGATGATGTGTGTACTGTGAAGGCTATGTTTCCAGACGGCTTCGAGCTGAGCTGCAGTGTACCATCTGTAGCAGCCAAGGGGACAACTGTTGCTCATTAAATTAGCCAGCTCCATCATCCTGATGCATCAGAGGAGTACCTGGGATCTGAGTGACCTTTCTCTCCGCCACAACCAAGCCCTTTCCTTCACTAATATAGATGCAAACTCAAGTAGGTCAAACACCAGGCATAAATCTTCCTTGGCAAGCCGCTGTGGCGTTTGCCAGGTATGCACTGCAGGCTGGCGTAGCGGACTGTGAGTGGAGGTGTGGCTCCGGCATGAAGTGGGCATGCTGGTGTTGCTGCCAGCAGGTTGGGACCGGCTCGCCGCTGGCCAAAGGGTTTGCCTCCTACATGGGGACCATTTGGCTGCGACAGTGCGTTTCTGAAAACAGGTATTTGTTATCGGAATCGAGCTGACAGTGCAGGAAAATATTGTGCTGTAATTCATCCAGAGGACAAAAATGTTGAAGTTTCATGTAACCGTGTCTAATATTTGTATTTCTTTCCTCATCAATATTAGCAAGAGTGAGGTCAAGGCTATGACTCTGTTGCATCTTATAAGTGGTCCCTGATATACTTTTCCTTACTAGTTATTCCGTCTGATTTAATACCACAGGAAATGGTTTTTGACCTTTGAAGTTTTCTTGCAGACAGAAAGGTCCTGCCCTCACCAATTTATAAAACCACAATGAGGATCAAATCATTGTAATGGAGAGTGTTGCAGGACAGAATGTAAATGCTCAGATGTAGTAACTGGAGGCTTTCAAAATATTTTCTCAGAGAAAAAAAAAAATTTGACAGGAAGAAGTGTTAAATTCTTAGACATCTTTATTGTAAAGTTTTGGGTTTGTTTTTACAAAGCTTCTGATTAATTGTAGCAGTCTTCCAAAACCTTTAATTTGAGAAAAGCATAGTATTCATATCAACAGTTATGTTTCTACTTGGGTGAACAACAGAGGCCAAACTACGCATGCACTCGCATATAAATTCTGCTGGTAGAGGGCAAAGCCTGGACTCCAACAGCTGAGAGGACGAGGATGCTAAACCACCACAACCTGAAAAAATGTGCCAAAAGTATCCACAAGATGATGCATTAGGATCAGGATTTCCAACTTTCCTCAAATTGCTCATTTGGTCAAGGTAAAATGAAATCACCTTCGCAAAAAGAGAAAACCTCCTTGAGAGCAGATCCGCTGTTCTCTGCTTCTCCGAAACTGATGGTGAAATAAAACTGGATGGATCAGTTTTACTGGCCGATCTGCCTCTTTAACCACAGAACCATACAGGCTGGAGGAATGGATGTTGAAATTATGGAGTTTTTTTTTTTTTTTTTTTTAATTTATTGGAGAGCATTTAAAAAAAAAAAAGAATAACCCCTTTGTCAATTTCCTGTTGTCTTCTATCACCAGCTTTGAAAAAGCTGCATTGGTGACGCCTCAGTGTGGATTGTACACACACTGTCGCTGCATGTGCGCACACAGTCTATGTAACCTTACATTTTCAAACCTCTCCGGGAAAACTCACACCTGTGGTGAATTCATTCTCTTCTCTCCTCTATTCCACTTATATAAGGGGCACAACAGGGCCCTCAGTGGTATACGGCAAGGCTCGGGCTGAAAATGTAGTGAGACATCTTTACTTCAAACCTGCACATTCTCCACAGTTACTGAGCACTGGGTCTCAGCTAGAGGTAGGACATTGGTAATGGTAAGCTATTGAATGTAAAAAAAAATCATATATATATATATATATATATATATTTATATTGAAAGTTGAGTGGTAAGTCATGATAAATTTAAGGTTTGACGACAATTCGTGGTTCATTGGGTGTGTTTTCCACTAACATACTGATATTTGATTAAAAACATTATCATACATTCATAGAACACTGAAAATACAATGTTGATGATCGAGTTGCATCTACAGAAGGATGCTCAATGCCCTCACCTCTCACACCACACATGCTTTGTCTCAAGACGAGGGGTAAAACTTTGGTTGAATGCCAAACTACATCATGTTTTCCAAGTTATAGAATAGAATTGACAGTGGCTAGTGGGATCCTCAGGGCCTCTAAAGATGGCACCATTTGAGCAATCTTATGAATTCAGTACTGAACATTGTGTACACATAATTGTTACAACAATGTAATTATTGTACAACATATTGAGTTTTAGTAATCGTTGCAGTCATAGTGGGATCTGTTTTCTTTGTAAAGCACTATGAATTGCCCTTTGTTTGAATGGTGCCGTACAAATACATTTGCAGTGCCTTGCCTTGAATAAAGAAATATATAAATAAAGTTTCTGCTGCAACAGCTCTAAAACGTTGCCCTCTTTCTCCAAATCCCACAAACTTTTGTTTTTGTGTTTCACCTCCTTTCAGACTGTCGATCACACAACCGCATTATCAGCCATCGTCAAACACCACAGATTGTGAGTCACAATGACACATATCACTCCATTTTCTGCCTGAGAATGCTGAAATCACAGTGTAGCTACTCACAATAAATCCTCTCTCTCTCGTGACATGCTTTTAATATAAAATGGTATTATTTCAACATGTGGTCTTAAATATATTGTAACTTTTAGACGTATGGTTTTGCACTTATTTTAATTATACTTAAAGGCTAAAAAAAAGGTTAAATGTCTTACTCGTAATGTATTTTTTCTGTCAGCATTCCACCTCTAATTTGACTGAAGCTTACACCATCATTGAAGCAGAAACACTGAATCAAACTGTAACAAGCCATTTGAAGGGTCATAAAACCACACAGTTACCACCACCGCTGAGCTTAACTCATTACAGTTAAACCAATGCTTAAGTTAACACCAATCAGTCAATTAATGTGGGTTTAGTATCAGCAATATTTGTTTGTAAAGATATAACTGCTTTTTTTTTTTTTTTTTTTTACCCCTTTCATTTCAGCAGCTGTGCCAACCTGAAGCTCAGAGAGCTTCTCCGTGGAAAATCTGCAGCAATCAATTACAGCTCAGCCTCGGGTCACCTGCTTGCCAAAAGTTGTAGGACCCGCAGAACACACACACACACACACACACACACACACACACACACACACACACACACACACACACACACACACACACACACACACACACACACACACACACACACACACACACACACACACACACACACACACACACACACACACACACACGGCTGGTATCCTTCACACATTATGTAAAAGTACTCAGTGAAAAAAAAAAAAATCACCAAATTTAAAATGAAACTTTTATTTAACCCTTTCGGACGGGAGGAATCATTTTTGTGTCAGTTGATGAATACTGGTGATGTCAGTATGTCTCCCTTTAAAGTTGAATCCCAAATTAAATCAAATGAATTCTAATTTTCCTGTAGAAGACTATATATATATATATAGTAACATTTCTGCACGTCTTTTTTGAGGGTAAATATTGTTATATTTTGCTTTATCATATGTTTAAACTTACCACATACAGTAGCATACATAAGGTAATTGTAAAACATTCAATGATATAAAGGTTTTTATTTCAAAATTGCATTCACACTGAAACCAGTTCTAAAGAAGTGAATTTACACACATGTTTTAATGGGTGAAATAAATGAGACATGGTTAGTGGTTATATTAACCTGCTACTTCATTAAGCATTCAAAGATTAGGCATTTAAGCAGTTCAATACTTATTTTGATGGCAACAATTTCCAAAGGCTGATTACTTTCTATACACCTATCGGCCACTTCATTAAGTACACTTGTACAATCTAATGCTTTGTTAAATTGATTTGAGTTTTGAGGCAATCACACTGGTAAACTGATTGCCGTAATAGTCTGGCTTGTGGTGGATAAGGATTATTAAGCAAACATACATTTCTTTTTGTTAAAGTGATTGGTGAATTTTTAACTTCCACAATGTGTTCACAATAATGTAGATGAAAGCCGGTCACTTCGAAGACTGGATTTCTGCAGCATTTAACCACAAGTGCCTGAAAACTAAAAACTCCATCATAGTTTGGCTGTGATGTTATTGATAGTTTTTGCCTTCACTGCTGCATCACTGATCTCTGGCTGTCCTTTTTGTAGTATACTATACTTCTATGAAAAGGAAAAATAATTGAGAACTGCAATTAGTGGAAATAATTTATTTTTTTTAAATGGCACTTTCATACTTTGCAAGATGAATTTGGCCTGTGAGCAGCATGTTTGACACCAAAGATGTGATCCAGTAAAAACACTTCAAAACACCACATTGTTATTTTTAGGGTTTTTTCCCCCCCAATGTTTCTGTTTTATTTTTAATGAAACATTTACAGTTTAAGTGTGGCATAGACTGGCTTACTTTTTTTATAAAGGGCTTAAAATATGTCAGCAATAACCAAACATTTCACAATACAAACACTAATCAATCCTATCAACGTCCTGTTTTCAACCTTTTTTTTTGGTCTCTTCAAAATGGAATGCTGACACAAATAAAACATGTCAGGAGGCGCACACCCTGAGTTCCAGAGGTTGAAGAGCTGTAGAAGAGGTAGCTGTGTTTAGCCAGTATAAAAAATGAAGGCCTGTATTGAGTTTGTAGGCCCCGCAGCTCCAGGCAACGGTGATAAATCCACCTGTGAGAGAGCTTGTATCAGACAGGCCCAGGCCACTGGCAGATAAATCGACTGGCCCGTGCCCTGACTGGGAGACGCACCCCTGTGGGCTTCCCTGCCGCTGAGAGTTATATTTCCAGCTCTGTCCCTTGTAGGTTGGAGCAGCGCTCGAGGATACGAGAAAGCTAAATGAAACACTAATGCACCAAGTTTCCCATCAGAAATTTCCATAATTCATTTCCACACATTTCCTTGAGAGCACACTGTGGGATTTGAGGGAGGGGCTGGGAATCTAAATGTACCAGCTGTGTGAAAAGAGGTGTCTGATCAACAGCTCAGTGGCTGAAACCCAATGTGAATTTTTGAAAGCCAGCCACGTGACCCTACAGGTGTACTCTCTATCTTTCCAACAAGAGTTTTTTTTTTTTCTATTTCATTTTTTTCCTATTGTAGTAGGGCAGACTTTGTGTAGTCAAAAATGTGCTCAGCCTCCTCCCTCAACCTCTTTGGATTTGGAGTTTATACAGTTGAGAAAATCTATTATTTTATGTTGCACATTTCAAAGAAATCCCCTTTCTCAGCCATTTCATTTTCATCAATAAATAAGCCAGATTCTGCTCTTTCATTCAGTGCTTCAATCTATGTTGAATGATTTGAGGGGCTTAAAACTGCTTCAGCGGTTCTCTTTGTGCTCCTGGTTAAATGTTTCCCTCCAGTTTGTTTTTCTTGCTGTTAAACTACTTAGTAAAACCATTTGTTCTCTGGGAAAAAAAAAAATAATGCTCTTTTGGACTGCAATGCAATAAAGATATTACTTTTGATGTTGTTGTCTCAAAACAAAGGCTGTTTGTATCTGTTTGTATATTGAATGAAAGCCTGAGATTTTCAATAACACACGGCTCAAAAAGTTTCACAAAACACTTTCAATAACTGAATTTGCTTAAACGGTAGTTGTCCCTTATTTTGCTCGTGTGACATTTTTCCTATCCAAAATTCAGTCCGAGGAATCATGAAAGAGAACCCTCGACAAGTCCAAACTAAAAACAATAATTTGTTTCACATTAATAACATTTATGGTGGAAGTAAAATCCTCCTAAAATAATGAAGCTGTAATTAGGCTTCGCAAGCATTGTTGGATGGAGAACAAATGGTTTGTACCAACACTGTTTAGAACACAGAAATAGTCTGAACACCAGGTGCTGTAGAACAATATTCCCTGCAGTGTGATGAATTGGTTGACTAAAGAGGGTATTCATCCAAAAGCACCATAGTCTGCAATACGTGATTGCTAAACCTGACAAACTCAAAGAGAAACGGCATGTTCCTACTATTAGCCATGCATCAAACTGATTCTCAAAGATTGTCAAAGCATGAATTTGACATTCTTGAGAGCAGACTAAATCATCTTTTTTTTTTGTATTTTATACCTAAACAGTTTTCTAAAATGCTACATTGACAGTCCATAATCAAACCAGTACAGTAGAACAGTGCAGATGTGGGTGATGGGACGTCAATACAATGTCTCGTCTTTCTTTTTATAGCAATGCGCTAAAGCTACAAAGTGACAAAGGTGAAATTAAGATAAGTTAATACTTGTGTTCCATTGTCTGGCAAACAATCCTGATCGCCGTTTTTTTTCCTTCTTTTTTTTCCTGTCCCGTTAAAAAGAAAAAAGATAAACAATCCTCCGGGGGAGCATTTGCCCGTGGTAAGACACAGGTGGATGGAGCCCGGAGCAGGGTCACAGTAAAGATTTATACTATGTACAGGGTAAAGAACAGAAGAAAAATGGCCGTTCAAGTCGCGTCTCAGTGAAGCGAGTGAAACAGCTGTTCACGGAGTGAGGAAGTGGTCAGGTAAGACAAGCCTGGAAATAATAATCACAGGCCCATCTGCTGACCTGGGACTGCATGGCCCCCGGGCTCCCAGCACAGGCCCTCCGTATGGAGCGCAGCACAGCCCTCGCCCCAGGAAACCTGGCCACGCCGCACTAGGCTGCTGACACTGCCACATGCTCTCTTTCTGCGGCCCGGGCCAGCCTGCAAGCTCGTGTGCTCTCGTTATACGATGCACTCAAGTTGAGGTGCCACTGCAGATACTATCTATAACTAACCCACTGCCATCAAATGCGGCATACCTCTGCTTACTATTTATACAGTCTGCCCTCAGGGAGGAAGTTTAAACTTCAAGGAACAAAAGATCTCAAACAAGCCTCTGCTGTGATAAATTGTTGCTTTATTATAAGTTCCATTTAAAGAAGTGGGTTCATTATATATGAGAAAAAAAGTTTGGGAGCAAAATGACCAACATGGGGAATGAAGGGACAGTCTCGTTCCAACTGCCAAACTAGTTAATTTTCATCATTAATTTAGTGACTAATAGCAGTGTAAGATGGCGTTTTAATGTAATGTTGGATTAAAACACATTTATCATATTAGCAAGCACATCAGCGATTTCCTGGCTGTGCTTCCTTGATAGGTTCTACAGGAACAAATCAATATTGTGCTGTAATTGAGCGATGAGGAGGGTGAGAAGTGTGAACAGTCTAATCATAATTAAAGAGTAGGCTGCTAAACATAAGGGTGAACCGAGGCTGTGAAAGATAAACAGTGTCAGCATGAGATACTGCACCACAAGTCAGGCTTCATTACAACTTCCCTGTGTTGTCTGAACTTACATCAGAGACCAAATTAAAAAAAACATCCAGTCTCCAATCACCCATCCTGGTTTAAAAAAAAAAAGTAATTCATTTCTGAGTTAGTGTCAGTGCCTTCGCCAATGATTGGTGAGAATTTGTAATGAGTGAGGACAGCCTTTTTCTCTCTCTCTCTGTTTTTGTCCCCCCCCCCCTCACAATATTAATACCAATCATAATTAGCCCCTGCATTCACTTCCCAGTCTCGAATGAGATTCTTGTAATCTTTACAAACACCTTAAGGAAGCAGATGCTTCCTCAAAGTCCACCTGCTTTAAGCAAACACACATAAACAAGCTCCCACTTAATCACTCTGTGCCTCCTCGTCTCTCTCTTACACAGGCACACACACACACACACACACACATCACACACACATTTTCTTTGCTCTATGACATGCCGTCAAAGCACGCAACACAAAAGCACCTTTAATGTATTGGAAGAAAAGTGGTAAACAGATTTGCATCACTACTGCACATTATCTGCTGACACCCTGAAATGATTTGTTTTATGCACACTTGGCCTTGAAGTTTGCGAGCAGGTTGTCAGTGATGATAGAATTGAGGTAAATGGTGTAGACGGAGAAAACAACAACTTTGCTGAGGTCCCCACTTTGAGTTTGAAGGGCGAACTGCTTAACGCAAAAGGCAATTTTAATTGTATCGATTCAGCCATACAAATGTAGAATTCTCTTCAAAAGTGTGCGCGTCAGCACAGTTTCTGTCTCCTAATGCAGCCAAAAGGAGCTAGTTTATTCTGTAAAGCCCTTCAAACCCAAGTAGACAGCACACAATCATACGACGGGGTTTTAGTTTCGCATGATCCAACACAATGCACAAAAGTTATTTGACAGGAAAGAAGTGCGCATTGTTCAAAGCTGTTGAAGTACGATCCGCATTGCAAAAATGCAAACACCGAGATAAATGAGAATTTTTCCACCTGCAACTTTATGTCATTCGTCAGATGGGAAGAAGCGAAGTGGCCTTTCTTGCTCTTTTAATAATTCCTGATCAGTGTTTTATTGTGGAATAAATGAGAAAATCCAAATATGCAACTTTTTCCAGAATAAAAAAAACCCGAACAACAAATAACCCCCAGTTAGGATTTTTAATCAAATGTTCTGGAGTTACACAAAGTATATTTCTCATTTTTAGTTGCAAGACATTTTCCAGCTGTTTGACAGTAATTCATGCGCCAGAACTGTGAAGTTTCTTATTAAAGTACATCTCAGACGGTTCAGTATTTATAGAATTAAAGAAAATGTATAACAAGATCAGTGACACTCATCGCTGCATATGAGAACAGGTTAGGAGTTGATCATTCTAATATTCTTTGCTTGAGACCTACTTGTTTAGTTAATTGGTGGCATAAAAATGGCCATGTGATTTTGTCATATTGAATCAACATTCTGATGTTTTAAAGATCTGACCAGTATGCTGCCCCCTCTGAACCTCGGCCATTACTACCTGGATAACGCTCAAGTCCCTTCGTAATCTTTCTCATGGTAACAATAGAAAATGATATAGAAAATGTAAACTATTTCAGACAGCATCAAAATGTATATATCAGTCATAATCATTAATAAACTCCAGAGATACTACCAGAATTCAACATTATGAAAGAAAAGAATCCATTTGACTGCTCCTTTTTATGGCAGTTGTACACAAGTTTTCATCCTCGATGACATTCTTGGACACGGCTGGGTCAAAACTCAACTCGACACGTCACCATGACAACATTTAAAAAGTCACAATCTGTTTGGCTGAAATATGGCAAGTGTTCAAATGTAAATAAACACTTTCCTCTTCTATAATGTGATATAGTCCTTTTTATGAAAAGGCTATGGTTTTATCTGAATTTTTTTTCAACATTTTTATTTGGGATTTATTACAAAATAGTACAAAAAAATAAACACAACACTCCAAGGCATGTCTGCGTGGTAACGTTTGTGTCTCTGCATACGCACTGAGCCCATCCGATCGTGTAAGACTCCCTTCTATTGAAACACAGTAGATGACAGGCCCCGGATGATGAGGATGGTCATTTCTCAGGTAGATGTGGGCACACCGTGAGGGATGGGTTCTGTGTGGCTGTCACAAGACATTACCAGACGGCACATACTGCTCCACACACACACACGCACACACACACACACACCACAAGCCCATGAAGATGATCACATTTGATACACAGATGACATTCTATCCCTGCTGTGACAACACGGGCTCATTTTTCTGTGCTGACATCCGTTGCTGTGTGGGTGTTATTCAAGTCAAATCTATCATTTTAATGGAGAAGTAGTCAAACCTGAGGATTATTTGAGGTATAAATATATCACCGTCTGTTCATCCTGTATCGACCGAACGTCATTGTGCCCCAACTGCTTCATGAAGAAAGCCGTACAGATACCATAAGACACAGACGCAGTAGGCCCCGTCCTATAATAACGACAAGTGAGCAAGAGGAGCAAAACGCACAACCATTTGTATAGGCTGCGATAAGAGGCTCTTTAACATATTCGCAGGGGGATAATGAACAGGGTAATTATGTTATCCTTAGCCAGTACAAAGATACAATAGACCCATCAATTAAAAATCCTCAAGACTGCACTTGTTTAGTGCCATGAGTGTAACAAAGTGAATTGTCCACCATGATTTTAGCTTTTTGTAAATGTCTTTAGCACAGTCGATCTGATGAAACTCCAATTTGCCAGTAACCAGTGCACAGGGGCACAATGGAGTATTGCTTAAGCCATGGCCTCTGAAAGCACACTAATTGCATCTGGGATTTGGTTATCCAATCCCACAGTGCATTGCAGCCGGGCGAGGAGCAGGGGGGGGGTGAATAGGAGGCTGGCGGGGTGAAGCTTCTGCTTGCTGAAGCCTTGACAGTGCTTTGTACTGAATGATTGTTCTCCAGACAGCTGACGGAGGTAGCAGCGCACGCAGAGTTGTTTGAAAGCCCAATAGGATATGCGGCTGCATCATCAAAGTCCAGCAAGTCTTCCATGTGTCAGATAGAGATTAAGCTCTTCCAGAGAGGGCAACGCCTCTGATCACTCTATTCAATCGATGGGATTTGAATAAAGGAATAAAAGATCAGGCATTGTGTATCTGGGTGCCGTGCAACCGCTGGATGGGATTAAGGCATGTTGGAGCTGTAACAGTGACAGACGCCATCAATCACAAGTTCCCCACACTAGTTAGCTAAAGTTGATATTAGCCCTAAATAGGACACATCTGTTTGTTGCTGCACACTCTCAGACTTTAATTAATTCTCAAGTCATTTTATTTTTAGGCATGGGTTTTTATTTGTTGCTGCTCCTGTACATGTGCACAAAAATGTAAATTGCATCCTTCCCTTGCTCACAGTAAGGGGCTCACATACACTGTGATACTGCAAATCAAGTACACGCGCACATCTACATGCACAGCAAGGCACACCCAGACGCACACACACAAACACAAACAATATGAAAGTCACTGTGAAAACAAACTTTGGTCTGGTGGTGCGCTTCGGCCTCATTTTCTTAGCCGAGTTCTAGATCATCTCCAAGTGTCTCCTCCGCAGCCCGTGTCAGATAATAGCTTCCTTTCTCCACTTTTCAACAGAGAATGAGACAATTCCCTGGAAACTGAGTTCAAGGGCAGGTCTGTGTAACCCGGAGACAGACTCTTGGCAAGACCTTGGCTTCGAATCCTTGATACGATGGAACATGTTTTATGCCTTATTTGAACAAGTAACCCTCGCACTCACCAA